>NC_092873.1:165567544-165927544 GCF_028372415.1 Notamacropus eugenii | reverse complement strand
AAAGTCCCACATGAACAAAAATATTTATAGCAGCTATTTTTGTGGTGGCCAAGAAATGGTAATGGAAGTAATGCCCATCAATTGGGGAATGGCTGAACATGTTGTGGTATATGAATATAATGGAATACTATTGTGCTCTAAGAAATGATGAAAAGACGGACTTCAGAGCAACCTGAAAAATATTACATGAACTGATGCTGAGTGAAATGAGCAGAATGAGAGGAACATTATACAGAGCAACAGTCTCAGTGTTTGAACACTATTTCTGATAGACTTAGCCCTTCATAGCGATGTAAGGACCTGAATTATTCCCAAAGGACTCTTGAGGCAAAATGCCATCCACATCCAGAGAAAAAATTATGGAATCAGAAAGCAGAATGAAGCAGACTACTTTCTCTTGTGTTATGTTAAGTTATGTTTGGATTGGTTTTTCTTATGGTTTCTCCCATTCATTTTTAATCCTTTTATGTGACAAAATTAACATGAAAATATGTTGAATAAGAATGTATGTGTAGAACTCATTTAAGATTGCATGCTATCTTGGGGAAGGAAGGGCAGAAAATTTTAAACTTAGGAAAGTAAGTGTTGAAAACAAAAAACAAATAAATCAAATAAATAAAGAAATGATGAGCAGGATGGTTATATGAACTTATGTAGATTTATATAAACTGATGCAAAGAGAAATGAATAGAACCAAGAGAAAATTTTCTGTAATAATAGGAATATTGTATGATGATCAATTGTGAATGACAGCTCTTCTCATCGGTACAATGATCCAAGACAATTCTTGAAGCACTTATGAAAAAATACTCACTCCCTCTGGGAGAGGGGAGAAATGATGGTGTTTGAACACAGATCAAAGCATACTTTTAAAACTTCATTTTCCTTTGTTAAAATCTATTTTTTGTAATATAAATAACATGGAAACATGTTTTACATGAATTCACACATATATGTCTATATCAAATTGCTTGCCTTCTCAAAAAGGATGTAGGGGAGAATCAGAGATAATTTGGAGCTCAAAATCATTTAAAAAGGTTGATTTTTAACATATAATTGGAAAAAATAAAATGAATTTTTATAATTCATAAAGTTCTATAGCAGAAAAACAGTAAAGGTAAGGATAAATATTTACATCAAGTAAGATATAAAAACTGAACACCTTTCTCACTAAGGTGATCCCCAATTTTATATCATAGATGCTTCAAATAGAACAAAAAAGCTTCCATTTTAATGACAGTTTTAAAATATTCATATACATGGCAGAATATTTTATTATTTCATTAAGACTAAAACATTTGAAAAATAAAAGATGTTAGCAAAAAGGATGTGTTTAAAAATAATTCTACAAATATTTGTTGAATGGCCATAATATGCAAGGTAGTGATTACTCATTGGTCTTTGATCAATTAGGCAATGCTGCTTAACTATCCTTCTAGCTTCCTCTTTGATACAAATCCACTAATGTAAATTTTCACTCAAATGCCCACAAGTCATACATGCTTGCTCATCCTGTGGGATTTGTTTTTACTTCCTCTAGCAGCAGTGGTGGGGGGCAGCAGCTGCAGTGGAGGCAACTATAACAACAGTGGCTACAGATGCTTATGGAGCTCTCAGCTCATAAACAGTGGGGAAATTGAGCAACTGATCAGAGAAGAATTGCAGGGATCCCTTTGATGATGCTGATGTAGGATTCTCTTGCCTCACCTGTGCTTAGATCTATGTCACAATTATGGGTGACAGTCCTGGGGAGATGGCTGCTGGCATGACTGTGATTATGGTGGTGGTAGTGAAGGAATATTCCTCACAATTCCAGGGCAGAAAAGAGTCCTTGTGATCATTCATAGACGAGGGCATGGGCCTGGAGAGGAGTTAACACTTCGCTTTAACCATACACCCTTGGAAGAAGTGAAATTTACAGGTCCCTAGAAGTATCTGTGAAAATAGCTCCAACAAATCCCCAGAAGCTTGGGACAGTAGAATCTCCAGACTGGAAGCAAAACCCTATTTTAAAAAAGAGTTAAAAAGTGAAGTAATTGAACAAAGGAAAATGAGTAAGCAAGGCAAAAAATTTCAGTCTATAGAACCTTACCTTGACAACAAAAAGATCAAAACACACAACCAGAAAAACATAACAAAGTCAAAGCTCCTACACTCAAGCTGCAAAGAAAAATATGAATTCATCTCAGGCCCCTGAGGAGTGCAAAAATGAAATTGTAAATCAAGAGAAGTAGAGGGAAAAAATGGGAAGAGAAATGAGAGTAATGCAAGAAAATCATGAAAATCAAGTCAATAGCTTAATAAAGGAAATACCAAAAATGCTGAAGAAAATAACACCTTAAGAAATAGATTTTCTGGTTCTGGGAGCCACAATGGTGGAGTGATCAGGTAATCCCCTTGTTGATCTTCATGAACCCAAAGCACATCGCCCTGGTAAAAACTCTGAAACAGTGGGAGCAGCAGAAGGGTTAAAGAGACTCTCAGCCCGTGAGGCTAGAAAGATCTCTAATAAGGGTTCCTCTTGCTGTGGCCTAAGACAACTAGTGCAGGATCAGAATTGTCCCAGAAAGCCTCACCTCAAAAAACCAGGAGACAATCCTGAACCTAAGGAGGGTGAAGTCAGCAACCGCCAACACCAGGACCCCAGGCGTGCCTATGCTCTAGCTCAACAGAGGAGCCTCCAGAGTTCGGATCACCCCTCCCCTACTCTTAACGAGCTAGCTCCAGGGTAACTGCTGAAAAATCCCACAAAAACCTCACCTGGCCTTTTTTTTCAAGCACCAGCCAGCTCAACACCAGGTAAGCTGCAGCATTTTAGTTTCTAGATGAAGGAATGAGAGGGCACAACACACAAAGCTTCAAGGTTTTGGCAAAACAACTGTTGGACAGAGCTCCCTGTGCCACAGATGCAGAGATTTACTTTAAAAGCCAGGAAAGGGTTATTATCATGAGTAAGAAGCAAAGCAGAAAAGAAAAGATCATAGAATCTTTCTATGGGGACAAAGACCAAAACACAAATACCAAAGAGGTCAGCAGTGAGACTATACTCCTATCTGAAACTTCAGAGGGGAATATCAACTGGTATGAAGCACAAAAAGCCTTCTTGTAAGAGCTCAGGAAGAATTTGAAAACCCAAATTAGATAAATAGAACAAAATGATTTTAAAAACATGAAAAAATAATTCACTGAAGAGAACAAAAGGAAAGGAAGTACAAAACCTAACTGGTGACAACAACTCCTTAAAAGAAACAATTGGACAGATGGAAAAGGCAATGCAAACGTTAATTGAAGAAAACAAGTTGATAAAAACATAGAATTGGACAAGTAGAAGCTAATGAACCTATGAGACATGAAGAATAAGTCAAGTTGTATAAAAAGAATGAAAAGATAGAAGAAAAGGTAAAATATCTAATTATAAAAACAACTGACCAGGAAAATAGATCCAGGAAAGAAAATCCAAGGATTACTACTCTACCAGAAAGCCATGATGCAAAAAGGAGCCTGGACAATATCATTCAAGAAATCATCAAGGAAAATTGCCCAGAAATCCTAGACCCAGAGGGCAAAATAGTCATCAAAAGAATCCACCATTTACCTCCTGAAAGGGACTCCAAAGTGAAAATGCCAAAGAAAATCATTGCCAAATTCCAGAACTATCAATTGAAGGAGAAAATACTGCAGGCAGCCAGAAAGCAAAATCTAAATATCAAGGAACTACAGTCAGGATCACACAGGACCTTGAAGCTTCTGGATATGATATTCCATAAGGCAAAGGAACTTAGACTACAAACAAGGATTAATTATCAAGAAAAGCTGAGCATAATATTTTAGGCAAGAAGATGGACATTCAATGAAATATAGGATTTCCATATCTTTCTGATGAAAAGGTCAGAACTCCATAGAAAATCTGATCTTCAAAAGCATCTCTCAAGAGAGGCATTAACAGGAAAAAAAAACAACAACTTGGTACACAATATGGGCAAACTTTTTACATCCTTACAAGGGAAGATGATACTTATTAATCTTGAGAATTATATATTTATTATGAAATGTAAAAGGGATATATATAGACAGAGGAAGTGGGTATAAATTAAATTATGTGATGATACCAAATGTGATTGAAGGGATTGTACTGGGAGATGGGAAAAGGAAGAGGCAGAAAAAAGTAAATTACATCACAGGAAGAGGCACAAAAATATGTTACATTAGAGGGACAGAGGGGAGGGAGATGAATACTGTTTGAGAGGTACTCTCATCTGCTTGGATTTAAAGGGGGTACAACAAAATCGTTTAAGTATAAAAATGCAACTAACTCTATAGGCTGTAAGAAGGGAAGGGGGAAAGAAAAGGGAGGGGAGGATAAAAGGAAGGGAAGAAGTGGTAAGGAAAAGGAGGATTAAATTGGAGGGAGGCTGAAAGAAGAGCTGTGGTCAAAGACTGAAGGAGGCTGTGGTCAAAAAATTAAAACTTTGATGTGGAGGGGAAGGGAGAAGGAAACTAAAAGAATAAACAAGAGGAAAGGGAATGCAGGGAAAGACAGAGACTGTAATCATAACTGTGAATGTGAATGGGATGAACTCTCCCATAAAACAGAGATAGATAGTAGAACAGATTAAAAACCATAATCCAACAATATACTATTTACAAGAAATGCATTTTATTTTTTAATATCAATTTTATTTATTTTTGATGTTCTACAATCACTACCATATAATTTAGATTTTTTTCCCCTACCTCACCCTTACCTCCCTTCTCCCTCCCTGAGACAGCACACAATCATATATACATTCCTATTAAATACATTTTCACTGACATGCTGTGTAGAAGAATTATAACGAATGGGAGAAATCATATAACAAACCAAAATGTGACACACATAAAAAAAATGTTCTGCTATATTCTATGATTGAATTTCATAGTTCTTTCTCTGGATGTGAAAGGCATTTTACCTTAGAAGATCATTGGGAATTTTTTTAAGTTCTTGCATTGGTGTGAAGTTTCAAGTCTATCAGAAAAAAACTCTCACACACTGTGGTCGTTGCTGTGCACAAAGTTCTCCTTGTTCTGCTCCTTTCGATCAGCATAAGATCCTATAAGTCTTTTCAGGCCTCTCTGAAGTCTTCTTGTTCGTCATTTCTTGAAGTACAATGTTTTTCTATTACATTCATATACCATAATTTATTGAGTCATTCCCCAGTTGATGGGCATTTCCTTGATTTCCAGGTTTTGGCCACCACAAAGACTGCTGCTATAAATATTTTTGTACATGTTGGACCCTTTCCCATTTTTATGATCTCTTGGGGATACAGTCCTAGAAGTACTATTGCTGAGTCAAAGGGTATGCACATTTTTGTAGCCCTTTGGTCATCATTCCAAATTGCTCTCCAGAATGATTGGATCAGCTCACAGCTCCACCAATATTGTATTAGTGTTCCAAGTCTCCCATATCCTCTCCAACATTTATCATCTTCCTGTTCTGTCATGTTTGCCAATCTGATAGGTGTGATGTGGTCCCTCAGAGTTGTTTTGATATGCATCTCTCTAATAAAAAGTGATTTAGATCATTTTTTCATATGATTATAGATATCTTTAATTTCTTCCTCTGAAAATTGCCTGTTCATATCCTTTGACCACTTATCAATTGAGAAATGACTTATATTTTTGCACATTTGACTCAATTCTCTATATATTCCAGAAATGAGGCCTTTATCCTCAACTTTAGCTGTAAAAATTCTTTCCCAAGTTTCTACATCCCTCTGAATTTTGGTTGCATTGGGTTTGGTAGTGCAAAAACTTTTCAGTTTAATGTAATCAAAATTATCCATCTTGCACTTCATAATGCTTTCTATATCTTCTTTAGTCAAAAATTTTTCCATTCTCCATAAATCTGATAAATACACTATTTCTTGCTCCACCAATTTGTCCATAATATCAATCTTTATACCTAGATTGTGTACCCATTTGGATTTTATTCTTGTGTATGGTAGGAAACACATTTTAAATGGGGAGATACACATAGGGTAAAGGTAAAAGGTTGTAGCAGAATATATTGTACTTCACCTGATGTAAAAAGGAGAGGGGTAGCAATACTAATCTCAAACAAAATAAAAGCAGAAGTAAAACTTTGGCTTTGTTAGTAATATATAGAAACAGAAGGGTAGACAAGTGGAATAGGCTAGGTACTCAAGACACAGTAGCCAACGTATATAGCAATCTACTGTTTGATAAACCCAACGACCCCAGCTTCTGGGATAAGAACTCACTGTTCAACAAAACTTGTTGGGAAAGATAGGGAACAGAGTGGTGGAAACTAGGCACAGAACAATGCCTGACACTGTACACAAGAATAAATTCCAAATGGGTACATGATCTTGGTATAAAGACTGATAGTATAAACAAACTAGTGGAGCAAGGAATAGTGTATTTATCAGATTTATGGAGAAGGGAAGAATTTTTGACTAAATAAGAAATAGAAAACATTTTGAAATGCAAAATGAATAATTTTGATTACATTAAGTTGAAAAGGTTTTGCACAACCCAAACCAATTCAACCAAGGTTAGGAGGGAAGCAGAAAACTGAGAAAGATTTTTTTGCAACTAGTGTCTGTGATAAAGGCCTCATTTCTAACATATATAGAGAATTGAGACAAATGTTCAAGAATACAAGTCATTCCTCAATAGATAAATGGTCAAAGGATGTAAACAAGCAGTTTCAAGAAATTAAAGCTTTCTATAGTCATATGAAAAAATGCTCTAAATCGCTATTGATTAGAAGGATGCAAATCAAAAACAACTCTGAGATACCACATCACACCTATCAAATTGGCTAACATGACAAACAGAATGATAATAAATACTGGAGAAGATGTGGGAGAGTTGGAACACTAATTCCTCACTGGTGGATCTGTGGGCTTATAGAGTCATTCTGGAGAGCAATTTGGAACTATGCCCAAAAGGCTACAAAAATTTGCATATGTTTCCACCCAGCAATACTGTTTCTAGGACTGCATCCCCATAAGATCATAAAAATGGGGAAGGCTCCCGCATGCACAAAAATATTTATAGCAGCTTCCTTTGTGGTGGCCAAACCTGGAAATCAACGGGATGCCCATCAGTTGGGGAATGGCTGAATAAACTGTGGTATATGAATGTAATGGAATGCTATAAGAAATGATGAACAGGAAGACTTGAGAGAGTCCTGGAAAGACTTATATGAACTGATGCTGAGTGAAAGGAACAGAACCAGAAGAACTTTATACACAGCAACAACCACAGTGTGCGAGGAATTTTTCCGGTAGATTTAGAACTTCATTGCAATACAAAGACTGAAAAAATTCCCAGTGATCCCTTAGGGCAAAATTCCTTCCACATCCAGAGAAAGAATTATGGAATTCAATTACAGAATATAACTGATCATTTTCTTTTGTATTATGTTTTGGTTTATTTTATGATTTCTCTCATTCATTTTAATTCTTTTATACAACATGGCTAAGGTGAAAATGTATTTCATAGGAATGTATGATTAGAACCTATATAAAATTGTATACCATCTCAGGGAGGGAGGGAGGAGGGAGGAGGTAGAGGGAAAGATGAGGGAAGGAGGAGGAAAATAATTTAAGTTATACGGAAGTGATTGTAGAACACTGAAAACAAATAAAATAATCAAAAATAAGAAATAGACTAACACAAATGGCAAAAAGATCCAAAAAAAACCAGTGAAGAGAAGAATGCTTTAAAAAGTAGAATTGGATAAATGGAAAAGAAAGTCCAAAATCTCACTAAGGAAAATATTCCTTAAAAATAAAAATAGAGCAAATAGAAGCTAATACCTCTATGAGACATTAAGAAACAATGAAACAAAAAGAAAAGAAAGACAAAACAGAAGACAATGTGAAAGTAAACTGAACTGCAAAATAGTTCCAGGAGAGATAAATTTAAAATTTTTGGAGTACCTGAAAGTCATGATGCTACAGAGCCTAGACATCATTTTTCAAGAAACTTACAAGGAAAACTGCCTTAGTATTTTAGAAACAGAGGGTAAAATAGAAATTGAAAGAATCCACATATTATTTCCCAAAAGAGAGTCCAAAAGGAAAACCACTAGGGATGTTACTGTCAAATTGCAGAATTCCCAAATCATGGAGAATATATTGCAAGTATCCAGAAATTAAGAATTCAAGGATTGTGGAAACACCAACAAGGTAGTATAAGATATTGCAGTTTCTACATTAAGGGGTCAGGGTTTGAAATATGATATTGTGGAGGTCAAAAGGTCTAGAATTAAAACCAAGAATCACTTACCAAGCAAAACTGAGTATAATCCTTTAAGGGAAAAGTGTATATTCAATGAAATAGAGGACTTTCAAGTATTCTTGATGAAAAGACAAGAGCTGAATAGGAAATTTGACTTTCAAATACAAAACTGAAGAGAAGCATGAGAAAGTAAACAGGAAAGAGAAATCATAAAGGACTTATTAAAGATGAACTGTTTACATTTCTCTGTGGAAAGATGATACTTGTAACTCATGAGACCTTTCTCAGTTTTCAGATAGTTGGAAGGAAAACACACACACACACACACACACACACACACATACACACACACTTACACGCAGAGCACAGGGTGAGATGACTATGAAGGGACAATATCTAAAAATAAAATTAATGGGTAAGAGAGGAATGTACTGGGAAAAGGAGACTCGGAGAGGTAGGTTGGGGTAAATTATCTCACATAAGAGAAGCAAGAAAAAGACTTTACAGTGGAGAGGAAGAGGGAGGAGGGGAGAGGCAATGAGTGAATCTTACTCTCATCAAATCTGGATTAAGTAAGCAATAAAATGCACACTCAATTTGGTATGGAAATCTATCTCATCCTACAGGAAAGTGGGGGGGAGGGTATAAGAGAGAGGGAATGATACAAAGAAAGTCAAACTGAGAGAAGCAGTAATCAGAAGTAAACACTTTTAAGGAAGGACAAGGTCAAAGGAGAGAATAGAATAAATAGGAGTTGGGATAAGAGGGAGGGAAATATAATTAGTCTTTCACAACATGACTATGATGGAGAGGTTTTGCATGACTGCATATATGTAACCTGTACCAAGTTACTTGTCTTTTTGGTGAGGGTAGTTGGGGAGGAAGAGAGGGAAATAATTTGGAACTCCAAATTTTAGAAACCTGTGCTGGAAATTGTTTTTACATGTAACTGGCAAATAAGACATACAGGCAAAGGGGTATAGAAATCTATCTTGCCCTACAGGACAATAGAAGGGAAAGAGGATAAGAGAAGGGAGAGTGCAGAAAGGATTCAGCAGAGTGGGGTAGGGGTAACCAGAATGCATATTGTATTGGGCTGGTGGAAAGGGTGACATGGGAAAAAATTTGGAACTAAAAATTTTGTGGAAAAAAAAGTTGAAAACTAAAAAAAAATTTAAAAATAAAATAAATCGATTAATAAAATATAACTAAAACAAAGTATCTATTTTCTCTGTTTCTCTATATGAATATACCATGCTGTTTTTCATATCATCTATTTAATTGGAGAATTTTTTTCATTATATTCATTTCTGATTTTTTCTCTTTTCCTGATCCAGCAAACTATCTTTTCAAGGTTTTACAAGGAGAGATATTTAAAAAAACAAAACAAAACAAAACAACAATTCATAAAAATCAAATCATACCTTGGTAATATGTATATATATATATATATATATACATATATATGTATATATATATGTATATATATATACGTATATATATATATATATATATATATACGTATATATATATACATATATATACTATATTCTACATCCATACTATCTTCCCTCTATAATGAAGGGATGGTGGTACATTTCCTTCACTCCCCTCCTGGGTTAAATTTGGGCATATGGTAACTGCCAGGCACTTCATTATTTACATTTATAGTCAAACTAAGCAGGATAATAATTGCTCTAATTGATAAAACATGTAATTAACCTCATGTAATTACAGGTTTTACATCCTTGTTAGAATGAAATATTGCTTAAGGAGTTAGACAGGTATGTTTGATCATACATGAGAGAAATTCTTTTTATACCATAGCTTAGAGGACATGATGAAATCTTCAGAGTTCCATTGATTCAGACTGACTTGAAAATGACTGGAATTGAGGCAGAGCCAAGATGGCGGAGTAGAAGGATGGACCTGTAGAAGCTCTCAGTGGGGATGGGTGTAGAGGGAGTAAGAGAGAAAAGTTAGAACTTAAAGTTTTAGTAACAAATGTTGAGAATTGCTTTTACATGAACCTGGGAAACCAGAAATACAGGTAATGGGATATAGAAATCTATCTTGCCCTACAAGAATAGAAAGAAGATGGTGATAAGGGAAGGGAGTGGTGTGATAGAATGCAGGGCAGATTGGGGGAAGAGGCAATCAGAATGCATAGTTTTTTGAGGTGGGTGAGGGGAAATATGGGGAGGAAATTTGGAACTCAAAATTTTGTGGAAATGAATGTGGAAAACTAAAAACTGATAAATAAATTTAAAAAAAAGAAAATGACAGGAATTTGAAAGGTAATAAGAATAGACTTTCGTCTGAGAAAATGTTTTACATATATCTATACGAATGAGCTTTTTCATTACCCTTCCTCCATAACCACTTGTAGAATTTAATACCAAAGTATGTCAAAGGAGAGAGAAAATTTCTTGCCTACCCATGCTCACCCAACAGAAATAACCATACAGCATAAAACCATGGTGAATATGACCTTTGCATAAGATAGCAAGCTAGAGAGTGCTACAGCCTTTGAAGAGCAGAAGTTATGAACCATCACAAGCATAATGGAGAAACACATGGTATAATCCAGGTGCAAATTGTTTTATATGAAGGTACAAAAAATAATGTGATATAATACAAATAAATAAATACATTGTGTGAATGGGAAATAAAGAGTTCCCAAACTGCACTATTCTTGACTAAGTTCAGACTTTTTGTTTCATTTTTTTTAAATACAGGTCAGGAATTAATAATCCTAAGAAATGAAAATTGCCAGTTTTGAGAATTACTTCAATGCTAACATCACGATCAAGTTTCACTGAATCACATTTTGGTTGCCCAAAGAAAGGTTTCCTTAAACAACTATTTTTCTTGGTTGAGAACCAATTATACTACTACTGATGGAAGTCTCAAATCACAACACAGTTGAGCAGAAGAGCTCAGTTTCATCGTATTTTCTGGAGTAGTTTGGACAGTGAAGCTCAAAGGTGTTCCATAGCTCTAAGGCTTGTTCCATAGCCTTGTAAAGAGTGTACTTTCCAGAAGAATAAGGAGTGCACTGAATTAATTGAGTATTATATGCTTCCTGTAGTTGTTCATGCATGTCTTTTACTCCTTTGCATATCTTAAACATTTTCGGCAGAGAAAGAAGTTAAACAAGTGTCTCATGCCACATAGTACTTTGAATATCTTTATGAGAAGGGCCATCAATATCTATTTATGGTAAAATAACATAAAGGAACCATATCTTTTTTTTTATTTAACTTTTAACATTTATTTTCACACAATTTTGGGTTACAAATTTTCTCCCCTTTTGTCCCCTCCCCCCCCCAAACCCGAGCTTTCTAATTGCCCCTGTGATCTATCTGCTCTCTCCTCTATCCTCCCTCCCTGCCCTTGTCTCCGTCTTCTCTTTTGTCCTGTAGGACCAGATAGCTTTCTTGACCCCTTAACCTGTATTTCTTGTTACCCAGTGGTAAGAACATTACATTTGGTCCTAACACTTTGAGTTCCAACTTCTTTAGCTCCCTCCCTCTCCACCCCTTCCCCTTGGAAGACAGGCAGTTCAATATAGGCCATATCTGTTTAGTTTTGCAAATGATTTCCATACTAGTTGTGTTGTATAGGACTAACTATATTTCCCTCCATCCTGTCCTGTCCCCCTTTACTTCTATTTTCTTATGGTCCTTTCCCTCCCCATGAGTGTCGACCTCGTATTGCATTCTCCTCCCCATGCCCTCCCCTCCATTCTCCCCCCCAACCCTGCTTGTGCCCCTGTCCCCCACTCTCCTGTATTATGAGATAGGTTTTCCTATCAAAATGAGTATGCATTATATTCTTTCCTTTAGTGGAATGTGATGAGAGTAGACCTCATGTTTTTCTCTTGCCTCCCCTCTTTATCCCACCACTAATAAGTCTTTTGCTTGCCTCTTTTATGAGAGATAATTTGCCCCATATAACTTCTCCCTTTCTCCTCCCAATATTTCTCTCTCACTGCTTGATTTCATTTTTTTTTAATATATGATCCCATCCTCTTCAATTCACTCTGTGCACTCTGTCTCTATGTATGTGTGCGTGTGTGCATGTGTGTGTGTGTGTACTCCCACCCAGTGCCCAGATACTGAAATGTTTCAAGAGTTATAAATATTGTCTTTCCATGTAGGAATGTAAACAGTTCAACTTTAGTAAGTCCCTTGTGATTTCTCTTTGCTGTTCGCCTTTTCATGGTTCTCTTCATTCTTGTGTTAGAAAGTCAAATTTTCTTTCCAGCTCTGGTCTTTTCATCAGGAAAATTTGAAAGTCTTCTATTTCATTGGAAGACCATTTTTTCTCCTGAAGTATTATACTCAGTTTTGCTGGGTAGGTGATTCTTGGCTTCAGTCCTAGTTCTTTGACTTCTGGAATATCCTATTCCATTCCCTTCTATCCCTCAATGTAGAGGGTGCCAGATCTTGTGCTATCCTGATTGTATTTCCACAATACTTGAATTGTTACTTTCTAGCTGCTTGCAATATTTTCTCTTTCACCTGGGCATTCTGGAATTTGGCCACAATGTTCCTAGGAGTTTCTCTTTTTGGATCTCTTTCATGCGGTGTTCTGCGGATTCCTTGAATATTTATTTTGCCTTCTGGTTCTAGAATCTCAGGGCAGTTTTCCTTGATAATTTCATGGAAGATGATGTCTAGGCTCTTCTTTTGATCATGGTTTTCAGGTAGTCCCAGAATTTTTACATTGTCTCTCCTGATTCTATTTTCCAGGTCAGTTGTTTTTCCAATAAGATATTTCACATTATCTTCCATTTTTTGAATCTGCGCGGTATGTTCTGAGATATCTGTCCTTCTCGAAAAGTTCTTAGCATCCATCCGTATCATTCCAGTTTTGAAAGATCTATTTTCTTCAGTGAGCTTTTGAATCTCCTTTTCCATTTGGTTAATTCTGCTTTTGAAAGCATTCTTCTCCTCATTGGCCCCTTGCACCTCCCTTGCCCCTTGAGTTAGGCTAGTTCTCAAGGTGCCAATTTCTTCAAGATTTTTTTGGTTCTCCTTTAGCAAGGAGCTGATCTGCTTTTCATGCTTCTCCCTCATCCCTCTCATTTCCCTTCCCAGTCTTTCCTCCACCTCTCTAACTTGATTTTCAAAATTCCTCTTGAGCTCTTCCATGGCCCGAGCCCATTGAGTGGGCTGGGACACAGAATCCTCGATTTCTGTGTCTTTGCCTGATGGCAAGCATTGTTCCTCCCCATCAGAAAGGAAGGGAGGAAGTGTCTTTTCTCCGGTAAAGTACCCTTCAATAGTTTTATTTCTTTTCCCTTGTCTTGGCATTTTCTCCAACCAGTGGCCTGACCTCTGAATGTTCTCCTCACACCCACCTCGCCTCCTGGTCCTCCCAGCCAGCGTTTGGGGACTGAGATTCAAATGCTGCTTCCCGCCTTAGGATTTTTGGTGGGGGCAGGGCTGCTTTTCAGTGTGAGAATTAAGTTCAGGTGGTCAGGGGCAGGGCCGCCTCTCAGACATAGTTCCCTCTGGGGGTTTATGCATAGACCTTCCACAATGGATCCAGGCTCCCGCCCGCTTGGGGAGCCCCCGTCCGCAGCCGCCTCTCAGCCCCCACCTCCTGGGGGGGCCCGAGCTTTGGGGGCACCCCACTCCCCTCTCAACCTGCCAAAGAGACTCTCTCACCGACCCCCGTCAGTCACCTGTTGGTGGGGGGGGGGCCCGTGCTGCCGCTGAAGCTCTGGCCACCCGAGCCCTCTCAGATCTGTGCCTCTCGGAGCCGCGACCGCCGCCGCCGCCACCGCAGGTCCGGGCTGGGCGCCGCGTCTGCAGCGCGACAGGCCTTTTGCGAGAGGTTTGCAGGTCCCTCTGTGGGTGGGGCGACCCGCGTGGCCGCTGGAGATCCCATCCCCGTAGCCCTCTCGGATCTTTTTCTCACAGTGTCGCTGCCCTGGTAGGGCTGCTCTCTGTTTCCCGCCCCTGCGTCCAGTCCAAGGCACAAAGGACCCTCGCGAGAGGTTTGCAGGTCTCTCCAGAACAGATATCTCCCTCGCTCCAATATCTGTGGTCTCTGGGTGCAGAATTCGCCCTGGGTTAGTCCCCTCTGCCGTTCTGTGGTTTGTGGGTTCGGAGCTATGTGTATGTGCGTCTTTCTACTTCGCCATCTTGGCTCCGCCCCTCAGGGAACCATATCTAAGACTTTGTTTTGAAGAGAGATTCCCCTGGAATATTATGATGAAGTGAGGACATTAATAAGCCAAATGTAACTTGTCCCATTTCAAGTCCCCAGGACTTGGTTTATTCCACCCCAGACTCCCTTAGAAGGTGTACTGTGAAATATTGGTGCCATGGGTAGCACATTTCTAAGTGTATCGCAGGTATATTTCCTGATTCTAATTAGTTCATTCTTCATCAGTTCTTATAAATATTCCTATGTTTCTTGGAATGCTTCATATATCATTCTATTCCATTCAAGTACTAGACTTTGTTCAACCATTACCCGGTATCCCTTTGCATTATCTGATCCATTAGACTGTGTGTATGTTGAAAGCAGAAACTGTTTTTTTGCCTTAGTGTTCCCAACACAGTGTCTGACAATTATTAGACACATTATAAATTCTAGTTAACTGACTTCGTGCCTTATCTTTTATTATTCATTCTTCCTTTCTTCCTCATCTTATAGTTCTTTAAGTGGTCTCCAAAGGAGAAAGTGAGGTTGATGACTTTGCACAGCCCTCCCTCACTTAAGTCCAGTTCACTTGCATGACATGGCATCCCTTCCCTGATATCATAGTCCTCTTTGATAAGGAAGAAAAAAAAACAACAACAATACTTCACTAATGACATTCTTTAGACAACTTTATTTTTTTGGTAATTCCTCATACATATTAGATGTTTCAGCTTGCTCATACTCAGCATGGACTACTTTATTTTAAAGTGGTTTATTGTAAAGGTCCTTTATGAGGGCCATTAGGTGGTCCTCAACCTCTATTCTACAAAGGCTATGGTACTCTGGAAACTATAACCATCCAATAGCACCAGAAAAAAAGACTGGAGCACTTTAATGTCCCTTTTTTAAGGAGGATGCACCTGATGATAATTTCAATCCATTTTTGATTAATAATAACAATCGCCATCACAACAATGATAATAGTATATAGGTACATAATAATATAATTTGTGAAACCTTTTTGAAAATATTGTACTTATATTAGGGAAATAAATGTTTACATGTGCTTTATTTTTTAAATAAGCTAAATATTTCAAGTGGTTGTAGAGTAGACAGATTGGCAGGCCTGGAGTCTAGAACACTTAAGTTCAAATCTGGCGTCAGATATTTGTTAGCTGTGTGACCCTGGACAAGTTATGCAATCCTCTTTTGTTTTTTTCTCATCTGTAACATAAGATGGAGAAGGAAATGGCAAACCACTCCAGTATCTCTACCAAGAGAATGCCAAATGGGGTCAAGAATTAGATATGACAGAAAAACAATATGTTAGGCATTGTACTAAATGGGTAAGGATATAAGAACAAAAGCAGCAATCACTGCCCTCAAAGAGGTCATCTTCTATGAAGACTATGTATGTATGTACATATATGTGTGTGTATGTAGTTGTATGTGTGCGCATGGGTGTGTATGTGTATGACAAAGTAAACAGAACACTGGTCTTGGAATCAGGAAGGCTCATCTTCATAATTTCAAATCCAGCATCAGATATATTCTGACTCTGTGGCATTGTGTAAGTCACTTAGCCCTGTTTGCCTCAGTTTCCCATCTGCAAAATGATTAGAAAATGGAATGGCAAACTATTCTAGTATCTTTGCCAGAAAAGAATCAAAAAGGCTCATAAATAGTCAGAATCTATTGAAGTGACTCAACAATGACCACCACCACCACCGCAACAACTGCTTCAATAGTGTTGCTATGGAAGTGAAAATATTGACTTAATGCAAATTTTAGTGGAAACAAACATTTCCTGGAAAAACCATCTGGCCAATCATCAGTCAAACTCTGGCAATGGCTGAATATGCAAATTCAAATGTGCAAAATATAAAGTGATCTGACCTGAACTAAAATGGCTTAAAGTATTACCTAATCAATATGGATTTATGCAATGCTTAAGGAACTTTGCTTATTTAATGTTCAAGAATGAAAATGGCTCAATACATCCTGACATAGATCTCAAAAAGAATAGGAATTCAAATACCAAAACTGAGTACACTTCAAACATTTAAAACTATCATTACCAGTATAGAGTCCTGTAGAAAGCAAAAATACATATTTTCTTATTTAGTAGCTGACTGTTGGTATAGTTTTAACGAAGTTATCAGAGAAAGTTAAAGGTATGTGCCTAAAAGTACCTGAAGTTCCATTACCCAGTCATCCTTGCCTTTCATTTTAAAGAGTCAGTTCTACTATTAGAGAAGAATATAGTATAGAAAATGGCATTTGTGTTTCTCACTTAGTCCTAAAAATTGTAGCTATAATAGGCATCTAGCCAGGGATGGAGTACACTTTAACAACGTCTATTAAAATTTATTTTCCTTAAAGTAAGACATATAGTTTTGAACATAACCAACGTAGAAATGTGTTTTGCCTGAGTATGCCTATTTGTTACAAGGTATTTATTATTATTATTATTATTATTATTATTTTTGGAAGAGGGAAGGAGGAAATAATAAGATTTTGTCAATTAAAAATAAAAACAAAAACAACCTAGGGACATTTAGGTGGAATAGTGGATAGATCACCAGCCCTGGAGTTAGAAAGACCTGAGTTCAAATCTGGCCTCAGACACTGGTTGTGTAGCCTTGGGGGTGGGGAGGGGGGGGCACTTAACCCTGATTACCTCAAAAAAAATTCTAAACAAATGTACCTTGTGCCTAGAAATTCTAATGAATGTATTTACATATATTAACAAACAAATATAACACATATATGTGTGCGTGTGTTTCACATGCACACACACACACACACATGCTGACAATGAATAATATTTGAGCATTATTGCTGTGGGTCATTTTAAAAAGGAAAATCAGCAACATAAAGCAAAATTGTGGGAAAAACTGGCACTAAGTAGACTGGGAATGAGTGCACATTAATCAACTCAATTTTTTGGCTATTTTGTGCATATCCATGAATGACTTCAAGCATAACACCAGAATTTATTTAGGGTAAGTAAATTTTAAATTTACAATAAATTTTAGCAAGAAGGCAAATTTGCAAATGCAGAATCTTTAAATAACAAAGATTAATTATCTTTCTATCTACAAATACTTATCTATATCTATATGTATGGATGGATACATTAAATACACGTATATATGCATTGAGTCATCCTTAAGATTAGATCCACAGCTGCATATATCATTGAATGAGCATTTGCTAGTGTTCTTCAGTCATTCAGTCCTGTCTCACTGTCTGGCATGACCATAGTATGCCAATACTGTCCTTCATTGATGAGGATACTGGAATTGTTTGACATTTCCTTCTCCAGGGGATTGAAGCAAACAGATAGAGTGGCTTTCCCAAAGTCACAAAACTAGTAAGTTTCTGAGGCTGGATTTGAACTCTGGTCTTCCTGAAACCAAGCCCAACATACTTAAGAGTGACAGAGAGAGAGACAGACAGAGAGAGAAACAGAGACAAAGAGAGAGCCGGTAGAGAAGAGAAGAGCAGCTAGCATGAGTGACAGAGGAAGCGATTTTGTCTAAGAGAATTTGTTTGTGGTAAGGGTTAATGGAGGGAAGGCTTGGGGATGGCTATGCTCTGTATACTGAGAATGTGTATAGATTTCCTTGTTACTATGATGGATTTGGTTTTCTGGTATTTGAATAAATATTTTGGTTTTGTCTTTGAGGAAGAGAGTCTGTGTTTCGCGAATTTACCCTAGAAATACACATGGGCACTACAAACAGTGAGGAGTATGGTATTGTGAAATATAAAATCTCTGCTTAGAGATAGGAAGCTCTAGGGAAGGAAATGAGTATCCCAGGATGGGAGGATTTACCTCATTCCTTCCTGGCAAGAAATGGGCTAAAAGCACAGGACTTCATGAAAACTGGGAACCAAGGCTACAGAAGGGAGAACCTAGAGATTTAGAAAGATGTTAGCTAGCGATATCAATAGAACCAGGGAGGAAATTGCAGGGATACATAGAAGACAATGGGCATTGTTAACAAGCTAACGTATTACATGTAAAAGTAGAGGGAAATTGCTGAAGGAAAAGATTCAATTGACAAAAGATTTTCAAGAGAAGTTTTCTATGCTACAGCATCCAAAAATTCCTTTAGAAAAGTAAGTTAAAGAGTATCATGTCATAACAGAAAAGACAGTTGTGACAGAGGGTCAGAAAACAAAAAAGAAGGGGAAAGTTAATAACAGGAAAATGAATGCAACCCTTGCATTTGAGGGGCCTGAATGAGGCCCAGACACCTGGGAAAGAGATGCATGAGAGGAAAATGAAACAAAATTAGATGATGGGGCTTCTAGGAATGTGGGTATATGTCCAATACTATGAAGGAAGCAGGAGACCCAGGGTGGCCACACAGTGTTTAAGGAAGCAACTGAGGATTTTACTCAGCAGGAGGTCACTAAATCAATTCACTCCAACTCGGAGAATCCTTAGTGTCTTGGATGGTGAGAATCAGTGATGAAGGAGATGGAAGATTATGGATAGATAACATAGATTATTTGAAATTCATAGGTTTTAGAATCAATTTGTATAACAAGCTTTTAGGGATTACCATATTCAATGATGTAACAATGGAATTAATCTGTTAGCTTTAGCTGCCTAGGGATGCATTAAGCAGTATCCCACTGACTCTATGTAGGCTAATGGCGATAGACTCTTGTGTTTACTTAGAGACTATATGAGAAAGTTAAAGGAAGACATAATGAAAACTGAAATAATGGTCAGAGACTCCAAGGCTTATCATAGCACTCCCTTAGCAGTTTCTCATAGGAATATAATAGCGAAATCTGCTCCTCCTGCTTATAAGCATCTGATTCTAACTCTACTAACTGGAGAAATAGGGCATTCTCTTTTGGATATGCTGGAAAAGATTTCAGTTAGGTGACTTAGGGGAATGGGGAAAAGTTGAATTTCCTCAGGGGCGAAGAGTAAAGACTCAGCAGATTCAAAGTCAGAATAGATTAACAAGGAAAGAATTGCTTACTGCTTTATTAAGAGCAGGGTTAGATTTTGGAAGAATAGATGGCTTTCCAACTAATGAACTATATAAGATATGCCAAGAAAAAGGAATTACTATTAGACAGAATATAGAAGTAAAACCTCCCCCTAGAGATCCTGCTGAATCATTGTATCCAAGTTGGTCACACGTGCAGGGAGAATAGGCAATTGGCCAAGTCCCATCTCAGATTAAAGAAATACACAGACAGGATTATAGACCTCATAATAGTTTAATCATACATTGGAAAAATGCATCAACTACTGCAATTAGGGCATTAATAGATACTAGGGCAGAGGCCTTTCATATATGAAAACCCTTTAGTAAAGAAGATAAGAATTATTGCAGTTCCAGTGGATTCATGAACTCCAGAAACACAGCTGATGTCATATTTACCCTGCTTCTAATTATTAACTCCTTATTCTTTTTGAGCTTTGTTTGTTCAGCCTGTTTGCTTGATTTGTCTCTCCTGCAGACTTAGTGACCTCCACTTGTAGATGACTAACTGCTTAAGCTGGATGTCACCCTCTGTCCAAGACTATGACACCTTACCCTTGTATCTAGCATTGACCAAACTCTGGATGCTGGCTAAAAAACTGAACCCTTAAATGGGACCTTGCAAGGCAGGGACAGCTCTACATCTAATCTTGGCAGGAAGGAGTTATTAAAAAAGAGACCTTCACCCATTACCCCAAGAAATTTGGGGTCCCATTCATGAGGGTGGAATGATGAACTCCTTGTGTTCAACCCCCACCCTAAGATACTGTTCTATGTGTTAATTTTCTGTTATCTCTTTTATCTCTGTTATATTGTTGTGAAATGATGTTGATTCCAGTTATCCCTGAACTTCCATTGACCTACTAATGGACACAAAAGATTTTGGGGCCAAATGTAATGGCAAGAGAATTTAAAAATCTTTCCTGCCCCTTAAAAGTCCATGTGATCTGCTTTGAGCTCTGGCCCAGCTCCCAGGTTGAGTCACATAAAGCTGATGGTAGGAGGAGGCTTGCTGAATGGGTACAGTAGGAAGAGTACAGCAGCAAGAGAGAGGGAAGTATAGCTAAGAAGAGAGAGAGAGAGAGAGAGAGAGAGAGAGAGAGAGAGAGAGAGAGAGAGAGAGAGAGAGAGAGAGAGAAGGCATAGCAGAGAACAGCTAGCATGAATGAGAGAGGGAATAATTTTGTCTAAGGGAGCTTGTTTGTGGGGATGCCTAATGGAAGGAAGGCTTGGACATGGATATGCTCCCTGCAATGATAATGTGCATAGAAATCCTTGTTTCTAAGATGGATTTGAATTTCTGGTATCTGAATAAATATTTTGATTTAGTCTTTGAAGAAAAGAGTCTGTATTTTGTGAATTTACCCTGGAAATAGGTATGCATAGCCAAAGAGACTGCTATGGGTTTCACATTGGCACTACAATAAGGTACACGAAGAAAACATCAGGATGGATGAACCATGCCAGAAGAAATTTGGAGATAAATCAAACCTGGCATTTTTGTCATTGAGTTATACTACAGAAAAGTTGGACAGAAAGAAGAAATAGTCAAAGTGTACAGGAAGCATATCCCAGGAATTAATAGAGTAGTGCTTTTTCAATTAAATAGATATCTGCTACAACGCTTTCTCCAACATAAGAGAAGGAACCAATAATTTATTCTCAGAGAGAATTACAAAATATAAAATAGATAATTTTGATTATGTTAAAATAAAATGCTTTTCTACGAAAATGCAATCAAGAAAAGAAGGAAAACAGAAAGGTGGGAAATAATCTTTACAACATGTGTATCTGATAAAGCACTTATTTCTCAAATACATAAGGTATTGAGTTAAATTTATAAGAATTCAAGCAATTCCCTAGTTTAGAAATTTTCAAAGGATATGAACTGGCATGTGAAGAAATCAAAGTTATCTATAAGCATGTGAAGAAGTGCTCTAAATAACTTTGAATTAGAGAAATGTCAATTCCGAAAAACCACTTCACATCAACGTTGGCTAATATGACAATAAAGGAAAATGACAAACGTCGGAGAGGATGTTGTAAAATTGGGACATTGATGCATTGTTGGTGGAGTTTTGAACTGATGCAACCATTCTGGGGATCAATTTGGTACTATGGTCAAAGGGCAAACTAATTGTATATGTGTACTTTTTCATCTAGCAATAGCACTAGTAGATCTGTACCCCAAAGAGATTATCAAAAAGGTAAAAGGAACTAAAAGGTAAAAGGCAAAATATTTATAGAAATCCTTTTTGTGGTAGCAAAATATTGAAAATTGAGGGGATGCTTATCAGTTGTGGAATAACTGAACAAGCTATGGCATGTAGAAGTAATGGAATACTATTGTGTAAAAATAGATGATGAACAGGCATATTTCAGAAAATCGTGGAAAGACTTGTATGAACTGATGAAAATAAAATGAACAGAACCAGGAAAACATTATGCACAGTATCAGCAACAGGGAGAGAGGGAGGAAGAGAAATCTGGAACTGAAAATCTCATAAAAATGAATGCTAAAAATTTCTTGACATGTAACTAGGGGAAAACAAAATATTATTAAACTTAAAAAATAATTTATTCTCTTATGTTAGTAATAATTTTAGTCTTCAGAAAGTGGGGGAACTAATTCAGTCAAATTGTGTGGATTTGATTCTCCCTAACAAGTAGAAATGCTTCTGGTGATAGAGGAAATGATAAAGAAAAAAAGTCAATCCATTCATAGAACTACATTTTTGTAAATTTGTAGAAATTAGATTACAATATGATCAGAGGAATGAGAGAGAAAATTCTGTAGATTAAAATTCTACAGAGGAAGTCAGTCTCATAGTACTTGGAAGAGCTCAAGAATGAGAAACAATTATGTTAACGTTTATTTTAAAAGTTGGAAAATTGCTTAGAGTCCAATTGCTCCAGACCCTCAGGTTACAAATGAGAAACTGTCCTGCAGGAACATAAACTAACTTCTCACAGGTCATAGAACTAGAACATAGTAAAGTTGGGATTTGATCATATTCTAATTTAGACATGTAGCATAATTTCTACTATATCATATGACATCAAAAAGCACTGATAGTTGCCAGCAAATTTAGAAAATTCAACAGTAGCCACTGAATTGGAAGAGATCAGTTTATGTTTCAATCTTAAAGACAGGCAATGACAAGGAATGCTCAAATCACCAAATAATTGTCTTCATTTCATATACCAACAAGGTAGTTTAAGATTCTGCTTCAGCACAATGTGAACTAAGAATTATCAGAATTGCAGTCTATTTTTTGAAGAAGCAGAGTAACTAGAGACCAAATTGCCAAGGTTTGCTGGATTATGGAGAAACAAAGCACTGCCAGAAAAACCTTTGCTTCTGTTTTATTGATTACACTAAAGGCTTTGACTGTGTGAATCACAACAAAATGTGACAAGTTCTCAAAGTGATGGTAATAATAGATCTTGTCTCCTGCAGAAATGGCAGGTGGGCCAAGAAGAACCAGTTAGAACTCAGAATGTAAAAATTGATTGGTTTAAGATTGGACAAGGTATATGAAAAGGCTGTATGTTGTCGCCATATTCATCTAACTTATATGCAGAGAACATCATGCAAAATGTCAGCCTGAATGAACCGAAAGCTGAAATTAAGGTTACTGGGGAAAATATCAGCAATCTCAGATATGTAGATGATATGACCCTTTGGGGAGACAGTAAAGAGAAATTAAGAAACCTCTTGATGAAGGTGAAAAAAAGAATGTAAAGTCTTGCTTGAAGCTTAGCATTAAAAAAATGATCTTAACAACTGATCCCATCACTTCCTGGCAAATAGAGGGAGAAGAAATGAAAAAAGTGTCATTTTATATTCTTAGGCTCTATGATCACTGCAGTTGGAAACTTCAGCCATGAAATTAAAAGACACTTGCTCATTGAAAAGAAAGTGATGCCAAATCTGAATAGTATACTAAAAAAGCAGAGACAGCACCTTTCCAACAAAGACCTACATAGTCAAAGCTATGTTTTTTTCCGGTATGTTTGACTTTGAGAGGTGTAGAATTGATGCTTGTTAACAGTGTTGCTGGAGAAGACTTTGGACAGTCAATACTTAAAGAAATTAATTAAGGCTATTCATTGGAAGATCAAATACTGAAGCTCAAGTTTAAATATTTTGTCTACATAATAAGAAATCAGGACTCACTGGAAAAGACCCCATGGTTGGGAAAGATGGAAAGCAAAAGGAAAAGGGGATGACGAGGATTAAATGTAGAGATAGTATTATAGAAACAGTCAACATGAACTTGGAAAAACTTCAAGAGAGTGGAATATAGAAAGACCTAGTTGCTATGGTCCATGTGGTCATAAAGAGTTTGACATGATTTAATGACTGAAAATAAAGTTTTCTGAAGAGATTGATGTGGATGGAGGAGAAATTAATCCACAAATTTAAAATACTTTTTAAAAAACATTTGCAGACTTCTAGAAAGATGGCTAACTTCTGGCCAAAAATAAAATCTTGCAAATGTACAAAGAAGTGTTCGAAAATAAGTAAAACTATCAAAAGGAAAGAAATTCATGACAGAAAAGAATGTGATTGCCACACTGATTTTAGGAAAGACAATGGCAAAGTATGGAACTTCTCCTCCCCTAATACTTTTCACTTTCATCTCTTCCAACCATAAGTCTTTGGCCTCATGAAAAGCAGCTGATGAACTTTTTTTAAGAGATGAGAAAAGGAAAGATCCCTTCTGTCTAATAAAAATCAATCTGGGAGGGAAAGACCCTCAGGGTTTCTGGCCAAAACAGAAAATTTACTATTTACATTCATTCTGAGCCATCAGAGCCCCCAAAATGATCACTATGTGGTGTTTAGTCTGGGACCTATTGTTCACCAACCAATGGGAGCTAAAGTGAATTGGATTTAAGGCATGGTCTTTAAGAAAGAAATCTGCTCACTCCTTTCCTTTTCCACCCTGCACCTACAGCCATGAGTATGCTCAGTCTTCACAAGAGGATTGCCTCTAGGGTCCTTAGATATGAAAAGAAGAAAGTATGGCTTGACCTCAATGAAACCAATGAAATTGCCAATGTCAATTCCTGTCAGCAGATCAGGAAGCTGATTAAAGATGGGTTTATCATTCAGAAGCTTGTTACTGTGCACTCTTGTGTCAGATGCTGGAAAAATACTAACTCAACAGAAGGGAAGGCACATGGGTATTGGTAACAGAAAGGGTACTACCAATGCTTGTATGCCTGAGAAGGTGAGCTGGATGAGGCAAATGAGGATTCTGCACCATCTGCTCCAAAGATATCATGAATCCAAAAAGATTGACCACATGTACCACAGTCTGTACTTGAAGGTGAAGAGAAATGTGTTCAATAATAAGTGAATCCTCTTGGAACACATTCATAAACTGAAAGCAGACAAGGTATGGAAGAAGCTCTTGACTGATCAGGCTGAAGCTCATCAGTCCAAGACTAAGGAAGCACAAAAGCACCAGGAAGAACATCTACAGGCTAAGAAAGAGGAGATCATCAAGACTTTGGGCAAGGAGGAGGATACTAAGAAATGATCCTCCCCATCTCCTCTGTACATGGTATCCTTCTATTTGACTTACATAAGAAAACTTGAGAGACTGTCAGTCAAAAAAAAAGTAAATTAAAAAAATTAAAAATTAAAAAAAAGAAAAATCTCTCCAGGTTTCAGCCATCAAAATTGATATTCCTTTGGGCAGAGTACCCACAGATAAGGGCATGATACTTCCTGTGGACTGAGGGAGAGAAAGGAGAGCAGGAAGGAGAGGAGATGAGAGGCAACCAACAGGAATTGACCAATTGGGTCTCCAGTGGGGCAGCTTGGGCTACTCACAGTTTGTTGTTTTTCCTTCATGCTTCAAGTGGACCATAACCATGACATCAGGAAGATGATACTATGACTTGCAAATGAACTGGAACATCATCAGCCTCACTTTCTTCTTTAGAACTGTCTGAGTCCAGTAGCAAGAGACAAATCAGAACAACAGGAAATGAGCCCCAAAATGACATGAAGAGTTAGTGGGAAGGAATGTCAAACAGTAGTGAATATTCAGTTGAGGTTTTAAAGGAGGTATCTATACTGCATAAAACAAGCAATTTCATGACTTTCTCTAGGTATGCTCATCACTACAAAGCAAGAAGTGAATTGTTACCTAGGGATGAGAATTAGTGGGAAAGGTACAGAAGAAGGTCAGGTGAGTGAGAAATTATAAAATAGTGGCTAATGAAATATTAGATTGGCATACCATGAATTCAGAGCTGAGGGTAGTTTACATAACTTAGAGGATGATGGATTTAGTGATTAGAGCATAATCAAGGGTCTAGATGACATCATTAGGGGAAATAGAGCCAGATTTTTGTGAGAGATTATAATGGTAATTTAATGTTAATGGTGGGTGGGAGGAAGAATTAAAGATCTTCTCACTCATTAATAGGCCTCAATATCTTTTGTTAATTTCTGTTGAGGCACTGGGTCACAGGGTCTTGCCCTCAGGCTCTGAAAAGTGTATAAATACTCTGAGGTGAAGTTTTGTTCTAGGGCTAACTCATTGGAAGTGTTTGTTTGGACAGATGAAACTGTGGGTAGCTGTGAAGCAGTTCTCGGGCTTTGAAAAACCAGATATTGGTGCTTCTCTCCCTGGTAACTATGTATGTATGGATTATGGTCAGACAGTTGGAAGCCTTGTCTGTTGATTTTTATTTCTCTGTATTTTCTCTGAAGTTCAGAGTGCCGATTTTTTCCTCTGAACTAGGTGAATAATATAAGTGTTTGATTAAAGTAGATTGTTGATGCCTCAAATGTTGCTTTCCTTTTTAGATCTAAGAACCTATACAGCAAGTCCTTCTTTGTATTTCAGGGGCCTTGATGTTACAGAGAAATATTTAAGAAGCTGAAAATATTGTTCCCTCAAATCTTAAAACGTCTTAAAATATTGTAGTTAAAGGCTTTAATTTCAAAGTTTAGAATCTTAGAGGTTTTCAAGAAATGTTCAGTTTTATGTTGAGGCTATATGCTTACGTATAGTGGAAGAGGATCAGAGAAGGATGTCCTATGTGGATGGAATGAAGATTGATATCTTCAACTAAAGAAAGAGGATGTGTTCTTATGAGATATTCCCATCTCCCCATTTTCCTTGGTAATATTATAGTTAATAAATGATAAGTAGTCTCTCAGTATCTCCAGCTCTGTCTTGGTGAGAGAGAGAGAATATAATTGGTAAAGTGCAAGGCATGAGTGTGGGAGGAGAGGGGAGAATTTATTATTTCCCATGTTGGAATGTTCCAGAAAAAAAGAAAAAGATCTCTAAATATGAAGGAGTGATTAAGGGGAATGGGAATCTCAAAATATTATTTTTAGAAGAGCTTGGAAAAAGAAGGTTGAGCACATGAATGAAGATTTGGCTTTCGAATTATGCTAAATTCCCCTAGGAAAGAGATGGAGATGGAGATAAGAAAAAGTGTCAGCAGTTAAAGAGAAAGTGCATAGTTAAAGAAGAAATGTCTATGAAATAAAAGTTATATTGGACCAATTATTATAAAATAGGAAATGAAGGAGAAAATATGAGTAAAGAAAGCAAGAGTCAAGGACTGGGACCAGAATAAATCAGAGATTATTTGTGTTAATCTCTTTCCTTTAATTTCTCTCCATCTTTTTTTTTGTTGTGGTGAGTGATGGCTGGAGGAAAGAGAAACAAAAACACTTAAACATGCTGCGGAAGGAGAATGCAATTAATAATTATAACTATGAATATTGATGGAATGAATTTACCATGAAATAGAAGAGAAGTAATATAATGAATTAGAAAGCAGGATTCCAGCATAAGGTTTCTGCAAGGTATCAAGTTGCAAAGATTCAAAAATGTTTAAAATTAGGCATTGCAACAGAGTGCATTATGCCTCACATGAATTTCAAAAGTAGGGGAAGCACTAAGACAAGTCAATAGTACAAATAGATTATGGATAAAAGAGATAAACAAGAAAACACCATTATGCTTGAAGTGAAAATAGTTATTTTATATTTGTACACAAAACACGTGTTTATATATTTACAAATGTACATATGTATAGGTTGCTGAATTCTAAAACATCTAATTAATTTAAATAAATCTCATGGAAAACTACAAGAAACAGAAACAAATGTACACTAATTGAGGCAGTCAGGTGGCTCTTTTAAAATAAAAAAAAATTAAAAATGAACACAAAAATTAAGAAGATAAAAAGAATTTAAGAAAAGTTATGTATGATAGAATTTTAGTGATTATCAAATATGATTCAGAAGTTTAAATAAAAGTAGAAATATTAAACTTATCCTTAGTGACAACAAATAAAATTAAAATCATTAAAGTGCATTTGAAATAAATCATTAAAACTAAAGTGGAACATAATTTATATAACTCCAAGACATGGGTTAATAAAAATATAAAGCATAGGAACATTCAGTCAATAAGAAGCACTGTGGATACAAAGATAGGTAAACAGCAACCACTTCATTAGCAGCTATGGTGACTAGAAAAGGCCTCCTAAAGAAGAAGGACTTTGAATAAAATCTCCAAAAATTCAGAATAACAAAAAATCAAGTCTGAGGGGAAGAGGGTATGAAGCACAGATTACAGACAATGTGAAATATGAAAATAGGTGATAGAGGAAATGTAAGTTGGATAATGTACTTAGATTATAAGATATGTAGGAAAGAGTAAGAGAGAGAGAGAGAGAGAGAGAGAGAGAGAGAGAGAGAGAGAGAGAGAGAGAGAGAGAGAGAGAGAGAGAGATTGAGAATTAAAGAATAGACCAGGTCATGAAGATTTTTTAATTTCAAACAAAAGATTTTATAATTCATTCTTATAGAAATAAAGAAAATGTGTTTCTAAAGCTGGTTCAAAAGTAGAAACAGGGAAAGATTGAAGATAAGACAGATTTTTGGAGATATCAGGGAAAATTTGCAGATGATGAGAAAGAATAGGATCAATGGTGCAATAAGGGCATTATCCATAGCAAGAAGAAATACCTGTCCATCCATGGCCAGAGTAAAAGATTACAGAGTAAGAGATGATAAGGTATGGCATAAGAGGAGAAGGGAAGGAAAAGTTATCAAATAAATGTCATTTTTTGTGGGGGATGGAGGTGTAGGTGTGAGTATGGGGCAACAATTCACTGCAGGGGAAACCATCAGCTTTCATGGAACCTAAAATGGTTTGCCCTGGGAACCTGAAATTGAAGGGTACTTATCCTGATTGTGGTGCAAGTGTCAAGACAGCAGACCTTAACACTAAGTTTACAAGAATAATTAGTCAAAAGTAGAAACCAATATGTAGTCTCAAAAGGTGATCTCCCTTGCCCAGCTCTCCTTCTCCCTTTTCTCTCACCCTATGACAGCTTTGCCAGTAGCAGGTGTCCTGGGCTTATGTCTACCACTATTGAAATAATTTTATGCCCTTCTTTCTCCTCTCAACCATTGCCATAGTGTTCATTTTATTTCACCTGTTCTAGTCATTTCCATGTCATTAATTCCAACATAGGTCCGCAGTCCGTTACTCCTTTGGACAGTTCTATGAATTGGAGAGTTCACCTTTATTTTCAGTCTAATGCTTTGTCTTTGTCATTTCTACCCATTTGTGCCTAATTTTTCCTGCTGTGGCTAATTGTAGGGGGAAATGGGGCATTTTCAAATTTTTTCTTCTTCCTTCTAATATCTTTGGCTAAAATAACTACATAAATAACCATACTACGTTTACTGGAGTCAAAGGATGGAGAAAAACATGTGATGGATGCAGAGAAATAAGGAACCATTGATCCATGTCAGATTTTTGTATACCTTGTCAAACTTTTCATCTGTTTCTACAAGTGTACTTTCATGTAGTCCAATATGCACTGAGCAGGCCAGTTCACTGAACCCTCAGAAATGAGAAATTCAGCCCTTGAATACTCTTTTCACAGTAGAGCAGTTTGGAGTTCTTCAGTACAGGTGTTCTGATAATTGTGATACATTGTGAAAAAAATGACTTCAATGGTCTTCAGTTTCATACTTCCAACTGTGCAGTGTGCTAACTGGTCTAGTGCTCACATACTAAGCAATAATAAAAAACATGTGGGAATACTGGCTGACTCAGCCTCCCTTCAAGGTGTTTTTCTAGCACCACCACCCCCCTCCCCTGCTTTGTCTCCTAAAAGAACTATCTGAGATCAGCTTAACTAGGGAGGCGTTCCCACAGTGCTGGCTTTCCTATTTGAAAAGTGGGTCAAGATGTATTTTAATAATGCTGCTTGGCCTATAACCACTGACAGACAGAATTGATGTTCCTTTAAAGGTCGTTTTTCCAGAAAGGAATCATTGTGCATTGTTAACTTTGAAACTGGAATATTCCTTTTCTGCGCATCTATCAGATAGAGTTTATTGAGTATGGATGTAAGACACTTAGGAAATGGTGGGTGGATAGAGTGAGAAAGGAGACTACTGTGATTTAAAAGCTACCAGAAAGGGACAACCATCTCCCTAAAATAATCTCCCTACAGATCTACACACATGCCTACAATTTCCATATTTTCTATTCTGTTGAAAACTTTAAAATATGCATCCCATTTATCAATCATTAACAACCACTGACAACTTTTATTACATGGTTGGAACTACTTAGTCACCTAAGGGACTCAAAACAATAGGTTAGAGGACAGTGAACCTTTATGGATTCTGAGTAATACGGAACATAAGAACAATAGGCACCTAGAAATGAGGGATTTTCAAATGAAAGGAGGTAAGAATAGTGATACAATGAAGAGAAATTTCAACCTACCTCACAGTTTTGTTTTTTTTTTTTCAAAAGTAAGTTCTATCTTGGCACTATAGTAGAGACAGCAAGGAAATGCTGAGATGTTCAAAGAACAGGCTTCTGGGAAAATTTATAATTCATTATATCTCAAAGCAAGACCATCAGAGGTGAAATTTGAGGTCTATCAAATTGATCCATTTCAATAAATTTGCTCTGTTTTATTTACTTAAGCCTAGGTCCTGATAACAATTCCATCCATTATTCCAAATGGCAAGTTAAGTAAAAAAAATAATTTGTCTGGCCTTCAAAGCTCTCTACAAACTTCTACTTTCTATCAGGTCTTATATTATTCTCCTCCATGCTGTCTGTCTTTCAGCCACACTATACAATTTGTTTATCATTCCTTTCACATTAGGTAGATTTTATCAATGTGTTTCTGAGTAATTGAGAGGACAGAGAACTAGCTTTGGAGTGAGGACATCTGAATATGAATCCTACCTTATCCTGTCACCACAGAATTCTGATCTCATTACATATAACTACTGTCAGAATCTACATTTTTAAAGGTTAATTCCATTTTCTTCAGTTTTGATGAATAGTAGGTATGGAATATCTATTAAGAACCCTTTTCTCAAATTTTTTGAATGAACCACTTATGTGTAGGCAACTGTGGACAATAGTTCTGTCTTTAATAATATTCAAAGACCAAAATAACTTATTTAATGACTGTAATTTCTTCAATTATTCTTAAATTTTTTCTTTATTCATTCTATTCCCAATTCCAGAAATTATCATCTATTCCATCCCTACCACCTTCCATAGCTTCCATGTTGAATTTTGTTTGTTCTCTAAATCTTAAATCAAAGGGGACATTACTGTGTAAAGTCGTTCCAGTTATCATGTTCCCACCTTGGACCTTATGGAACTCCATTTGTATATGTCTCATTCACTTACCATATTTGTTTTATATTTTAACTGTCTGATGATGTCGTATTTTCTATTAGGTTGTAAGTCTCATGAGGACTGGGATACTGTCCTCAATAACTTTAACTTATTTTGAAGAATTTGGTACAATGTTTCATATTTCAAAACTACCTAATAAATGTCTCTTGAATTAAATTAAATTGTTCTCATGTAAGAATAAACCTTTCAAAATGTTCCTCTTAAAAGTTTTGTAAAGTGCTACAATGATTTATAAACAGAGTAGATGTCTATTTATCGGTTGCAAATTATGATACAAAAATTAATGGTATACAGTTTGCTGTAAGAAACAATAAAGAAGACTTCAGAAAGGCATGGGAAAAAGTAACAACTAATAGGGTAAAAATACAAGAAAAACAGGAAAACAACATATAGAAAAAACCGCAACAATTTAAATGGAAAGAACAACAAAATGGAAACAATGCTATGAAACCATAATGATTAAGTTTGTCTTTTCAAGAGATGATAATGTATTCCTCTCCTTTCTTTATAACGGTGAAGGTGGAAGGTGTGTTAAGTTATGCTCTACACAAAATGCTAGGCATTTTTGATGTGTTAGTTTTGCATACAGTTTTGCAAATTTTTTGCAAATTTTTTGCAATTTTTATTTTTTGTTATATGGGATAGCTCTCTGGAAGAAAGGGAGAGAATGTAATGGAAAATGAAGACAGGTTGAGTTCAATGGCCCAGTAGACACAGTACTAAAACTAGAGTCACGAAGACTTAGGTTCATGTCCAGGCTCAGATACTTACTGAATGATCCTGAGTAAGCCACCTACCCTTGTGTGACTCAGTTTCTTCATCTATAGAATGAGGAAAATAGCACCTACTTCCCAGAGCTATTATGAGGAACAAATGAGATATTTATAAAATGAGTCAAAAACCTTAAGGAACTATGTAAATATTATTGTTATTGTACAAAAGATACTGATACAAAGTGGGTTTAAAAATATGTTCACTGCTGTGAGATAATAGAAATGTGATATAATTGAGAGCTGGAGATGGAAATGGCAAACCAGTCCAGCACCTTTGCAAACAAACTCTCAAATGGGGTCATAAACAGTTGCACAAAGACTGAATAATGGGCGGAGCCAAGATGGCAAAGTAGAAAGACGCACATACACACAGCTCCGAACACACAAACCATAGAACGGCTAGAGGGGACCAAGCCAGGGCGAATTCTGCACCCAGAGACCACGGAGTATTGCAGCGAGGGAGATTTCTGCTCCAGAGAGACCTGCGGACCTCTTGCGGGGGGGTCCTTCGCGTTGCGGACTGGGCGCCAGGACGGGGAGCGGAGTGTGGCCCTGCCACGGCCGCGACACTGAGGGAAGGAGATCCGAGAGGGCTACGGGGATGGGATCTCCAGCAGCCACGCGGGTCCCCCCACCCACAGAGGGACCTACAAACCTCTCGCAAAAGGTCCGTCGCGCTGCAGACTCGGCGCCCAGTCCGGACCTGCGGCGGCGGCAGTGGCGGCCACGGCTCCGAGAGGCACAGATCTGAGAGGGCTTCGGAGGCGGGATCTTCAGCGGCAGCACGGGCCCCCCCCACCAACAGGTGACTGACGGGGGTCGGTGAGAGAGTCTCTTTGGCAGGTTGAGAGGGGAGTGGGGTGCCCCCAAGGCTCGGGCTCCCCCGGGAGGTGGGGGCTGAGAGGCGGCTGCGGACGGGGGCTCCCCAAGCGGGCGGGAGCCTGGATCCATTGTGGAAGGTCTGTGCATAAACCCCCAGAGGGAACTATGTCTGAGAGGCGGCCCTGCCCCTGACCACCTGAACTTAATTCTCACACTGAAAAGCAGCCCTGCCCCCACCAAAAATCCTAAGGTGGGAAGCAGCATTTGAATCTCAGTCCCCAAACGCTGGCTGGGAGGACCAGGAGGCGAGGTGGGTGTGAGGAGAACATTCAGAGGTCAGGCCACTGGTTGGAGAAAATGCCAAGACAAGGGAAAAGAAATAAAACTATTGAAGGGTACTTTACCGGAGAAAAGACACTTCCTCCCTTCCTTTCTGATGGGGAGGAACAATGCTTGCCATCAGGCAAAGACACAGAAATCGAGGATTCTGTGTCCCAGCCCACCCAATGGGCTCGGGCCATGGAAGAGCTCAAGAGGAATTTTGAAAATCAAGTTAGAGAGGTGGAGGAAAGACTGGGAAGGGAAATGAGAGGGATGAGGGAGAAGCATGAAAAGCAGATCAGCTCCCTGCTAAAGGAGAACCAAAAAAATCTTGAAGAAATTGGCACCTTGAGAACTAGCCTAACTCAAGGGGCAAGGGAGGTGCAAGGGGCCAATGAGGAGAAGAATGCTTTCAAAAGCAGAATTAACCAAATGGAAAAGGAGATTCAAAAGCTCACTGAAGAAAATAGATCTTTCAAAACTGGAATGATACGGATGGATGCTAAGAACTTTTCGAGAAGGACAGATATCTCAGAACATACCGCGCAGATTCAAAAAATGGAAGATAATGTGAAATATCTTATTGGAAAAACAACTGACCTGGAAAATAGAATCAGGAGAGACAATGTAAAAATTCTGGGACTACCTGAAAACCATGATCACAAAAAGAGCCTAGACATCATCTTCCATGAAATTATCAAGGAAAACTGCCCTGAGATTCTAGAACCAGAAGGCAAAATAAATATTCAAGGAATCCACAGAACACTGCATGAAAGAGATCCAAAAAGAGAAACTCCTAGGAGCATTGTGGCCAAACTCCAGAATTCCCAGGTGAAAGAGAAAATATTGCAAGCAGCTAGAAAGAAACAATTCAAGTATTGTGGAAATACAATCAGGATAGCACAAAATCTGGCACCCTCTACATTGAGGGATAGAAGGGAATGGAATAGGATATTCCAGAAGTGAAAGGAACTAGGACTGAAGCCAAGAATCACCTACCCAGCAAAACTGAGTATAATACTTCAGGAGAAAAAATGGTCTTCCAATGAAATAGAAGACTTTCAAATTTTCCTGATGAAAAGACCAGAGCTGGAAAGAAAATTTGACTTTCTAACACAAGAATGAAGAGAACCATGAAAAGGCGAACAGCAAAGAGAAATCACAAGGGACTTACTAAAGTTGAACTGTTTACATTCCTACATGGAAAGACAATATTTATAACTCTTGAAACATTTCAGTATCTGGGTACTGGGTGGGAGTACACACACACATACATGCACACACGCACACATACATAGAGACAGAGTGCACAGAGTGAATTGAAGAGGATCGGATCATATATTAAAAAAAAAATGAAATCAAGCAGTGAGAGAGAAATATTGGGAGGAGAAAGGGAGAAGTTATATGGGGCAAATTATCTCTCATAAAAGAGGCAAGCAAAAGACTTATTAGTGGTGGGATGAAGAGGGGAGGCAAGAGAAAAACATGAGGTCTACTCTCATCGCATTCCACTAAAGGAAAGAATATAATGCACACTCATTTTGATAGGAAAACCTATCTCATAATACAGGAGAGTGGGGGACAGGGGCACAAGTAGGATGGGGGGGAGAATGGAGGGGAGGGCATGGGGAGAAGAATGCAATACGAGGTCAACACTCATGGGGAGGGAAAGGACCATAAGAGAATAGAAGTAAAGGGGGACAGGATAGGATGGAGGGAAATATAGTTAGTCCTATACAACACAACTAGTATGGAAATCATTTGCAAAACTAAACAGATATGGCCTATATTGAACTGCCTGTCTTTCAAGGGGAAGGGGTGGAGAGGGAGGGAGCTAAGGAAGTTAGAACTCAAAGTGTTAGGACCAAATGTAATATTCTTACCACTAGGTAACAAGAAATACAGGTTAAGGGGTCAAGAAAGCTATCTGGTCCTACAGGACAAAAGAGAAGACGGAGACAAGGGCAGGGAGGGAGGATAGAGGATAGAGCAGATAGGTCACAGGGGCAATTAGAAAGCTCGGGTTTGGGGAGGGAGGGGACAAAAGGGGAGAAAATTTGTAACCCAAAATTGTGTGAAAATAAATGTTAAATTATTAAAAAAAAAAGACTGAATAATGACAACAACAGCTTAAAATATAGATGCATTTGACTTGAACATGAGTGCATTTTCATCCCCAGTTTTGTAAATAAAACAAATGTCTTCATTAGAATACTTGAATCTAAACCACTATAGTATGCAATGATATAAATACTTTAATATAACTTAAGGATGAAAAATTAATAATGTGCAAGTTGACATTGTTATATTTTCTTCTCTTTATCAACTTACCTTTTATCTCAGATTGAAATCTAAAATGTTCTTCAGTTATTGTCTGTTTGTATCACTGGAGTTTGCTCAACATTAAAGTACCAATGAGCTTCTTACCTCTCCATTCTTCTGACTATAAAATTTTTTGGGTCCCAGGTATGAATATTCCACACTACTTACTTAGATTATTAAAGCTGATCATAGTGAAAGTTTTAGTTTATCCTTTTCTAAACTCTTTTGACCCTGCTTTCTTTCTTTACATACAGCTAAAAGAAAAAAGAACACATTTATGAGGCATGATTTTATCTAATCAGAAAAAAAAAATTGTGTTTTGCTTTCAAAAGATAGACAGATAGGTGGATAGGAAGAAAGAGGGAGAGAAAGAAAGAGAGAAGGAAAGAGAAGGAAGGAAGAAAGGAAGAAGGAAGGAAGGAAGGAAGGAAGGAAGGAAGGAAGGAAGGAAGGAAGGAAGGAAGGAAGGAAGGAAGGAAGGAAGGAAGGGAGGGAGGAAGATATTGTGTATATGGGGTGTTTGTACATTCAGTTGTTGCAACTAGCAGTAGTTTGACCATTTGGATTATAGGAACTCAAAATTTTCTTATCTTTTTCATAGAATAGAACATTTTGACTGAAAATAAGTCTTGTAAATGCATTTATCCTAGTTTCAGGTTTCATACCAATTGCTCACTAAAAAGTTCTGTGTTTTATCCCCTGGAACATATGAACGACCTGATACGATAAGAGGTGATTCACTCAAAACAATCCATAAAATTCACCCTTTCTGAAAATGGGTAGTACATTACCTCCTATCAATTATATGAAAAATCATTAAAATTTGAATATAGATTTAATTGGACTGCTCCTGTACTTCAAAAACAAAGAAGGAAAAAACTTCCTTTGTAAATGTGATATGTCTATATAGGTGGGTCATACTGTGAGGGAGATTGCTAAAATAGATTCTTTCCCCATCATTAAATCTATCAATTTTAAGAGCAAGCAGGGATTTTAGAGGTCATATTCATCACCTTTCCATTTTACATAACTGATGCCCTTATCAATTAAATGATTATGATTTTTGTCACAAAGTAATTTAAGAATAGGGTAGTATTTGAACCCAGGTCTTTTAACCACAGTCATAAAAAAGGATGAGGAAAGGGAGAAAGGGCCATAACACCATCTCTGCCTCTTGCTACCTGCATGACCTTGGGCATAGTACCAAATGTGCCTTAGGCGCACACAGCTGAAAGGAACAACATTTATATATGCATGTGTTCATACATACATATATACATATGTATATGTGTGTCCATTTCTATCTATCTGTCTATCTATCTATCTATCTATCTATCTATCTATCTATCTATCTGTCTGTCTGTCTGTCCGTCAGTCTGTCCGTCAGTCTGTCCAGACCGTCCATCCATCCACCCACCCCATCCATCCATCCATCCATCCATCCATCCATCCATCCATCCGTCCATCTATCCATCTGTCCATCTGTCTATCTATCTATCTATCTATCTATCTATCTATCTATCTATCTATCTATCTATCTATCTATCTATCTACCTATCTACACGAATCTACTGTGCCAAGCTATATATGACATAAAAGTATAGGGGGCTTGATTTAGCATTTTGTATTGGGTTCAAAAAGAACCAAGTAAAATTTACTGCTCCATAGTACCTGACCGCAGCTCTTTCCATTGTATGACATTGTCTTTTATGTGCCTCCAGGAATCATCAGATAGTGTAAATAATTCAATATACTTCAATGGCCTTCCATGATCTTAAACATGTGAAAATTATTTCCTGCTCTGCACCCATTCCATGTGTGTTCCAAATGCCTGATATGCTTTTGCATCCAATTTCATTCTTATCCATCTTTTTCCCTCATTGATCTTTCATAGTGGATCTACCTCATGTTGTGAAGATTTTTCTCTAGGTCTTCTTACATTTTATTTCCACCTGTAAGCATCCTGAATGCATGGTAGAACTTTTAAAGCTGTGTGATCACTGTGATAGCTCAGAATATCATTTTTATCTGTAAAATGGAAATGAATTATAGGGTTGATATGAAGATAGCCCTTTGTAAATGATAGTGTTACATAAAGGGAAACTATCACCATCACTCACTGTTTACTTTTGTGCCAAGTTGCTGCTAAGACCCTAGATCTAGTTAACTGTCATTTAAAATAACAAGATTTAATAACAACAGTCTTGTCAATAACCTCTGTCCACTGTGTGCTGCTCCACCCTAATTCTTATGATCAATTTTCAGGTTATTCTTCTTATCATGACTGTAATAGAGTAGGTGAAGGGGAAAAAATTATTTTCCCCTCTGACTTCTTTTGGGTGTTCTTAGTCAATATGCTGTCATTTGATTGTGAGGACATGTTCTTATCCCCATCCCTCTTCCCTAAACTTTCCTTTGTGAGCTTAAATTACTTTTCTGATATATTTAGGGAGTATCCATATGTTGCTTCACCTCCTTTCTTACAGCGCTACTTCAGTCAACCCAATTGCCTACAATATTCTATCTCAACTTAAACAGGAGGAATTTAAGTGGGACATAGGAGAGAACTTCAAGATTGAAACTCTCTGTAAAATGACCAAAGATGAAGAACTCTACCTGTCTCTTGACAGGAAAGCAATAGACCTCAAAAAAAGAATGGAGAATGCATTTCTAGAAACGGCCAATGAAAGAATTTGCTTTACTTCACTGTGTGCATTTCCTGTACACATTTTCCTTTTTGTTTTTTATTTGGTGTGAGAGAAATGAAATGAGAAAATAAATATCAGTTCAAAAAAGAGATAGATGAAGGACTAGAAAAAACCTCAGAATTTCCTTGCATATAGGAATATTTTAAAAAATCTGTAAGTGGTTACTTAGAATAGTAGAGATGGCAACAGATCAAAGATGACTTTGTATTAGGCTTCAAGGCCAGAAGATGGATTATAAGTTCCTTCTAACCCCATGAACTCTATAAGAAAATGATTACCTTCCCCTCTTTTTGCCTTTGGAAAGGAAGGTAAAGCGAGATTAATATGTTTTGACCTACCTACAAGCAAACAGTTAAGTCTTATGTAACAGATAATTACCGAATGAGGTCCCAGGCTATTAATTATATGCCATGAAGGACATACATTTCCTGACTGATGACACTTCAGTGTAGAAACTACTCTCATCTTCTTTCCTTTGGGATTCAACTACCACGTTATCAGTGCTGCACCTGCATCTTTGTTGTCCCTTGCAGAAATCTTTGGTGATACCATCATCATTTTTAATCATTTTGTGACTATGGGAACCTACTGGATTTTTTCCAAGGCCAGAGAAGGACACATTATAGTCATTAGCCTTTTTCTTGTTTAGATTTTAAAGGCAAGATAGTTAACATTGGACTATCTGACAGAATCACTATCAAATACTTCTTTCAGTGGCTACAAAATGCACTCTCTCTCTATGGAGCACACTATTAACAAGCAGCTGGAGTTCTTCTCCAACATGGGATTACTGAATGCACAAATTAAAGCTTATCTAGTAATAAATCAAGATGTTGCTTCAGTTTGTATTTACCAGATGAAAATGGGAACTAGAAAGTGAAAACATGGTGATGATAATGGCCATGCCTGTAACAAACTCTATGAAACTGACAAGTATACAGAGAATCAGCCATAGCAGTGCATTTTTCATTAGGAGTCGATAGACTGCAAAGCTGTCAAATGTTAACTAGCTTACCTTCTGCTCTTTGCAAAAAGGTTAATGGATACAGCACATTTTCCACTTTGACTCTGAAAAACAAAGAATGACAAATGGTAGGTTGTGGTATTTGCTTTCTCTCTTTAAAAAAAAAGCCAACTCTATGTAAAAACTAGAGAATGAATACCACATTAAAACTCTAAACTATTAAAAAAATGTGCTGGTAGCACATTCACCATCATCTCAAGTAGAAGTTCATGTGATCTATAGTTTTCTGTAAATAGCCAGCACTTCAGGCTTCTAGGGTATATGGTTTAGAAATGGGGATTTTTATTGCTTGGACAATTTAGGAAGGGGATTCTCAATCTTTACCTTGAGAGATAGTTACATAATTGAAAAAGAGATGGACAGACAGACAGAGAGATGGAGAGAGACAAAGAGACAGAGACAGAGTATGTACTGAGTACTTTGCTAAGCAACATGTTCTGAATATTTGATGATCTTTGCATGAAGACAAATTAAGCTCAGAGTTCTTTAATTTCTAATATAATTGCTTTTCCATTTGATCAACATAGGCACTAAATCAGTCCTCTTCTAATCTTATGAAACATAACCAATTATTCATAAATCTTTTATGGTGGTAGCTGATTTCCATGCAGTGACTTGTGCCAGCTCCCACTGAGGACAAAGATATGAAATACTAAGGAATAAAAATATGAATACATTTAGATTACACAAAATCAATTCTAAAATAAATTTTTCAAGTGCAGTTTTGCAACCTTTCCAACACCTACTGTACCCATTTGAGTTTCTAACTTATTTGTTTACTCTTCTGTTGATTTTGAACTCACCGCAAAGCTTTGTAGTATGATTTTGTTTCATATCACCATTTAGCAAAAGTCCAATATTTTCCTTTATATTCCCTTCAATCTTGATATTAAAACAGTAATTTCAGTTACGCCTACTTCTCTTGGTCACATAACACATTTTCTGCATTTTCTTTGCTAAATGATCAGTATTATATAAACATTTTGTAGAAGAGACTCCATTTATATTTGGGCCCCTTTGCTTAGTCAACATATTTTTCATATAATTAAAATTATTTTTATGTATGGGGATAATAAGATCTACTGACTAACACAAATCCATCAAGAAAATATGTTATTATTACTAATAACTTAGGTGATGTTGAGAAAGATACAAAAATCTCCACAGTCCACCACTTATATGGTCAACAAAAATGTCATCCTAGAAAAGTGCTAGAAGAATAAATATTAACATTTTCTAATATCTTCATCAATTTACTCTTTTATGATTTAAATGATATTTCATTGCTATCATTTGCAAAGTCTAATTTATTCTAGAGATTACTCATTGAAAAATAGCAAAAAACAAAACTCCCACGGCATACAGTATACAGAAGATGCACAAGTATGTGAAAATTTTGAATTGTACATACTGTACATCAAAAAATGTTTATATGTTACTGTGGAGTCCTATGTAGAAATATATTTAGTACCCTGCCCTGAATTTTTCAGTGAAAATGCATTGGTATGCAAATTATACTGTACAATGTACACCTGAAAATGTGTTGCTTTGCATTTTTCCTAAGCCCAGCAAGAAAAAAAGTTATAGGACATCTGAAGGATATTTTATATGAGAATGGTTTTGGACAGGATTATAAAACAAAAATCTCAAAGTCTTGTTATGACTAGCACAATAATGCTATATGGCATATTCAGATTAATTTTAACCAGGACACAGTAAACAAGCCATTTCCACGAGTTTTCTTAACAATTTATAACATGTCCATATTTATTATGGAATTTTGGAAAAAAGTTTCATGTTATGATTAATGTCACAGAAACTATGCTTTTACACTTTTGAAGTCTGGGATTCCTGGGTAAAAGATGAAGCCATCAGAGATTTAAGTGAAGTGTATGGGCAGTTTAGCCGATCCCAGGTTGAATGGGAATTGGTGAGGATGCAATTTTTTTTTTACAGCTAACATGTTTGGATGGTTATTATATCTAAGGGTGTGGAAAAGAAAGCTATAAGAGCATTTGCCCTCATGTTTTGTTCTATCACGAACCATACAGCATGCACCTACAAAAGCTGAAGAGTCTAGCACACATGTCTGTTAAGTTCTTATTGGAAAAATAAAGAATTTTATTTCAGTTACTCTGACAACATAAATGAGATTTGACAAAAAGGTCAGATTTTGCCCTAAGGTTAGCATGTATCTGCAAGTGTTGTATCTGAATCATAGTGAAATAAACAAGAAAAAAAAATCTTTTATCAACATTTATACAGAGCAAACATCTCTTTCCATAATTTGATTGTCTAAATAGTAACATGGAGGGAAATGGGCATTTGACACTTTCTTTAACAGATCTGCATTAAAGTATATTGGTTCAAATGTCTGGTAAATGTACCATAATTTCCCTAATATTCATTAGAAGTTGTAGATAAAACTAATGGAAATTTAGTACCTACCAAAATAATTTGAGATGCAGAAATAGAAGTTCCATTAACAATTCACATGGTAACCCATTAAGAAAGTGACCATAAATTGTGAGCCCTGGCCCATTACACATGCAAAGCTCTGCACAAAGCCAACCATGGCCCAGTACAATGCACAAGCCCACAGGTAAATAAATCAAGAGGAATAATGGCTACAATACACAACTGTTCATTTTTTTTAATTGAAAGTACATATTTCATATCCAAGCCACTGCTTCAGTCTATTGCATCCTACTTCAAAGCTGCCTTCTCAGATTTATGGGTGCAGGCAGCCTGTAGAATAACTACTTGAGTACTCTTAGATTATACTTTCTGGATGCATTCAATTGCATCATTGTAGTAAGAATTGAAAAAAAGAAATTAGATGGTACATAATAAAGAATATATATACTTACATATATATGCATACATATTCACACAAATGGGCATAAGTACATAGACATGTGCATGTATTAGTATATATATGCATACATATACACAAACATGTGTGTGTGTATGCGTGTGTGTGTCCACTCTTTTCAAGGTCAAGGTTCTTAAAATCATTGCAGTTATTATTCCATTAGTTATTGCTTACTGTGGATATTCCTATCTTGTAAGGGAAGATTTTATTCATTTAATTGTGTGTTAAAAATATGCTTTTAACATTTTCAATAGAAAAAAAGTTCAAGAACGGATGTTTTTGTAATTTTAAAATTCAATCTGATTTACCTAGGGAAATAGCAGTGTATTGGTTGACAAAAGTAGGAAGGAAGAAAGTAGCAAGGGAAGGAGGGAGAAGTAGAGGAAGAGATGAGGAAAATAAATAAGAGGGATACATAAAGTTGGGAGTAAGCATAAAAATAAGAATGAATCGTTTATGGGGTGGAGTCAAGATGGAGGAGTTAAAGCAGCGATGAATCTCAGCTCATCCACAAACTCTTTGAGATAGCTCTTAAAATGGAATCTGCACAAATTTTAAAGTGGAAAAATCTACTAGGACACAGAGTGTGGCAAATTTCCAGCCTGGGACAAACCTGAAGGTCAATGGGAAGGATCTGTTGCATGGGAATGAGGAGCACAGGGTTTGTAGGCTGCCCCAGCTCAGACTCAGACATAATGGGGCAGGAATGGCCCCAGCAAGACTGAATCAGAAACTGCAGTATGAATTCACAAACCTTTCAGTACAGGGCTGGAGTCCAGTGGTGCTGAGTGAGAGGCACCACAGGGCACATGGTAGCAGCAACAACCACTCCTGAGGTTATTAGAACACAGACTAAATTTTTGAGTCATCTGCCTGAATTTCCAAGAGCCAAGATGGCAGAGTAAACTATAACTGCTGTCATTTCTCCTTGCTGACCTTGAAAAACCCAGAGAATATTTCTCCAAGAAAAAATTCTGGAGTAGTGGAGCCCACAGAAAGGAGACAGCAGTCTTTCTGCTCAGGAGTCTAGAGAAATAGATGGGAAGAGCACCTCGAGTACTCTTGTGTACCCCTGTGGCTGATGGGGACCAGTATAGGACCAGAGGCATCCCAAGTCTCAACTCAGCAGACCAGGAAGAGATCTTGAACCCCAGGGTGACTGGAGCCAATAAGTGCCAACACCAGGACCCCAGGTGTGCTTTAGCATAGCCAGGGGAATTAGGCAGACACCAGTGCAGATGGAGGTTGACCAACTCCTGAACCTGCCTGTACTCTAGCTCAGCCCTAGGGAAGAAGCAACCTTCTATGGCCAGACTACTCTACCCCCACATCTCATGCCCTGAGCTTCAGTGGAACCCCAGGGAAACTCAAAAGTCTTCACCTGACCTTGGACTTGGCACACACCACACAGCACAGCACCAGGTAAGCAGCAGCATTATATAACTTCTAGCTGAAAAAAGCAAAGGTCACAACACACAAAGCCGGTAAATAGGCCTGAAGCTCCCAGTATAAGAAACATGGAACAAAGTTCCCTATGCTCCAAAAGAAGAAACCTACTTTAAAAGCCAGGAAAAGGCAATCACCATGAGCAAGAAGCAAATTAGAAAGGCAAAAATCATAGAATCTTACTTTGGGGAAAAGAAGATCAAAACACAAATTAAAAAGAGGACAGCATTGACAATAAAGCCACACTTAAAACCTCAAAATGGAATCTGTATCTCAAGCCCAAAAAGCATTCTTGGAAGAGCTCAGGAAAGATTTGAAAAGCCAAATTAGAAAGGTGGAAGAAAAATTGATCAATGATTTTAAAAATACAATTGCAAAAAGAATTCACTGAAGAGAATAGTTCCTTAAAAAGTAAAATTGGAAGAGCCAAGCCAAGATGGCTGGAGTAACAGCACAGACTGTCTAGAGTGCACCTCCAGCCCAGATAAATACTTGTAAAAATGGCTCTAAACAAATTCTGTAGCTGCAGAATCCACAGAATGATGGAGTGAAGCAAATCTCCAGTCCAAGACAGTTTGGAAGGTCGCCTTGAAGTATCTATAATCCTGTGCTGGGAACAGAGCTCAGTCCAGTGTGGACAACGCTGGTAAAGACAGGATCTGAGCTGGCTTTGGGGGGACTGAATCTTAGGCACCTGTGGCAGTTTCCTGACTTCACGACCCCCACACACTGAGGGCAAGTTGGAAGGTCAGTGGAAAAAGCCTGTGGGACCAGTGTGGGAGAGAGGAGGGGTCTGGCTCCAGCCCCAGGGCTGCAGAGGGGGAAGGAAGCAGAGGAACCTAGAGCAGCTACAGCAACATTAGGGGCAGCAGCAGCAACTGTTTCTGAAGCTCTAGGCCCAATGATTGTGGGGACACTGAGTTGTTGACAGCAACTCCACACTCCCACTGGAAGCAGAGAACTACCTTGAAAAAGAACTCAAAAGTCAGCTAAATGCCTGGGGAAATGAGCAAAAATCAGAAAAAGAATCACACTATGAAATGCTAGTTTGGTGATAATGAAGACCAAAACATGCAAACAGAAGACAACAAAGTCAAAGCACCTTCATCCAAAGCCTCCAAGAAAAATATGAATTGGTCTCACACCATGGAAGAGCTCAAAAAAGATTTTGAAAATCAAGTAAGAGAAACAGAGCAAAAATTGGGAGGAGAAATGAGACTGATACAAGAAAATCATGAGCTCCCAGAGATTGCAAGTAAAGATGTAGAAGAAAGCCACAGCAGCAGTGCTTACCACCACTACAGTAAATACAGGTGTGCCATGATGGATCTCTCTCTGAGGCAACCAACACCTTTACCTTGAATATCCTTTTTTTTTTAATTAGTGAAGAAGATATTTCACAGAATGCGTTTTATTCTCCCCTGAGCCTCTACTGTGCCCTGGCTATGGTCTCAGTTGGGGCCAAGAGAAATATTGCTGAACAGATACAATAGGTTCTTTCTTTAAACAAAGGTACATATGTCTACCAAAGTTTGCAATCTTTTCTTGCAGCAGCTAAGAAACCTGGAAGTCAGCGTCTGCTAAGAATTACTTACTGGCTCTTTGGAGAAGACTCATGATTTTAGCCCATTTTTAAAAAAAATCCTGTTGGAATTTTACTATTTAAATATGGAAGAACTTGACTTTGCAAATACTCCAATGGAAGCCAGAAAGCATATAAATAAGTGGGTAGAAGAAGAGACAGAAGGTAAGATTGCAGAACTGCTAGCTAATGATTCCATTAATTCAATGACCTCTCAGTTACTTGTGAATGTCATCTATTTCAAAGGAAAATGGGAAAAACAATGTGATGAATGCAAGACAACAGAAACATGTTCAAAATGAGCAAAGAGAAGCAAAAACCAGAACTGATGATGTTTCAGAAATCTACATTTAACATGACCTATACAGAAAAAGTGTTTACCAAGATCCCAGTTCTGCCTCATGTTGGAAGATAAATGGACATGGTCATTTTTCTTCCAGAGGAGAACACGGATCCAAAAACATTGGGAAAAAGACTTACTTCTGAGGAATTATCAGATTGGTCAAATCCAGAGATGATGGATGAAACTGAAGTGGAAGTTTTTCTTCCCAGATTTAAATTGGAAGAAGATTTAGACATGGAATTTATTCTTCAAAAATTAGGGATGTCAGATGCCTTTGATGGATCCATGGCTGACTTTTCTGGGATGTCATCCTTTCCTTTTTCTTAACTGAGAGAACAGCTCAAAAAACATTGTGTTTGGGGGCAAAGCAATATTTCCATAGTCTTTATCCTCATGCTATTTACAACTGTTTTACCCAGACTCTTATGTACCTATAATCCAAAGGATTCTTATCAACAGGGTGATAATAACCAAATATTAAAATTATTTAGTGGGAAATTAAAAAAAAAAAGAAAGTCATGAAAAATGAATCAACTGCTTTCTAAAGGAGACCCCCCCCCCCAAAAAATGCTGAAGCAAATAACACTTTAAAAAATAGAATAATTTAAATTATGAAAGAGATTCAAAAGCCCAATGAAGAGAAGAATGCCCTAAAAAGCAGAATTGGCCAGATGAGAAAGGAGGTCCAAAAGTTCACTGAGGAAAATAAATCCTTAAAGTTTAGAATGGAGCAAATGGAAGATAATGACTTTATGAAAAAAATCAAGAAATTATAAAACAAAATCAAAGCAGTGAAACAACAGCAGACAATGCAAACTATCTCAATGGAAAAACAACTGACCTGGAAAATAGATCCAGGAGAGACAATTTAAAAATTATGGGACTACCTGAAAACCATGATCACAAAAAGAGCCTAGACATCATCTTTCATGAAATTATCAAGAAAAACTGCCATGATATACTAGAATCTGAGGGGAAAATAAATATTGAAAGAATCCACCAATCACCTCCTGAAAGAGATCCCAGAAGGAAAACTCCTAAGAATGTTGCAGTCAAATTCCAGAGCTCCCAGGTCAGCGATAAAACAATGCAAGCAGCTAGAGAGAAGGGAGGGGTGTGACAGAAGGGAGGACAGATTGGGGCAAGGGATAATCAAAATGCATGCTTTTTTAGGGTGGGAGGAGGGGAGAAATGGGAAGAAAATTTGGAATGCAAAATCTTGTGGAAATAAATGATAAAAATTAAAATAAATCAATTTAAAATAAATAAAAAGTAAAATCAGTCAAATGGAAAAAGAGGTACAACACTTAACTTGGAAAAATTGGACAAATGTAAAGGAAGCACAAAAGCTAACTGAAGAAAATAATTTGTCAAAGCTAGAATTGGGCAAGTAGAAGCTAAAGACTCTATGAGACAGTAAGAATCAGTCAAAGAAAATCTAAAAAATGAAAAAAATAGAAGAAAATATAAAAATATCTCTTTGTAAAATAACTGATGCAGAAAATACACCCAGGAGAGAAAATTGAAAAGATTTTTCACAAAGACAATGCAACCAAGATTAGGAGGGAAGCAGAAAACAGGGAAAGAAATTTTACAGCTAGTGTCTCTGATAAAGGAATCATTTCTAAAATATGCACAGGACTGAATGAAATTTGCAAGAATACAAGTCATTCCCCAATTGATAAATGATCAAAGGATATGAATAGGCAGTTTTCAGAAGAAGAAATTAAAACTATATATAGTCATATGAAAAAAATGCTCTAAATCACTATTGATTGAGAGATGTCAATCAAAACAACTTTAGGTACCACATCACACCTATCAGACTGGCTAATATGACAAAATAGGAAGATGATAAATGCTGGAAAAGATGTTGGAGAGTTGGAACATTAATTCGTTGTTGGTTGAGCTGTAAGTTGATCCAAACATTTTTGGACAGCAATTTGGAACTATGCCCAAAGAGTAATAAAAATATGCATACTGTTTTACTCAGCAATACCACTTCTAGGTGTGTATCCCAATGAGATCATAGAAAGGAGTAAAGGACACACATTTACAAAAATATTTATAGTAGTTTTTCTGTGGTGGTCCAAAACTGGAAATCATGGGGATGTCCATCAATTGATGAATGACTAATTAAGTTGTGGCATATGAATGTAATGGATTGTTATTTTGCTATAAGAGATGAAGAACAGCTGAACCCCAGAAAAAAACCTGGAAGGACTTATATGAACAGATTCTAAGTGAAACGAACATAACCAGGAGAACATTATACGCAGTACTACCACAATGTGCGAGGACTGTTTCTAATTGACTTTGCCCTTCACAGCAATGCAGTGAACTAAAACATTGCTAAAGGATTGTTGATGCAAAATGTCATCCACATTTGAGAAAGAACTAGAAAGTCAGAACACAGGATGAAGCAAACTATTTTCTCTTTTGTTATGTTTTGTTGCCAGGCCTAGAGGCCTGAGGGCTACCCGAGTCTTCTTACCTTACCTCTCGCAGGTCTTCGGCTGGCCAAACCGGATAGTCGTATGAGAGAAGAGACCTCCCAGAGTCGAACAAGGGTTAAGCTGTTATTCAGGGTCCTGGTTACAAGTGCAGGGGGAACTCTTCCTTAGGAGGGAGCGATTGGAAGTAGAAGTGTAAGTGGGGAGAGAGGGGGAGGGGAGAGCGAAGAGAGGAAAAACGGAGCCTTCTGTCCTGTAACGACCCCTCCCGAGCTAAGAGCGCCTTCAGGCTTTCCTGACCGTAATTAAGCTCTCCCACCGCATAGTTTGCACCTGAATACCGTGCCTGTTAGATAACAATAGGTGTGCCCAGATCCGAGACAGTCTCGAGGGGGATGCTCCTCCCATCACGTTTCTCACGGGAAGAGGTGGAAATACACGAGATTGCTCGGTCTCACACCTCGATTCCCTGCTGTTTTTCTGGGGGGCCTCATGAGAACTCTAAGATTTAGAAGTTCCCACCTTTACCCACCCAAGACTGTCCACATGGAATTGAGCTTCCACCCCCAACATTTTGTTCTATTTTTTCTCATGTTTTTCTCTCATTCATTGTAATTCCATGTAACATTAGTAATGTGAAAGTGTGTTTAATCAGAATGCATGTGTAGAACCCATATAAGATTGCATGCTGATTGGGCACAGAGGGAATAGGGAGGGGGAGAAAATTTAAAATTTATTGAAGTGATTATTGAAAACTGAAAACAAATTCATTAATTTACAGAAAAAGGAATGAGTCATTTATTACATTTTAGGCATCAATCTAAGAACTTTAGAAGTGTTAATTAATCTGAGCTTCACCATATTCCTGGAAATTATGTACCTGGGTCAAATAGCTATTGTTTGAGGTCTATTTTGAATTCAGGTCTTTTGGATTCCAGTCCCAATACTCTATTTGTTGCACTATCTAACTTGCCACATATTTCTAGAATAATTTAATTCAAGATAGTTTTGAAAAATATGGCTTTCTAAATGTCATTTTAAAAAAGCTATTACTGATATTTCTGGGGATTTTAATTCTCATAAATATCCAAAGTATTCTTCCTTCACTCCTTCCCAGAGAGCCATTTCATGTTTCAAATAGTATTTTTTTAAGATAGGAAAAACAGAAAAAATTATTGAAAAAATTCCCTAACGTAATTATAAAACCTGCGGATCACCAAATTCTACAAAAAGCTGGGTTGGGAATGTCCTGTCATATCTCTTCATTCACACCCTCCTTAACTTTTATAAGTTTTGGATTTTTACTTTTGATTTTTTGGTTTCTAGTTGTCCCTTCCATCTACATTGTACATGTTGGGTTTTTTGTTTTTTTTTTGTCTCTTCTTGCAACTTTTCTCTGACTCAGTTCATATAGATCTCATGCTTTTCCGTATTGATAATAGGCATAATTTCTAACAGCACAGAAATAATTCCATTACATTCATGTGACACAATTTGTTCAGCCATTTTCCATTTGATAGACATCTACTTTATTTTCAATTCTTATCTATCACTAAAATAAATGCTATAATTATTTCAGATATCAGGGAATTATTTTACTATTTATGGATTCATTGGGATAAAAGCCAAGTAACGGAGACTGATTCATGTTTCAGACATTTTTGTCACATTATTCACACAAATCAGAATTGTTTTCTAAAATGGTTGTGCCATTTCCCAGCTCTATCAACAATGTGTCAGTGTTTTGAAAATCCTACAACTTCCTCAGGATTGATTATTTTCATTTTGGGTCATATTTACCAATTTGCAGAATGTGAGGTAAAACCTGGGGGCAATTTTGATTAGCACTTGTCTTATTCATAATTTGGGGCATTCTTTTAAGTAGTTTTAAATGCTTTGCACTTCTTCTTTTGAGAACCAATTATTCATATGCTTTCAATACTTATCATTTAGGGGAGGGATTTTTGTGTGCACGTGTATATGTGTGCACATGCAAAACATACACATACCTCCTTTATATGTCTAGAAAATCAAAGTCTTATCAGAAAAATTTGATTCATTTTTCCCATTTGATCACTTCTTATCCTAGATGCCTCCGTTTTCTTCATACAAAAGCTTTTCAATTTCAAATAATTTATGTATAGTTATCTCTCTCTCTTTTCCGGCTAAGAATGCACCTCTTAACCATTGTGGTGAGAGGTATGCTATCTGTTTCTCACCTAATATTCACACACAGACATATATATTTTAATTTTAATATAATATGGCATAAAATAATATATGACATACATATAATTTTAATTATATGCCTACAATTTTAATTAAAAATTCATGAATATGCTTGAAATATTGTAGAATATGGTATAAGAGTTTGTTCTAAACTTAATATCTGCCCAACTGCTTTCTAGTTCTCCCAACAAGTTTAATCAAATAAGTATTTTTCCTAGGTAACTGATGCTTTGCACTTTATCAAAGAACAGGTTATCATCTTCCTTTGTGATTCTCCCTTGATTAGTCTATAGCATTGTTCTATCTTCTTGTAAACCAATATCAGACTATATTGCTTACTGTTAATTATACATTTTGGATTCTGAACATGATATTTCTCCTTCATCTTCACTTCTTTTCATCATTTCCCTTGGTAGTCTAAATTTTTTGCTTTTACAAATGAATTTTATTAATATTTTACCAAGTTCTACAAAGCATCCTTTTGTAATTTTATGGGTATGACATTAAAAGTGTAACTTAACATGGGTTGTATTCTGAATTTTATTATATTTTCAGAGCTTTGCCATGAGTATTGAAAATTCCTTAACCTATTTAAATTGTTCCTTATTTCTTAAAGGGATATTTTGTAATTGAATCCATACAAGTCTTTTATGTGCTTTAGAAGGTCAATTTCAAAATATTTTATATTTATTTGGAACAGTATTTCCCTTTCTTTTATTGTTTCTTGTGATTTGTTATTGCTATTTAAGTTTACATTTGAAAATTTATTTTGTAGCCTATGACCTTGATGAAACTATTAATTGCCTTAATTAGTGTCTTTGCTAATTCTCTAGTATTTTCCAAATAAACTGTATTATCACTAAAAAAACACAATAGTTTTATTTCCTTTTTACCTATCTAAATGTCTTCAATTTATTTCTCTTTTCCTACTATTGTTTCTAGCACTTACAGAACTATATCAAATAATCTGGAAAGAGGAGGCATCATTCACTACCATATTAATTGGAAAAAGGTACGATTGCAACACTATCAAATATGTTCGCTTTTTTTTTAAATGGATATTTGCAAGATTTTTATCATAATGGGATGTTGACTATGCCAAAGGCTTTTTCTGCAACTGTTGAAATCCAGTACGCTGTTTTAGATGTTTTCATTTTTGGTTTTCCTAATATTCAATCATTCAAGTATTCCTTGTATAAATGCTCATTGGTCATAATGAATGATTTCTTGAACACATTGCTATATTCTTTTTACACAAGATTTTATTTAAAATTTCTGATTCATTGGCAATTTTTTAAATATCTTTTCCTGTTAAGATAATAGGATTATATTTGTCTCATTTACAAAAAGAGTCTAGCAAGGTTAAAAATTCTTCTTTAAAAGTTTGATAAAATTCTACTGTGAATCCCCTGGGAATGGGATTCATAACATTTAAGTTATAAATGAGGCTTATACTTTCCTTTATCTCTAATGTTGCTGGGTTTTTTTTTTTAATTTTAGCTTATTCTTCTGTTTAAGAAAAGGTGTTTCATCACTAATTTTACCTTAATCTTTTTTTAAGGTGACCTTGTTTCCACTCCCCCCACCCTTCTCTTCCTTCACCCTTTAGAGTTTTTCATATTAGTTCCTATCCCATACTCTTTCTCCCTTTTTTCTTTTCACTTAGCCAAGTAACTTCCTCTTCTAATATTTCTTTTCATTAGATTTTCTTTTTGTAGATTTCATTTTTGTGCTCCTTTCCAAAAAGCATTTCTCTCATTCTCTCAATTATTGACCTTCATTTTCTGTTTATTTTAGACCTGGATTCTTTAATTCATGACAAATATAACTGAGTGTTCTTTTCTGTATTATTCATGCAAATCAAAGCTTTTAAGGTAGCTTTTCTGCTTTCCCCCTCTAGACAATTTCTGTCAGGGATTAATAAATATTGCCCCATGGATTTCCCTTTTCCATTATGCTTCAGTTGCCAAACATTGCAGATTATTCCAATATTAGGAAAGGTTTCAGAAAGGACACTGCCTCTTGAGAGAGCACTTTCTATACCACAATCTTGATGATGTCTACCACCACTAATCTATTTTCTCCATTTGTTACCTTTCCTAATTTGACTCAAATCTGCACTCTGAATCCATGTTCTCCCACTTTCTTGGTGTTACATGCCCCCAGAATTTACAATTTATCTTCTTCAGTTCTAAAATATTTAAATTTTTAAGTCCTCTCACCTCCCAGGTCACAATCAGTGCAAGACTCTCATCTCCCTCCACAAACTATATCTCTTCATCCATAGAACCATGCTTTTGTGAAACCCACACGCACAAACAAAGCAAGGACTACTTCTTTCCCCCTATTTTCATTCCTTCCCCCCACCTTATCTTCCCCTCCTCAAATCATTATTATTCAAATCAAATTACTTGGGAAGTGAGAATATTTTCTGTTAACGTTATCTATATGTGTATTTGTTTTCTTCTATATTATCCTTCACTTTTGTATATCTGCATTTCCAAATTCTTATTCTCTATTCATTTTGTTTTCTTAAGGTTACATTGGTGAATCCAGTTTTTATATTTTGCCCATTACTTTTTGTTGTGCAACATATACATTCTGCTCTTATAATTTTCACTTCTGTTTTGAACCATTCAAGAACAACATGTGTTTCATATTCTAACTTTCCACAGAGTCCTCTGACTCATCAGGTGTTGTATCATTTTCCTTTCATTTGAAGTATTTAGTCATTGATGCTTGAACTCATAGAGTAAGTCTAGAAACTTTGGCTCCTTCTGTTATTAATATTTACCTGTTGATTTATCTGCTTTTGCTGAAGGTCTTTTTCATTTTATTCTTTCTGAGTTCTTTGGTAATTTAAGTGCTTTTCTCTTAATTTAACACAACTGCTTTCTGACTCTCTCTCTTCCAATGATGATTTCCATGGGGTTGGAGCTCCATATTCTAACCTATTTCTGTACTGTACAATTCATAGTTCACCAGCCTAGGTCTCTCTGCCCCCTGTTCCTTAGTTTTCTGGACTAACACTGGCAATTTAGAGAACTGCTACACTTTTGTTATAGGGTTGCCCAGCTCCCATCAGTAGTCCAGAGCTTTGTGGAACTATAGGTCCATTTCTCCATTGCCCCCACTCCCAGCATATTTTTGTCCCTGAAGAGCTGAATCTTCAATGGTTGTCTTTGAAGGCACAAACTTCCACAGCCTAGAGCTAAGGACTTTTCAACCCTGGAAATAGTAAAGGAAGACCAGGTCAAATTGGAGGTTTATTTCTAAGCTACTTGGAGTCCTAGATGGTGGAGAGGTGTTGAGTGAGCTGAGGGTCAATGAGCATCAATTCATGTTTTGTTTTATTTTGTTTTTAACCTTCTTTTGAATCCTCTGATTTTGGAGATGTGTGAAGTTGCTTTATCTTTGGTGCATAATTTCTCTCTTTCTTTTTTAGAAGTTTGGGATGTCATAGAAATCAGAGAAAATGTCTCAAAATCTGTCTTCTTGTTCATGTGACCCAGAATTCCTGTTTTCAAAATCTTCATGCATTTTTAAGCCATTAAACCTTATAATAGAATTAAAATTTTTGGAATGCCTTCTCTATTTTTGTTGTTGTTATTGTACAAGACACTAATTGATTCAGGGAAGAATACTCAGTTTATAACAAATGTTATCTATTTTGTGCTATTGATGTTCAGGCATTTAACATGTCATCTGAAAATATATCCTTCAATGTGAAAATCCCTTTTGGAAAAATGGCTATCTCCTTAGCCCTCTTCAGTCAGTTGTGCATCTATCTGAACTCTCCCTTTCCTCCCTTTCCATTTTAGAACTCATCTAAATTCAGACATTATCCCTCTGATTCTAAGATGAAGTTTAATGAGCATTATCCAGCAATTCCTTACTCATGTGTGAATTACTTCATTCTTAATTTATGAAACAGGTTAATCTAATCGTTTATTATGGTGCTAAATCTATTACCACAAATGTTTCATTGGCTGTAGTTACAGAATAGGGAAATATTCATATTGCTCCTGAGACCACACCTGGAAAAAAATGACCCTCTTGTATATCCTGAGCCCAGAAGATTTACTGCAATTCCACAGAGAAATCAGGAACTCAATGAAAGGGGGCATGGGAAAACAAAAAGAAGGGGGGATTTTAATTATGAAAATCATGATAGCAGATTTTCCATCTATCAGATAACACACCTGTTCAATTGTGGAAGTTTACAGATGTATAATAGTATTATAATATTCATGGAAAGGGAGATAAAACTATGATGTATGCTGGGAAATTTTAAATAAAAAAGAGCCACATTTTAAGGATTACAGAGAGATTAACAATGGCTTTAAGTTATGCACTCAGCTATGTCATTCAAGAGCATTCAAAGACATGATTAATTCAAGCAAGGTAACAACTCATACCTACATGACTTCTAAGGTCCCATGTAGATTAAAATATGCGTTCCTATGACCCTTTTGTGTTTGTCAATTCTATTGCAAACTATTCAGTTTAGAAACTATAGTTGATATGATACATAATGAGGAACATATAGATATTAAATGAAAATAGTAAAATCAGTTTTTGCTCTAGAATACATAAAGTTCCTATGGAACTTCTTAGATATTGTAACATAACCCCTCCTTGGAAGAGATTCTAGAAAAAAAAAACAGATCTAAGTATTTCAGTTTCTCAACGTAAGTACAGAATTGCCCTTTCAAATTAGGAGGTACACCAATGGAATATGCAGGAAATGATTTTATTGCATAAACTTCAGGATTCCTGGGCTTAAAAGCAAGCCTATAGACATCACTAACCATCTTCCTCTCATGTGGATTATTTCTGTGCGTGTACATTAGATGTTTTAATGTTTCTAAATATAGCCCATAACAAAGACTACAGAAAAAAGAATCAATGAAGATTATTCAGAAAAGTAGGCACTAGATCAGGAGACAATTTTCTGCAGAGAGTAAGAGAAAGATGAAATAGAAAGGTCATGACCTTCATTCTTCATCTCTCTACTACTTGATAGTTTATTCTTGATTTAAGTACTTATGGCTAAAACATAGATTTTTAAAGTTTTTTTTTACGTCACACATTGGGGGCTACTTGGCACGTCAAGAAAGTCACACAGAGAGTATTGACTCCTTCTTTGAAACAAAAGATATTTTGTGTGATTTAGTCTAGAAACCTCCCTACTTCAATTCACCATTTGAGTTTATCAGATGATTCAAAACATATCAGAATTCAAAAGGAATGTGTATTGTAAAATGGGTTTAAAAACTGTTTTAATTATTCATGTTTCTCCTATAATGTACTTCAGGCTTCCTGTTGAATAAAGTTGAAGCTAACTCTCTAAATGCTTGAAATCAAACCAATAGAGCAGTCAGAAACCACAGAATGTAGAAGTATGAGGGAGTACAGGTCTTAGGAGGCAAATTAGTGATATTTCAAATGATGTACTTTCACATGACCATTTGCATCTGTCCCATTTGCAATTTCACCACATAATTGTCGCTTTACCATCTTTTTAAATTCTTCTTTTTTAACCTAATATGGTTGCCAGTGTAGTTTCTTAATATAACTCTAATTCATCTGTTCTTTACATTGTATTCCTCTCCATCATCTTCTGGTTTTATTTATTAACATATGCAAGTGTCTCCTTTCTTTAATGAAACTTTCCCTTGACTTATTACCTTTCAATCTATTGTTCCAAATGCCAATTTTTCTTCACTTTCAAATATTTAGAAGTCAACATTTGCTATGTCTATGTCCTCATGATTCATTCACTCTCTGCTCTGTTCCAATTTGGCTCCTGCCCTACTCTGTCTATTGGAATTGATCAATTTGACTTGTCAATTTTCTTTAATTTAGCATAGTCATTTTTTAAAATTTCTTTGACAAACTTTTTAATACATGAAGAGAAAAAAGGATTTTTAAAAAAACTAAACTTTTATTATAGAGTTTTAAAAAAGAAACATGCATATACAATTGTGGTAATAGAAATATATGCATCCATATAGCATACTTGTATATACTACTTTTAGGTTTGCAAAGTTCTTTAGAAATACCACTGAAAGTTATTTCCTTCTTCTCTGTCTACAACATAAAGCCAGAAGTAAAATACAAATGATGGCATTATGATAGCTGTAGAGTTCATTCTTACATGTCATACATAATCCCCTTAACCATCTGTTCATTATGAATTTTGTTTTTTGGGGTGACAATCCTTACTGATTGTCCCCCCCCCAACCCCTTGTGAGCTCCTAAATCAGTTAAGGAGCTCATAGTCAGAAAACTTCCCCCAATAAGTTAGATTACATTCTTATAATTGATAGTCTTAGTCAATTTTCTAAGAGTTTCATCTAGAAAATCTAATATTAATTTGATTAGAAGATTATTTCCATCACAAAAAAGAACTTTTATGTCTATCTTTCTAATTGCATTTAATGTTTTGTTCACAGATCACTAATTACTTATAGAGGATATGTAGGGACAATATATAGGAACTGCTGAGCATAGTTCTGTATTCCTGGAAAACAGAGAAAGTATGGTATAGGATAAATAGTTCTATTGTACTAAGCTCATTATCTTCACCTCCCATCTACTCCTTATTTTGCTTCCAATACTGATTAATGTAGGAAACCTCAGGGTTGTACAAATGTGCACAGTGATATGATAAAACGTGTGAAAAGGCACACATTCAAATACTACCTCAGAAACATTATTTGAGTGACCTTATGCAATTCATTTGACTTCCCCAAACCTCAGTTTCCACAACTGAAAAATGAGGGGATTGGAATAGATTGTGACATCCAATAATCACTACTTAATGGTGATTCAACCAACTTAAATCTCTAAAGCCCTTCACTCCCTCAAAGAAATGTATAGTCCAGTGAAAATTCACAGAGAGAACTCATTTTCTCAAACACATGTAGAGATGCCTTCACCTGGAGCAGTGTCAGGTCTAGTTAGTAAAAAGGTTCATATAATTCATAGCATTTTGGATATAGGTATTGAATCCTCTTACGATGGCAAGATTCTCTGGTGTTCTGAAGCACACAATGATTGCATCCAGTCCTCCCAAACGTATCAACTTAATTAAAAAAAAGAAAAATACAACTCATCATTCTATCTAGGTGTGTGGGAAAGAGGAGGGGAGGAACAAATAATTTTCTGTTGTAGTAGCTGTAGCCATGATCAGCACTATCAAAAATAACCTAGAGCTCAGTTCAGCACCATGGTCAAACATCTGGATGTGGCCAATCATAGATAAACTACAGAATTACACACATGCACACACACACACACACACACATACATAATGTATATATAAAATAAAATATTTTAAAACATAGAATTTCAGAATTGGAAGGGTCTTTGAAATCATTCTGGCTAAAACACTTATTTTCAAGAATTCACTGCATAATAGTTCTGTCAGATAACTAATTCCTTTCCAAAGCTCACCCCAGAAAACAATAATCAAAATCGTTCATTTCACTCTTGAAGAGCTTTAATCATTACAAAATAATTCCTTCCACAAAGAAGGTGTACACTCATCACAGATCCTTTTTCCTGATATTTCAATGAAATATAGACATACCCATATGCATACTTATATGTTTGCAGGCATGCATGCAGGGCATATATGTATATAGTGACAGAGTTGCTGGTCATGTATATATATATATGCACATATACATATGTGTGTGTATGTATCTATGTGTGTATGTGTTTATGTATGTGGGTATTCAACAATGATTTAGGGCCATGATCTCCACTACAGCCTACTAAAAAGTATTTTCTTTTCCTTTTGAGAGTAACATGTACATGTGTGTATAAGTACATATTTAAAAGAATATGCATATGTAAATTTATTTTATATATTTTTTATTTGATCATTAGAGGCTCTGATCAGAATATTCCCTTCCCAAATCCTTCCCTAATATATACAGTCATGGGGAAGAAATTGAGAAAATTAAAATAAAGAAAACAAATATGTAATTCGCAGCACCATTACATTTCCCTTTTGAATTTCTATAAATACTTATTCCTAACGATCCCCTTGTAATTTCAGTAATTAGTATAAATGATTTAAATTAAAGCATTTTTGTTGGCTCAATGACAAGTGCCAGAACTACATCCAACAGTCTAGATTTCAGGCTATAATTTGCTGCAAATCACTCTTCTGTTTTCCCCCACAGTAATGTTAATTCTGTTCAGATAACAGCCAACTAAAGCAGTTGTCTCATCATATTAGATTCTCTATTGGAAAAATGATTACTTGAATTCACAGTTAAAATTATCTGAACTCTATTACATATCAATTCTCTACCTATTTAGGGTAATTTTTTTGACCATTACCATTTATTGATTGATTTCATTTTGTAGGATGATGGAATTTCTTCTACTACAGCATTCCTCCCTCCACGTGAAATCGTAGATCTTCTATATATTCAGATAATTATAAAGCTATATTTCCACTACAGTATGTTATATGGTTAAGAGCTGGCTCTGCATTCATGAAGGCTCTGCCAAAAGATTATGGTACTGGCAGGTCCTACCAACCTGGAAAAAACTTTCAGTATTGGCTTGATCATAAACCATGTGTCTATACCCTGACTATTGAGCTAACTATGCTCTGATTCATTACCAGAAGGTTTGAAAATAAGATAATTTTGTTTTGTTTGTTTTGCTATATTAATTTATGCAAATATCTGCTAACAATGAAGAGGTAACCACCAATCAATCTAAATGAAATGAGTCTTTTCATATAAATTTGAGGAGAGGTACATTGGGAAGTCTCTGGATTTAGACTAAAATGAAAAGAGTTCACATTTTCCCTCTGTCTTTATACTTGTGTAACTTTGGGAACTTTGCTTCCCTACTTTATGGGCTTTGATTTTGTCATTTGTGAAATATGCGGTGTGGTAATGGACTGGATCATCTCTAAGATCTCTTTCAGTTCCAAAGTTTTTCCTATCATCTTTTCACAGGTGACAAAGTAAGATGAAAATAAATAGAACTTTTAAAAGTTATAATTGTGTTTAGAGCATGATTTCATGTCAAATATATAGACATTGTTAATATAATACTCTCACTTCAGAAATTTTATTAAAAAAATTATCCACTACTCAATTTGAAATACCAAATAAAGTGCACATAGAAAAGGTTTCCATTTTAAAAACAGGAGATGCTGTGACCCCCTCAGTTTAAAGATGGACTGTGAAAATGTTAAAGTAATTCCTGTGTCATGAATATTCATTAAGCAAAACAGTCTTTATTTCGCTGGTATGATGGTGGTGTGGCAGGGTGTACTCATTAAAAAAAAAAAGGAAACTTGTGAGTGAAATCTGTTGCTAAGCTTATCAAAACACCTGTCGGTTTTTTGCAACACATATGGCATTGTATCCAGAATGCCACATGGGTGTCACTTCCTGGATATGATTTGGCTCTCAGAAACACATCCTGAGGACCCATCCCTTCTAAAATGAGATTGGCATCCAACAACTTATCCATGTGGGTCAGAAAAGCCTTCAAAGGCATTTGAACATCTGTGCCCTGGGAAAGAACAATAATTTGATTACACAGGGTGAGATTCTAATCATTGAAATAAAGTAAAACCTGTTTCAAAGCAGATCTTGTATTTATTAAATTTAGAATCTTACAGAAATGGGTGGGAAGTAGGAAATGCACTATTTTAAAATCTGCCATGGAGAACGTATAAGTCTCTGCAAAATGCTATATAAAAAACCCCATGAGCTCTCATTATTTTTTTTCTTTTCAAGTCATTTTCATTTGAAGGAATGTCATGGGGTAAGACAGTACAAAGTTGCTCTGGTAACTCAACTCTACCAAAAGAAAACTATCTAAGTAAACAATTCTCTAAAATTCTTATTTTCATCTTCTTTTCTGAAACAAAATTATATAGAAACAATTGGGTTTAGCAAAATTTATTTTTATATGTTTATTTTGTTGTCTGCTTCCTATCTAACACATCTAAGCAACTGGGTGTTAATAACTATGCTATTACCTAGCTACATGACCATGGCTAAACACTAAATATCTCTGGGTCTCAGTTTCTTCCCTGGTAAAATTATAGGATTGTTTTTGCTCTCTGGTGGTGAATGGGGCAAGAATTAATATAAGCCTTGAGTGTGGAGAGTGATGAAACCAAGGGATATTCTTCTCCTTTATGGCAATATGTGGACTTGAATGGAGAACTGGAGATGGAATGGACCAGACCTCAAACTCTGAATAAAAAAATGGCCTCTGAACTTAAAAAAAAAAAAAAAAAGGTGTCAAAGGGCCAACAGTCATGATCTGAAAGGATCCATCCTTGTGTAGCGATATACTTAGTATAACCCAACAGAAGTTCCACCCAGTAACCAAAACACCGTATTCTGCTAGTTAAGGAAATATTAGTCCATTGAACATACCACGTAAAGAAGCATACTTTTTAGATAACATATTCTGTAGGAAATGCTATAAATCTAAGTTCACTGTCCCAAGAATTAAAAAAAACATACTGAGACGTGTTTAGGAAGGTTTCATTTTTATACTCCTCTCCTTACTATAACTTCTCTCTGTATGTGTGTACAACAGTATAAATATACACACATATAATGTATGCATAGTGTATATGTATATGTGTATAAATACATATATACACTTGCATATGTGACTATATCAATATACACATATACAGACATACATATTTGCAAGAGATAAGTTAAGGAAGATATAATTATGATGATAATAAGAACAATGACTAACACATATGGCGCTTTAAGATTTGTGAAACGCTTTAAAAATTTTGCCTCATTTTGTCTTCACAAAACCTCCAGTGGGGTATAGCAAGTACCCCAGTATGCACAGGAGGGCCTGCTGTACAGGTTCATAAATCTGCTTTTCTAAAAGGAAAGCAACTTTTGAGGGGTTAACAATCTACTTTAATTACATTCAAACAGAGAAAACACAAGTAGAGAAATAAAGACCAACAGGCAGGGCTTCAATATATACATGCATACACACACACACACATATACATACACACACACACACATACAAACACACACACTTTTTAGAGCCAGAGGGCAGGACTATCATGATCCAGTCCCTCATTAGAAATTAACAAAAGTTCTCTGAGGGCTATTGATGGATGGGAAAGATCTTTAACTCTACTTAATATAACGTGGGAGCACATATAGATGCTGTTACTAACCTGGTTTTATAGATGAGGTAACTAAAGTTGATCAAAGCTAAATGACTTGCCCAGGGTCACACAGCTAATAGGTGTCTGATACAAGATATTCATTCTGAAAGAAAGGAGGAAATAAATTTGTAATATATGATCTCCAACATCCTTTCCAATCTAAACATATAATGATATGATCTTACCAATAACTCTTGCCCATTTCCATATTCTCCCACTTACCCATCCACTCAACAATACCCACTCACAGCAAAGAATTATGCTGGAATATGAGTAGTTGATTGCTAAGAGCAGCAAAATGTTTTCAAGAGGATACAGGAGGCTGAGTCTAGTCTATTGCAACATATTAAAAAGTGATCATCCAGCTTTTAATTGAACACCCTCCACTGAGGATGAATCTACAATGTACTGACATAGTTGAAATATTACATAGATGTCTCATCTATATACAATGTAAATGATCAATTTGTATATCATGTATATGCATGAATATACTTATATGTATAATACTGTAATGCAATATATTTTCAACACATATACTGAACATAAAATTCATATATTATATATATGTAAAATGGCAGATGACATACATATTGTGATGGTATATGTTACATACTTTATGTATAGATAACATATACTCTATGGTTAATAATAATGCAAGCACTCGCATTGTTTGTTGATTTGATTCTGCGTCCTTGTATGTCAGGTTTTAGTTGCTTCCTGCTGAAGAGAGCAAGTTTATTTCTTGATTTGTTTTGCACAGTTGTTGCCCAAAGAGGGATCAGTGTGTGTTTGTCCTTAATGTCACTAAAGAGGTTCCTGTTTTCTATGTATAGTTTAAAAGAAAAAGCAGCAGGAAGTTAGACTATACTTCATGAAAATATTACCTCCAGGTTGAAGTTTCACACATATGTTGAACTCCTGTTGTTTTGTCACTCCTGTTATCCAGAGTTATTGAACCTTAACACAAAGACTGTGTACTTGGGTCAATGATCAAATTTAAACAAACAGAAATGCTTATTTCACTACATTTTTCTGCTACTATGTTCAAGAAATACAAAGAAAAGATTCCATCCCATCTTGTTTGGATATACTAGGGGTCATCATTAAAAATCATGAAAGATTAACTGAATATGTCTTCAGGATATCATTCAGTAAATAAATAAACATTCTTTTAAGTGTCTACTATGTGCCAGACACAGTGCTGAGTTCCAGTAAAACAGAAAATAAATCCTAAAAATAGTAAATCCCTGCCCTCGAAGAGCTAATAATCTAATCCTTGGGACAAGAAAATAAATAGGTACCACTCAGTCATACACAGGAAAAATAGGAAATCATTTCAAACAAAAAAGGATAGCACTAGAATTATAGTAGAATTATAAAGGGTTAGGAATATTTTTCATAGAAGATGGGATTTTATTTGAGACTTGAAGGAATTCGGGGATGCAAGTTGAAGGAGAAGAAGGAGTAGAGAATTCCAGGCATAGCATATAGACAGAGGAAATACAAGCAACCTGGAAATGGAGTTTCTTGACTGAAGAACAAGAAGGAAGCCAATGTCATTGAATCAAAGAGTGTGTGAGATGGAGGGCATAAGGGGCAAAAAGAACAGAAAGATGAGGGTTAGATTATAAAGGACTTTGAATGTGAAAAGAAGGATTTTTTTTTATTATGGAGGTGATAGGGAGTCATTGGATTTTATTGAGTAATGATTTGACATGAGTGAACCTACACTTTAGGAAAAACACTTTGGTGCCTTAATGGAGGATGGATTGGCGTCAGGAGAAACCTGATGCAGTCAGACCTACTAACAGGCCATTGCAATGGTCCAAGCCTGGGTTTATAATGGCATAGACAAAAGTTTTGGCTATATCAGGGGAGAGAGGAGGTGTAGTGGAGAGAGGGCTCAACCAGGAAATCAAATGCGGATTAACAAATAAAAGACTGGATATGGGAGGTGAGAGATAGCAAGGAGCTGAGGATGGCATGTAGGTTTGAAGCATGACTGACTAGAAAGATAGTGTTTCCTTAACGATAGTAGGACAGTTAGAAGGATGAGATGGTTTAGGGAGAAAGATAATGAGTTCAGTTTTAGACAGGTTGAGTTTAATATGTACATTGGAAATTCATTCACGATGTCTTAAAATGAAGTTTGAGATATGATAATGAAGATCAACAGAGAGGTTAGAGAAGCACAGGTAGGTTTTAGAATTATAGACCCAGAGATGGTAATTAATTCTATGGGAGCTGATAAAATCACCAAGTGAGTTGTAGAGACTCAAAAGAAAAGTAGCCCTACACTAAAACCATTTAAGACTTCTACGGTTAGATGGTGATCCAGGAAAAGAGACTGAGAAGAGGTGGCTTGGTAGGTAAAAGGAAACCAAGGATAGAATAATTTTCTTAAAACCTAGAATAAAGAGAATATCAAGAAAAAAAGAGAGTGATCAACAAAGCATGCTGAGAGGTCAAGAAGGATGAGAATTGAGAAAAAGGTCTTTGGATTTAGCATTAATATATCATTACTTACTTTGGAAAGAGCTGTTTCAGTGGAATGGTGAAACTGGAAGCTGTATTATTAGGGGTTAAGAAATGAATGAGAAGAGAGAAAGAAGAGGCATCTATTGTGGTTGACCTTTTTCCACAAGGAGTTTGACCTTCAAAAATAAATAGACTAGAAGGCAGTACATGGCAGGGATGGAAAGAACAAATGAGGTGGGATTTTTTGGAAGGTTGGGGAAACATGGACAGGTTTGTATGCAGTTGAAAAGTAGCCAAAGGATAGGCAAAGATTCAAAGATAAGTGACAGAATGGTGATAACTGAGCAAGAAACTTGTTAGCAGAGGTGAGATGAAATGGGATCATTTATGCTGTTAGAAGGAAGCTCTTTGGGAAGGAAGAAGGCAAATTTTTAAACTATTAGTTTATTTCATTAAATACGGACCAATTACATTTAAAAATTAATATTCACCTTTTAAAACTTTGAGTTCCATATTCTCTCCCACCTTTCTTCCCTTCTTGCCCCTTCCCCATTCATTGAGAGGGCAAGTAAAATGACATCAAGTATGCATGTGAAGCCATGAAAAAATATTTCCATATTATCCTTGTTGCAAAACACAGAAATGGAAGGAAAAAGAAAAAGTTAAAAGAGTATACTTGAATCTTCACTCAGATTTCACTAGTTTTTTTCTTTAGATGGAGAATAGGTTTTTTTTTTTTTAGCATGAGTGCTTTGCAATGGTCTTAGATTATTATCTTTCATAGTTTATCATCTTTACAATATTGTTGTTGCATACAGTGTTCTCCTGGTCCTTCTCACTTCACTCTGCACTGGTTCAACTAAATGTTCCAAGATTTTTCTATGAACATTGACCTCATTATTTATTATAGCACACTAGTTACCATCACCATCATATACCATAACTGTTCAGCCATTCTCCAACTGATAGATAACTCCTTCATTTCCAATCCTTTACCACCACAAAGAGCTATCTCTGGAATACAGACCTAGTGGTGATACTGCTGATCCAGAAGGTATGAACATTTTATAGGTCTTTGGACATGATTTCAAATTGTTCACAGGATGGCTGGACCAGTTCAAAACTCACCAGTGTGTCAGTTTACTACATAATTCTTTTTCCATATTTCCTCAACATTTATCATTTTTCTTTTTTTGTCATGTTAGTCAATCTGATAGTTGTGAGGTGGTAGATCAGAGTTGTTTTGATTTGCATTTCTCTAATCAATAGTGATTTAGAGCATTTTTCACGTAACTAATGACAGAGTTGATTTCTTCTTCTGAAAACTACCTGTTCATATCATTTTTTATTGATTGGAGAATGGATCTATTTTTCCAAATAAATTTGACTCAGTTCCCTACATATTTGATAAATGAGGCCTTTATCAGAAAAAAAAAAAATTTAAATATTTTCTTGCTTTCCTTCTAATGGTGGCCACATTGGTTTTGTTTGTTCTAAAGCTAATTCTTCATGTAAGACAGGTGAAAAAGGAGAAAGTAGCAGAAGGTACCTTAGTAATATGAAATGAAGAAGGGGTAAAAGAGGGACTTAATGATAAATGTCCCCATAATTTTAAGTTAAATATGAGACAACAATGTCAGCTAAGTAGGTGAGAAACCATAAATGGTTTGAGGAAGGATGAAATGGATTAGAAGATCCACTGTAAAGAGTGGGATAGTGACTTGATAAGGGAGTGTAACAATAAGCACCCCAACATCCACAGGGGGGCTTGCTATCACAGGTTGTTTGATCTGATTTTCTAAAAGGAAAGGCAGCTTTTGAGGGGTTAACAATCTCCTTTAATCAAGCACATGTATCACAAAAAATAAAGAGAAATCTAAATCAACAGACTGTTTCCAATACACTGATCAATTCACAGGTCAATAGATAAGTGTCTGACCCTACATACATAATTAAGAGAGAAGGAAGCACCAGGGAATGGGACATGGAGGGCTGCTTAGCAGCAACTTAGAGTCTCATCTGGCACAAAAACCTTCTAAAACTAAGCCCCATAGCAAAAACCTCCTCTCAGAGTATAGAGTCTTTTCAGAGCCAGAGCGCAAGATACCTCTTGACCCAGTACCTCATTCACAATCAGCAAAAGGTGTGGGCTTTCATAGGAAACAAACCTCCCCTAATCAAACCTTCCACAGTAGCCCCACCTGAGGCCCATTAATGGGCAGGGAAAATCTTCTTTAATCCCATTATTCAATCAGAGACACTTTATACTAAAATAAAAACAAGAAAAGATCCTACCTTGTTTGCCCTTACAGGGAGGTAAAGAAGGATTGCTTACTGTCAATGAGGGCCCATTTTAGGTTATGTAAAATGAATTTGTAATGGACCCATTCTGATCAGTTGTACGATTTTATCAATTTTCATTTAGCACAATGTGTGTATGAGGGAAGGTAAAAGATGGTAGGAGACATCCAGAGCTGTGACTTGGTGAGTAGAAAAGGCAATATGATAATGGAGTCAGGGACTCAAAATTACAAGAGGGGAAGATAGAGTTGAACTGGCACATTAGGAGGTCAAAATGAAAGAAAGAGGAAAGAGTGACTAATCCAGGGGAGATGTCCTGGGAGAAATATGAGGCTTCAAGAAGTGGCATCATCATGGTGAAGAAGTATAGGATTTGGTAAGAGAAAGTGAAGGGAGAGGTGGAAATTCAATGTCTTATGGTGAGATATGGAGATTTTAGAATTCTTGAAAATGGATGTGGTATATTTGTGGGTGATGGCAAGATTCAGAGTATGCCTATTTTTGTGCCAGGCTAAGGTAGAAAGGAGGAGTAGTTTATACAAAGTGAGTAGGTTGAAGGACTGAATAGTTAGGGTGTTTGAAGTAGAATCATTAAGTATTTTGAAGTTACTACATCTGAGGGAAGAAGTTAGGAAGGAAAGAAAAATCGTGAGCCAGGGAATGAAATCCTTGAGGAAGGAAGGAACATGATTGAGGGATCTGTAGACAATATTCAATAGAATTTTGATTCTATGACAGGTGTAATTGTATGAACCACAAATGAAAAGAGTTTACTAGGTGATAGATAAGAAGAGAAGCTGGAAGCGGCAATGCCAAGCAGGAAGCATTCCAATTTCTCCAACTTAATCTGTGAGCTATGGGGCATAATGGAGGTACAGTCAGTACTATAAACAGTGACCAGAAATGCTGTGTCATCAGGGTACAGATAGGTTTCAGTGGTTTGTAGAAGATGGAAGGAGTAGAAAAGGCAAAGATTTATAATGATTAGAAATTTGTTGTATATGAAACAGGTACTACAGAGGACACAGTGGAAGGGTTGGATGGTTTTTGATTGGGACTTTGGGGTAGGAGGATTGAGGCAGAATGGGATAAAGAACCATGAGAGGGAGGATGAAAAATGGGCATCAGAGGATGATCAATAAGGGTTCAGAATCACTGGGATGAGTAGAGTGTGGTCAGGTGTAAGAATGATTTGTCTTTGAGTGTAACGTACCATTCTTCTTTTAAGAAGTGGCTTGAGATTAGGCAAGACACATGTATAGCAGCAGAAGGAAGGCAAATATTCAGATGGACACATGGGGGCAAGGACATTTCTCTCCTTCACTTTTCACCAAAGACTGGAAATCAGGCAGAAGAAAGTTCAGCAGAAGATGGTGTAATGGTAATTTAAATGGGAAAATATTTCCTATTCATTAATAGGCCCATGTGACCTGCTTAAATCACCTAAGCCTAAGTCACTTGTGGTGGGAAAAGCTTGTTGAATGGGTGGCTCAGGAAGGGTGGAGCAGAGCTGGGAGGAAGTCGGTCAGGCTAATCAGAGCTGGGAAGGACACGGGCAGGCAGGCACAGCTTAGGCTCCTGAGTGTTTGTGCAGAAGATCCCAGCAGGGAGTGGAGAAGCTTGAGAATGGCTTTGTCCCCTGTGGTGATAACCTGTATTGACTTCTTGGTCATTATGACTGATTTTGCTTTCTGGTTCTGGGATTTGGCTTTCTGGCATCTAAAGAAATTGTTTTTTTTCTGCCTTCTATATGGAGAATCTTTTATACTTTGAGATTGAGAACCATTCTGACATACTCATAGTCACCACCAGTGCTGTGAATATTGCCTTGGCAATACAGATGGAAATAAAATCTGCACAAAATATAGAAGTCTCACTTTCCACTAACTTCTTCCTCCTTGTCTCAAAAAAACATGTCCAGCAGGAGATGAAGGCCTGAAGCCGAAGGGAAATTTGCACCTTTGACACCAGAGGCTCTAGTGAAAATTGCCTTTTGATATCACAGACGACTGTTGGACCCTAGATTCCTTTACTTGGGGAACATTAGTAGTAGCAGAACATGGAAAGAATATTGGTCAGATAAAGGTCATGATTTCTCTTCCCACTTGAGGTGGGGGATGAGGAAGGTATAACAGGAAATAAAAGTCTCTTTTTTGAGATAATTTACTAGGGTAGATGAAAGTTGGTCCACCCCTTGCAGCCTTCTCACAGGTATTAGCATTATATTGGATGCTGGGTGGAGCACAAAAATTAAAGTGGAACGCAAAAGATAGTAAAGAAATAATTTCATAGTTCTTAAATCACTAACCGTTTTAGCTAAGTTGTACTATTCTTTTTCCCTTACCAGTATGTCAGAGACAACTTAGCTTGACAATATCTACTGAAATTCTTTATCAATTTGGGGATCTATTAATAAATTTCAGGACAGTATTTTGAGATATGAACTCACCCTCAATCACATTAGATAAAATTAATGTAAAATCCTAGTGGTACACTTCAAATTTCTGATTTAGATGAACCAATCTATTGGAAAAAAAATGAGACTACATTCTATTATCATGAGCCATATGTAGTTCTGTTAATAAAATATTGGCTTCAACTTTAAAAAACCATCTACAATGTCATTCTAATTCCTGAGAGTGAGGAGGTTGCCTGACCTCAGAATTTCACTTCCAGCACATTTTCTTTTGTAGTCACAGTTCTATTTAATGCAATCTTTGAAGTATTTCCATTTCACTATATGTAAAAATAACTTCAGAACTGACTTTTTCCCCAGAAAATTCTACTTTTTAAAATGTTCTAGTTCCTAAGCTTCATTTGAACAGCTCTCACTCCTTTTAAAGACGCCCTGATGGTAATAGAAAACTACTTGGCATGAAGGTAGCTCATACTATATAGTAGAAAAAAATATAGGAAATTTCAGCCTGAAAGTGCATCCATTAGTAATACTGAGAATATGCTGCTGTTATCACCAGTGCAATACAATACTAGAATCAGTCAGATTTTGACAGACTTTGTGACATAAACCACAGGACTCCAGAATATTTGACTATTGCGCTTATTATAGATGTCTAATTTGTATTAGTGCCAGAGCCCTAATCAACATGCCATGCCTAGGTCTTCTTCACAGTGCTAACATTTGAGAATTATTTTTACTAACCCATCCACTCCAGTCCACAAAATTCCTGGAGGACAGCTCAAACTCTTGCCCAATTCCTGGGTATTGGAGCAGGCTGGAGATGTTTTCCCAACACGATAGACTCTCCATCTTATTCCTTTTCCTGAGTATCTATGTCAAATAGATGATCTGGAACCATGTAAAGACCAACAGCAGCTATCCCCTGTTCAAATATAGCACAATTATGAGAGCATCCACTGTATCTATCACCCTTTTCTTGCTCTTCATAGCACTATGCATGAAGGATTAAATACATTTAAGTTTTCTTGTGGTAATATTTTATATATTTGCTGTCAAATTAGTTGTCTGCCCTATTAGAATCTGAAGGGACATTTTCATATCATTCTCATTGAATCTTAGAGTTAATTTCCCTTCTCTATACCTGTTCTACCTCCTCCACTGTGACCAGTAACCCTGTGTATCAGGCTAGAAAATACAATTAGTCTGCTACTGTAATCACATAATTCAAATAGTTTTTCTTGTGATGGACCAAAGAACAGACGACAACGCTGCTGACAATGACAACAGTAACATCACCATCAACAACCTCATTCTTGCTACTTTTCTGGGCATCCTCATACCTCCCAGCCTCTTCACATTCTTCCAAACACTGATAAGTTTTTTTCATCCAACCTTGCGATACAAAATGAAACTTTGCTATTTCTAGAATCCAGCACAACTCCTGGTATCTTCTCTAGAGCTAACTGCTCCTTCTTTCACACCATCATTACCTCCATGTTCGAGAAGAGAAATTGAAACACTCCTTCTCCCTATAGGCATAGGAGAAGAAAGAGGACAAAGAAGTGGAGGAGGATAGAAAGGAAGAGGACAAAGAGAAGGAAGAGAAAGAGGAGGAGGAGGAGAAAAAGAAGAAGGAGGAGAAGGAGAAGAAATGTAAATAGCATTTGAGGTTTGTAAAACACTGTATATATATTATCTCATTTTATCCTCAACATTACCCTGGGAGGTAGTTGCTATTATTATCTCCATTTTTCAGATGAAGAAACAGAGATAAATGGAGATTAATTGAATTACACAGGGTCATATTGCTAGTGAAATATGTGAGGCCATATTTAAATTCATGTGCTTGTAATTCCAGGTGTAGCACTCTATTTTCTGCTCTTTGCTACATGTTCTCTACTTCATTAATTAGCAACCACCTCTCCTCCTCTAAAATCTCTTCCTTTCTCTACAGATTCTGAGTGGTATCAATAATAAAATGCCCAGGTTATTCTCCCTCTCCTACAGTAAATTCAGCATAGTCTTATTCACTTTTCTTAGCTCTACTTCTTCTCCCTTCAAAAATTCCCTTCTACAAATTCTCCAACCTTTTTTCATCCCATGACTTCTGTCTTCAGTCTGTCTCAGCCATGCATTGACATGGTCATGTGTTTGACTTTCACCTCCACCCTCCACCTTATTCAATTTAACTTACAGGAAACTTAAGAATCCCTATCAATTATGTTGAACATTACTTTGTCTTTAAGATGGGTACTTCTCAAATAAATAGTACTTCTCTAATCAATGATTTAGAGCATTTTTTTCATAATTATAGATAGTTTTGGGAAAAGTGTCTTTTCATATCCTTTGATCATTTATCAGTTGGGGAATGAAGTGTGTAAATTTGACTCAGTTCTCTATATATTTGATAAATAAGGACTTTATCAGAGACACTTGTTGCGAAAGAAAATTCCTCTTTTCTGTTTTCTTTTTAATTTTGATTGCATTGGTTTTGTTTGTGCAAAAACTTTTTTTTAGATTTCATATAATCAAGATTATACATTTCACATTTTGTAATACTCTATAAATTTTATTTGGTTCTAAATTCTTATTTTCTCCACAGATCTAAAAACAAATCATTCCATGCTCTCTTAATTTGTTTATGATATCATCCTTTGTGGACAATACATCCATCAATTTTAACCAGATCTTGATATACCATATGGGATATTGATTTATACTTACTTCGTGTCATACTGCTTTCAAATTTTTCCAGCAGTTTTTGTCAAATAAAAAGTTTTTGTTCCAAAAGCTTGGATCTTTGGGTATATCATATGTTAAATTACAATAGTAATTTACTTTAATGTCATTATATGTACCTACCACTCTATTTCTTAGTCAGTACCGGATTGTTTTTATAATCACCACTTTATAATCTATCTGGTATGTCTAGACTTCCTTTCTTCACATTTTTTTCATTAATTTCCTTGATATTCTTGACCATTTGTTCTTCCAGATGAATTTTGTTAGTATTTTTTTCTAGCTCTTTAAAACACATTTTTGGTAGTTTGGTTGTTATGAAGTCAGTCATATTTCAAATGATATATTTTTCCTTCTTCTGAATTTGTTTCATTCTTTCTTTGTGTCTCATGAAATCTTTAGTTTCCACTTGCCCAATTTTTAAGGAATTATTTTTTTCAGTAAGAAATTATACTCCCCTATTTATTATTTGGTCTGATGTGCTTTTTAAGTATTTCTTTTCTTCAGTGAGTTTCCAAGACCATTTGGCCAAATCTCTTTTTTAAGTGTTATTTTCTTCAATATTTTTGTTCCTCTTTTACCAGGTTGTTAATTCCCTTTTTATAGTTTTCTTGCATCACTTTAATTTCTTTTCTCAATTTTTCCTCTGCCACTCATCACTTTCTTTAAGTCTTATAGAAACTCTTGTTCAGTTTCTGCCCAATTATTATTTTTTAAAGCTTTGATTGTAACTACTTTCAGTTTGTGTCTTCTTCTGATTTTGTGCCTTATTTTCCTCTGGTAGTGTAGTACCTTTTTACATTCAAATTATTTTGTTGATGCTGTTAGATAATTGTTTAACCTAATTCATAACCTTGAGTTTTATATTAAATTTGGACTGCTCACTTGGAAATAGGGAGTCATTGTCCCATTCTTCAGGATTCTTTTTCCTTCTGTTTTCAGATCTAATTTTTGGATCTGGGAGTTTTGTGGTGTTTTCTAGGTAATGTGATCTGGGGACAAATGTGGTCATGCTCTGTTGCTCTGCACTCAGGACTTCACCCAGAAAAGGTCTTCGCTCCCCTGCAGCTGCAAGTTTGGCCCTGCAGCTGTGACCATGTCCCTTTCTCTCCTGGAACTACAAGCACTAGAGCTTCTTTTTGCTTCAGAATTCTGACTGGGCTCTCTGCTCCTTTGTGATAGACCACAAGTGTTCATCTTTACCCTGAGACTATGTTCCAGAATTATGTATGGACAATAAAGTTACCAAACAGTGCCTATTTCTGTACCCAGTACCAGCTCCAGGCTCCCCTTAATGTCACTTTTACCAATTGTCCAATCATCTTATCATTTCTGGACTGAGAGGTCCAGAAGTTGCAGTTGCTGTCACAACTAATCTCAAGGCCCATGGCTGGTGTTGCTCCTGCAAATGCTCCTGGAAAGCCCTGACCCCTGTCTCACAGATCTCTATTGTTGACTTCCAAAGATGTCTCAGATTGGAAAAAAAATGTCTCAAGCTGAACTTCTATTGTCTCTACTGCTCCAGGATCCAATCTGGGGCATTATTTTAAAGTTCTTTAGAAGGAAATGTTGGGAGATTCCATCTGGGTTACTGGCTCTACTTTACCATCTTGCCTCCTTCAGTCAGTATTTTTCAAAGCCAGAACTTGAAGTCAATATTTTGACCTTTAATGTCAATTTTCTTACTGCTATTCTAAACTGCCATCGAATTATTTATCTTTTATTCAATTATTTTTTTGAAATTAGTTAAGCTTTTAGCTGTCCCCAAATGAAAGACTCTAAATGATAACATCATAATCAAATTATTAAGCATTTATTAAATGCTCATTCTGTGCTCAGTGCATTGAAAATAATATTGAGCTTACAATTTGAATGTTTGGGTTCAAATCCTAGTCTACTCTTTTCTTATTGGATGCTCTTTAACAAGATACTTCTTGTATCTGAGTCTCAGTTTTTTCATTCGTCAAATGAAAGTGTTGAAATAGATAGCCTCTAAAGCATCTCTTCTGGGTGTGAAACATAGAATCACAGATACTAGCACTTATGGGCATACTGGAATCCACTAGTACCGTGTTTGAAAGAGTTGAGGATTAATTTTTCAGTGTATTTACATTTCATAAATAAGCACACACTAGAAATTATGACATGGTTTACTAAATTATCAATTGTCTAGACTTAATAAAGTGATTGAAAAATATTAACAATGTAGATGAAATTTTAAAAATTCATAGTAGCTACATTTTTATTTCAGAGTCAGTTTTTAAACATTTAAATATATTTTTGTTTGTGTTATATAGTAAGCATTTTAGACTGCAACTTGCAAATGCTCTGCCAAGAAGTGTTGTTTGATTACTTCCAAAGGTAGGTTTTTCAAGATAATATCATTGTAAGTCATTGTAAGAAGCTGAAGGAAATAGAGACTTCTCAGTTTAATAGGAGAAACCTGAAACTAAATGCTAAGATTTCAACAAACATAATTTCTCTCTGGAACAGATCAAATACTTTGCTGGCAATGTGTGATTTTGACTTGAAACTCTTTTCCCACAATATCAAAGGATCATTTTAAAGACATTCTATAAGTGAACATAACTGTCTCCTCCACACTGACTGAAAATAATACAAGAACTTCATTTCTTTATAGAGAAATTGGGATTCTTTTTCACTTTTTTCCTGAAGTTTTTTTTTTATTTATTTATTTCAAATAGCTCTGAAACACTTTACAATCCACTCAGTTTCTTTTGGAAAATAATAGCTGAATTGAATTGAACACTTTAGAAGATATTTCATTTCTTGGCACTTAAAATCAATATTTTTCTCACTGTCATGAATATTTTTTGTAGAAAGCTTGGCAGCTATTTTTGTTCATTGTAATTGTGGCTTTACTGTGGGTGAAGATGGAATACCTTTCTCTCATTATTAAGAGCTTAGTAGCCCTCAGCTAAAGGCTGTGATTCTTCATGTCACCACTGTGGTGGCAAATGAGAATTTCCATTTAGTTTCTAGTAACCTCATTTGTCAAGAAGACTGTATTTCAAGTTTATATAGATTTGAGGAAAACAAAAACCAGACAGCTAAATGCCTCTTTTGTCATAAATTGCAGCCATCTATTAGTCAAAAGTTAAATTAATGGAATATTAACTTTGCTGACATATTGACTCATTTCAAACTTTATTTCAAGTTGTATGAAACTAACTCACTTCCTAAATCAATTCTCCATTGAAGATGATTTCAATATGCTGCCAATTCAATGTAAGTACCCATATCCTAAACTAAAGAAATTGAAAATTCATAAAACTCAACCATGAACACTAAGGAGTCAGAAATACATAAGCAGAATTTCTGCATGGAAGATACAAAAATTTGTTAAGAAAAAAGGCATGAAATTTTTTTCATCTCCCTTTATATTTTCAATTTTGGCCTCAGATGATCAAGATTAAAAAAAAAAACATGCTTTAAAAAACTTTAAACCTGTCTCAATCTTTAAATGACAAGCTTTCAAGCAAAGTTGCTAAAGTTCTTGGAAAGTGAAAAAAATGCATTCTGGGTCACACAACTGAACTTAGGGTTTCTAATAAATTCTATTGTGTACAGACTAGTTTTACAAGCCCCATCTGAACTCAAATTATTTTTCAGCTGTTTCTGATTGTCTTTCTTAGAATTCATAACTGCTGGGCTTTAACTTCAAATTTCTGACCTGAAGCAATTGAAAATTCAGCAAAAGCATGAAATTGCTAATGAGGCATAAAACCAAGTTAACATAACCTACTCCCAATATAACCCCAGGTTCTGACTTCTCCACCCCAATCAATGAATTAATGAATTCTGCTCTTTTGAAGATCAGGTAACCTCATTGAAAAGACTATTGTGAACATAATTACTTCTTTGTTATTCCAACATACAGAGAGGTCTACGACCTTTTATATTTTCTTTGCATCTTGCAAGTTTTGCTTATATTAGCTAACTTACCATCAGTACCACATTGATTTCTTTAACTCTAATCAATATTTTTTTCATTATTCCATCAGCCAATTGATTGAAATTAAAGTCTAAATGTTTATATTTGTGTTTGGATGGCAAGACATAGTGGAGAAGGAAACAGGAAAATTACAAATATTATATAGCTTCCTTTATATCTTTAGTCCCCAATGACTTCCATTTCTTTTCAGATTTATCAGCTAAAGAGATGTTTCTTAACTGCTTATATTTATTTATATTTAATTGGAACAAATGAAAAGTTCTGTAAAATGTTTATGTAATTTTAAAAATCACACAGATATGCTATTTTTGAATATTTAATATATTTGAATAATTTAAGGAAAGCCTCCTCAAAGTATTTTGTATTAATACAACAAATTACATTTATTACAACACACATTTATTAAGTTTTATTATGGGTCAAAATACTATTAGAAATTCTAGGAATTCAAATTTGAAATGATCCATTTCCTCAAGGATGTTACTTTTGCTGGGGAAAAATAATATATAGCTAGATGTATAGGACAAATATGTGTATAGTTGTTAGTAAGAAAAAAATTTCTTTTGGTAAGGAGTGAAACAGAACAACTAATGACTGGGGTTATCTTTTAAATTATTTTTATTGATTTTGATAAACATTTCTGAATTTCATGTAAAAATAGCACTCATTTTTTAAAAATTTTGACTTATAAATTCTCTCCCTTCCTTCCTGCCCAATGGGAAAACAGTTTGATATAAATTATACATGTGAAATCATGCAAAACAAATCATATTAGCCATGTTGTGAAAGAAACAGAAACAAAATAAAACCATAAAAATAAAGAAAGTGGAAAAACATAGGATTCACTCTGCATTTAGCATTCAACAGTTTTCTCTCTCTGGAAGAGATTAGTACTCTGGAAGTGATCATGGATCCTTTGGAACAGTCTCCGATCATTGTCATTACCAGAGTAGCTAAGTCCTTTAACAGTGGATCATCTTTACAATGTTGTTGAGACAGTATACAATATTGACCAGATAGTGATAACTTCACTCCTCATGAGTTCATATGAGTCTTGGTAAGATTTTCTGAAGTAATGTTACCAACATTTCTTATAGCATAAAAGTCTTCCATTACAATCATATCACAACTTGTTTAGTCACTCCCTAATTGATGGGCATTGCCTCACTTCCCAATTCTTTTCCATCACAAAAAGATATGCTTATTAATATTTTTGAACAAATAGGCCCACTTCCCATTTTTATCTCTTCAGGGCATAATTGTTTTAGTGAAATTGATATGTATTCACAGTATCATAGCCTTTGGGGCATAGTTTTAAACTGTTTTCCAGAATGGTTGGATTAGTTCACAATTTTACCAGCAATGAATTAATGTCTCTATTTTGCCACATTCCCTCCAGCATTTGTGCTTTTATGTTGTATCATGTAAGTCAATCTGATAAGTGTACATTCTAGATTCTAGCTGAAAAAATCAGAGACCACAACATACAAAACCTAAAGTTCTTAGCACAAGAAATGTGGAACAGAGCCCCCTGTGCAGAAGCAGAGATTCACTTTAAAAGCTGGGAAAAGGATGATCATCAAGAGCAAGAAGCAAACCAGAAAAGACAAAACCATAGAATCTTTCTATGGGAACAAGACCCAAAACATGAATATCAAAGAGATCAGCATTGAGACTGTACTCCCCTTTGAAACTTCAGAAGGGAATATGAACTGGTCTCAAGCCCAAAGAGTATTCTTGGAAGAGTTCAAGAAGGATGTTAAAAGTGAAATTAGAGAAGTAGAAGAAAAACTGGTCAATGAGTTTAAAAATGTGAAAATAGAAACAACAGAAGAATTTAAAAGGAAAATTGGACTAATGGAAAAGGAATCACAAAACCTAACTGGGAAAACTGGACAAATGGAAAAGGAAGTACAAAAACAAACTGGAGAAAATAAATTCTTAAAAGAAATAATTGGACAGAGAAAGAGATGAAAAAGTTAACTGAAGAAAACAATTTGATAAAAATTAGAATTGGGCAAGTAGAAGCTAATGACTCTATGAGATATCAAGAATCATTCAAATAGAATCTAGGGAATGAAAACACAGAAGAAAATGTAAAATACTTCATTGGAAAAACAACTCACCTGGAAAATAGATCCAGGAGAGAAAATGTAAGAATTATTGGTCTACAGGAGAGCCATAATGAAAAAAGAGCCTGGACAATATCTTCCAAGAAATCATTAAGAGAAAGTGCCCAGAGGCCCTAAATTCAGAGGGTAAAATAGTCATACAAAGAATCCACTGTTCACCACCTGAAAGGGGTCCCAAACTGAAAACACCAAGTAATATTGTTTCCAAATTCCAGAACTATCAAGTGAAGGAGAAAATACTGTAGTCAGCCAGAAAGAAATAAATGGTCAAAGGATATGAACAGGGAGTTTTCAGAGGAAAAAAATCAAAGCTGACTATAGTCATATGAAAAAATGCTCTAAATCACTATTGTTTAGAGATGCAAATCAAAACAACTCTGAGGTACCATATCATACCTATTAGATTGGCTAACATGACAAAACAGGAAGACTGTAAATGTTGAAGAATATGTGGGAGAGTTGGAACACTAATTCATTGTTGGTAGAGCTATGAGCTGATCCAATCATTCTTGAGAGCAATTTGGAACTATGCCCAAAGGGCTACAAGAATGTGCATACCCTTTGACCCAGCAGTATCACTTCTAGGACTGTATCCCAAAGGAATGATAAAAATGGGAAAGTGTCCCACATGTACAAAAATATTTATAGTGCCTCTCTTTGTGGTGGCCAAGAAGTGGAAATCAAGGGGATGCCCATCAATTGGGGAATGGCTGAACAAGGCGTGGTACATGAATGTAATGGAATACTATTGTGCTATAAGATGAACAGAAAGACTTCAGAGAAGCCTGGAAGGACCTATATGAAATGATGCTGAGTGAAAGGAGCAGAATCAGAAGAACTTTATACACAGTAACAACCACAGTGTGTAAGGAATTTTTTGGTAGACTTAGCCCTTCACAGCAATATAAGGACCAAAAAAATTCCCAATGGACTCGAGACAAAATGTCTTCCACATCTTGAGAAAGAACTATGGAATTGGATAGCAGAATGAAGCAGACCATTTCCTCTTGTGTTATGTTTTGTTTTATTTTCATGGTTTCTACCATTCATTTTAATTCTTCCATTCAACATGACTAAGGTGAAAATGTATTTCATAAAAATGTGTGTGTAGAACCTATATAATATTGCATGCCATCTCAGAGAGGAAAGGAGAAAGTGTAGAGAAAAAAGAGGGAAAGGAGGGGAAAGGTGGGGGGAAATTGAAGATATATAGAAGTGATTGTAGAAAACTGAAAACAAATTAATTAATTAATTAAAAAATTAGCCCATTTCCCTATAGATTTGAGAAATGATATCTTATCAGAGAAATTTTCTGTAAATATTTTTAGTTTCCTGTGATCAAAAATATCCATTTTCTTTCCTGTAAATCTATTCTTTTGCCATAAACTCTTCCCTTAATCATAGATATGGCAAGTATTTTTTTTTCTCTGCTTCACTATATTACTTATGATATCTTCTTTATGGCTAACACATCTACCTCTTTGACCTTACCTTAGTACACAAGGTGATGTTAGTCCATTCCTAGTTTCTACCAAACTATTTTCTAGCTTTCCTAGAAATTTTTGTCAAATGGTGAGTTCTTATCCCCCAAACTTGTATTTTTGGTTTGATTTATCAAATACTACCTTACTATGGTAATTTACTACTGTATATTACATACCTATTCTATTCCACTAATTTGCAACCCTATACCTTAGCTGGAATACTCAATTGTTTTGATGATTACTGCTTAGTAATATAGTTCAGAATCTGGAACTGCCGGGTAACCTTCTGTATTAGCAACCCCTCTAGCACATAGGATGGGCACAGGTTCTTTGATTTGCTTTTCTAAAGGAAAGAATTTTAAAGGGGTCAACAATCTTACTTTAATTACAGAAAAGGGGAAAGAAGTGAGTATAGAAAATACAAGAAGAGAAATTAGCACAGTGATTCAACAGACAGGGCTCCAACTCTCTGACTGAAGTAATATAACCACCTGCACACACCAACAGACCAGGAGAGCACCATGATCTGAGTAACACAGCGGGGTGTGGGGGTTCTTTAACAAACAGCTACTCAGAGTCCATCCAGGGAATCAAAAGGTCTTCTCATGAGAGAGCTCCCAAAGCAAAAGGCCAACCTGCAAGGATGTACAGTTTTCAGCTAATAGGCTCAGGACCAGAAGGCATCACAACCCATGTGACTCAGCATGGCTGTGAATTACCAATGTTATCCTTCAGAGGCTTAGAATTTAGCCTTAGATTAGGTAACTGAACTCCAAAAAGAAAACAACAAAAATCTCACCTTGCTTGCACTTACATCTTTCTTAATATTTTTTCCTTCTATTTATTTCCTTAACATTATTGACATTTTTTTCCCCTAAATGATTTCTTTTGCTATTTTTCTGTCTCTATAACACTTTAATACTTTGATTGGTATGGCACTGAATAAATAAATTAACAGGCAGAATTTTCATTTTTATCATATTGGCTCAACCTACATGAGCAGTTAATATTTCTCATGTTTTCTCAATTCCTTATGTTTTCTTTTCTTCTTCTTTTGTTTTACCTGTTTATCTTGAGATAGTTTAGCTCTATTGAATCCTTATTTTTTCTTTTCTTCTTTTTTTTACCTGTTTATCTTGAGGCTTGATATTGGAACTAAATTTTTTTATTTAGTTCTTGTCTTCTCCTTATGAAGATTTGAAATTCTTCTGTTTCATTGAATAACCATTTTCCCTTTGAAGTGTTATGTTAAATTTTGCCAGGTAAGTAGTTCTTGGTTATAGTCTTAACTCCTTTGATTTCTGAAATATCATGTTCCATGACCTCTGATTCTTTATAGTTATGGCTGTCATGTGCTGTGTTAGCCTGATTGGGACTCCATGATATTTAAAGTGTTTATTCTTGTCACATGTAGTGTAGTTCTTGAGAACTATTTTTATTTGTCTGAAAAGTATTTTGTAATCATGTTCATATAATCTATTGATTTGTATACAGATTCTAAAATATTGTATAATATTTACAGTTTTTTCTTTAAATATTATTTTGTTTTTTCCCAGAATTAAATACCAAGAAAATTTTTAGCATTCATTTTTACAGGATTTTGAGTTCCATTTTTTTACCCTCTTTCCCTCCCCTCCCCTCTTCTAAAAACAGTAGGTAGCTTGATATAGTTTATATATATTCTATCATATATAGTATATTTCCATATTGATCACAGTTGTGTAAGAACAGATAAAAAGAAAAAAAAATATGAGAAACAATAAAGTGAAAAAATATCCTTCCATCTGCATTCAGAGTTCATCAGTTCTTTATTTGAATATAGATTTCATTTTATTTCATGAATCCCTTGTAATTGTCTTAAACCATTGTTTTTCTGAGAAAAACTGTCTTTCATAGTTGATCATCACAAGAAGTTTCTGATGCTGTCTACAGCATTTTCCTGGTTCTGCTCATTTCACTTTGCATCAGTTCGTGTAAGTTTTTTCCAGGTTTTTCTGAAATCTGCCTCTTCACCATTTCTTATTGCACAATAATATTCCATTATACTCATATACCACAGCTTGTTTAGTCATTCACCAACTGATGGTCATCCCCTTGATTTCCAGTCTTTTGCCACCAACAACAGGGCTTCTATAAATATATCTTTTTTTACATATGTAGGTCCATTCTCCTTTTTATGCTTTCCTTGGGATAGAAACCTAGTAGTGGTATTGCTGATCAAAGGGTATGCACAGTTTGGTTGCTTCTTGGACATAGATCCAAATTGCTCACCAGAATTGTTGGATCAATTCTCAACTTCACCAACAGTGTCCCAATTTTCCCACATACTCTCCAACATTAATCATTTTCCTTTTTTGTCATATTAGTCAATCTTATTGGTGTGAGGTGGTATTTCAGTGTTGTTTTAATTTATATTTCTCTGATCAAAAGTGACTTAGAGCATTTCTTCATATTCTATAGATAACTGATTTCTTCATCTAAAAACTGCCTGTTCATATCCTTTGATCATTTATCAAGTGAGGAATTACTTTTATGGCTTTCTGAAAGACATGTGCTATAAAGATTGTTTTCTAGGTTTCTGTTTCCCTTCTAATTTTGATTATATTGGTATTTTTTGTACAAAAACTTTTCAATTTAATATGATCAAAATTAAATTTCATAATTCTCTCTATTTCTTGTTTGGTCATGAATTCTTTCCCTCTTCATAGATCTGATGACTAGGTTATCCCATGTTCCTCTAATTTGATTGTTTCATTGTCTATGGAATCTTTTTCCAACAAGTAGTTTTTTTTCCTTATCTCTTTTTTAAGTAGGTCCATTTTTATTTTTACTTTTTCGAAGATAAGGATTGCTACTCCTGCTCTTTTCTTCTTTAACTTCAGGTGAAACAAAATAGATTCTGCTCCAGCCCCTTACCTTTGCTGTGTTTGTGTGTGTGTGTGTGTGTGTGTGTGTGTGTGTGTGTGTGTGTGTGTGTGTGTGCTTGAAGTGTTTGTTGTTAACAACCTGTTATAGAATTCTGGTTTTTGTCTATTCTACTATCCATTTCCATTTTTTCAGTTGTTCATTCCATTTACATTCACAGTTATGATTACTACCTGTGTATTTCCCTCCTATTTTTTCTCCTGTTTATCCTCTCTCTATTTTCACCCTTCCCCACCTCACCATTGTTTTGCTTATAACAGCTCCTTTGAAATGCTCTCTTTCCTATCAGTCCCTCCACCCTTTTACTTAATGTCCTTTCATCCTACTTCCTTGACAGGTAAGATAGATCTTTATATTCAACTGACTGTGTATATTATTCCCTCTTTGAAACAATACTGTTGAACAAGGTTCAAGCAATGCCTATCACCCTGCTCCCATCTCCCCCTCCACCATAATATCTTTCATTCCTCTTCAGGAGATAATTTACCCCATTGTACCTGTCCCCATGTTTTGTACCCATTATACACCTCTTTCTCATTTCTCAATTTTTTATACCATTCCCTCAAATTCTCCTCATACCAATACCATCTGTCTGTGTATTTTCCTTCTCTCTCTACTGTTGGTGATGCATTTTTTAACTATTACAAGTATCATCTTCTCATGCAGCAATAAAAATAGTTTAGCTCTATTGAATCCTTATGTTTTCTTTTCTTCTTCTTCTTTTTTTTTACCTGTTTATCTTGAGGCTTGATATTGGAACTGAATTTTTTTATTTAGTTCTTGTCTTCTCCTTATGAAGATTTGAAATTCTTCTGTTTCATTGAATAACCATTTTCCCTTTGAAGTGTTATGTTAAATTTTGCCAGGTAAGTAGTTCTTGGTTATAGTCTTAACTCCTTTAATTTCTGGAATATCAGGTTCCATGACCTCTGATTCTTTATAGTTATGGCTGTCATGTTCTGTGTTAGCCTGATTGGGACTCCATGATATTTAAAATGTTTATTTCTTGTCACATGTAGTATTTTTCCTTGACCTGTGAGTTCTTAAATTTTGTACAATCTTGTTTGGGGTTTTTATTTGGGGATCTCTTTCCTGAGGTGATCAGTGGTTCTTTCAATGCCTATTTTGCCCTCTGTTTTCAGGATATCCTGGAAGTTTTCCTCAATAATTTCTTGAAAGATGCTGTCCAGGTCCTCCTTCTGATTATGACTTTCAGGTAGTCCAATGATTCTGATACTGTCTTTTCTGGGTCTATTTTCCAAGTCAGTTGCTTTTCCAATGAGATATTTTTCATTTTCTTCCATTTTTCTCATTCTTTAGAATTTGTTTTATTGATTCATGATCTTTTACAGCATCATCAGCTTCTACCTGTCCAACTGTAACTTTTAAAATGTTTTCCTCAATTAGCTTTTGTGCTTTTTTCCATGTGGTCAATTTTTTTTTTATTATTATTCACCAAAATAGTGAATATATATACCCTGGTTGGTAAAAAATGGTTTTTAGGTTTAAATAAATCCTTCTGTCTTGTAGCACTTATTTTGAAGATTTGGGACTAGCATCTTTAGCCATAGTATCTTTGGGTTTGGACTTGGCAGGTTTGGGGTCACTAGGCTTAGCAGCCTTAGAAATACTGTGCTTTGTGGCCTTGGCTGCCTTGGGATAAGATTTGGCAGCCTTGGAATCTAACTTGGTGGCCTTAGGCCCAGATTTGGTAGCCTTGGGCTCAGACTTACTGAACTAGGAGGCAGACTTGGTGACCCAGGGGTCAGTGGGTTTGTCACCCTTGAGATCAGTGGACTTGGTAGCTTTGGAGTCATTGGGCTTGGAAGCCTTGGGGTCAGTGTTTCTGGCAACCCTAGAGTCAGGCTTCATGATCCCCAGGCCCGGACTTTTTATGCAGACCCTAGAGCCTGGATGCCTTGTGGCCATATTGCAGCCAGCACTCCATGTACTTCCCGGGGGAATATTGGGCCTAAAGAGGTTGGCCTTGGAGGCCTGGGTGCTCAAGGGCTTTGATGACCTCTGCTCAAGTCTTGATGGCTTTGGCATTGTTGACCTGCATCTTCTTCAGCCCTTTCTTGTTGTGTTTCTTGGCAAAGCACATGTTTCTCAGAAACTTGGGGTCAGCCCCTTTCAGAGACTCATATCTCTATGACCTAGGTTTCTTGATGCCATTTAAGTGCCATTTTTGTGATTGGTTATTGATGGTATGGTTCTTAGACTTATCCATCTTTACACCACAACCTGTACTAACAGGTACTACACTGACCAGAAGAGGCTAAAGCAAGAGAGAGAAAGTGGACAATTTTACTTTTTTAAAAAGTTGCTTTCTTCAATGGATTTTGGTTTCTCATTTTCTATTTGGCCAATTTTTAAATCAGTTTTCCAAGTTTTCCACAATTCTCTTGCATTACTCTCATTTCTTTTTCTAATTTTTCTTTTACCCTTATTATATGATTTTTAAGCTTTTTCTTGAACTCTTCCACAAGTTCTTTCTGGGTTTGAGACACTTTCCATTTTTCTGTGTTTTTGCCCATAGGTATTTTGACATCCTTACTTTCTTCTGAGTTTGTGTCTTAGTCGTCCATGTCACCATGATAACTTTTTATGGTAGAACTTATTTTTTAATTGTTTTGCTCATCAGTTTTGTGTGTGTGTGTGTGTGTGTGTGTATGTATGCATGTATGTGTGTGTGACTTTTTCCCCTTTCTTCTACATTTTATCTCTGCTCCTTGGGTGGAAGGAGTTCTATCTCAGGTTTCTTGTATCAGGGGCTGCAGGCCCTGGCTTTTTACCTGGTGCTGAGCTGATGTTCCCCTGAGACTCACAGAAACCCTTGTCTTAAGCCCTCTTGGAGCGTGTGTGGGTCTGGAAGCTTACCTGGTGCTGAACTGGAGTCCTAATGGTTGTATCTAGCATGTACTGAGGTTATGTAAGGTTTTTCTGCATATTCCCAGGTCTACACTGAGGTCCATGGGGTTCTAACCCCTGGAAGATGCCTGCCTACCCAAAGTCATGCCAAAGCACAGGGAGGTCTAGCTGCTGTAAGATGTCCACCCACCAGAGATAATACTGAAATATGTAAAGATCCAGCTGCTGGAGAACACTTGCTTACCTTAGGCTTCACTAAAACACTTGGTGGCTCTCAGTATTAGAGTCTGCCAGTTCCCTTGACTAGGTTAAGGCATATGGGTATTCTTAGTATTGGTATTTGCCTGCTCCACCACTCTAAGGCTCAGGGTCTCCCACGAGTTGCTGAGATGGGTCTTGCCAATGGCCCACTGGTACACTTCCTATCCTGAAATGCATACCCCTTTTACCCAAGTAAGATGCACCCATCTGGGCAATCCTCCAAATATCCTGGGCTAAAAGATTACTCCATCCTGTCTTTCTACTGGCTCTACTGTTCCAGGATTTGTTATTAGGTGCTATTTTATGGTTGCTTGGAGGGAGAGCTATAGTGCTTTCCTGCTTACTCTGTCATCTTGGTTCCAAAAAGTCTGCAGTTATTTTAAAAGAAATTTCTGTTTTGACACTGGTCTTTGTTGGTAATATGTGGGAATGCTGTTGGCTTATGTGGGCTTTATGTTACATGCTTCAATTTACTGACATTGTTGATTGTTTCAAATGGTTTTCTGTTATTTCTTTAGGGTTTTCTAATTATAAAATCATATCTTCTGTTTAAAAAAGTGATAGTTAAATTTCTTCTTTTCCTTATTCCTATAGCTACCAATTATCATTTATTATTGAATAGTATTTGTAATAATGAGCATCCTTTCTCACTCCTGATCTTATTAAGAAGGATTCAAATTTATCAACATTACAAATTACAACATTACAAATAATCAACATTACAACATTAGCTTTAGGTAAATACTGTTTATCAAATTGAGCATCTAGGTGGCACAGTGGCTAGAGTTCTGAACCTGGAGTCAAGAAGATCTGAATTTAAGTCTCTTCCTCAAGCACCTACTATATGTTACTTAGACAAGTCACTTAACCCTGTTTGTCTCAGTATCCTCATTTGTAAAATGGCCTAGAGAAGAAAGTAGCAAACACTCTAGTATTTTTAGTCCTAGTTCTTTTGACTTCTGGAATATCATATTCCACGCCCTTTGATCCCCTAATGTAGAAGCTGCTAGATCTTGTGTTATCCTGATTGTATTTCCACAGTACTTGAGTTTTTTCTTTCTAGCTGCTTACAATATTTTCTCCTTGACCTGGGAACTCTGGAATTTGGCCACAATGTTCCTAGGAGTTTCTCTTTTTGGATCTCTTTCAGGTGGTGATCTGTGGATTCCTTGAATACTTATTTTGCCCTGTAGTTCTAGAATCCCAGGGCAGTTTTCCTTGATAATTTCATGAAAGATGATGTCTAGGCTCTTTTTTTGATCATGGCTTTCAGGTAGGCCCATAATTTTTAAATTGTCTTTCCTGGATCTATTTTCCAGGTTAGTTGTTTTTCCAAAGAGATATTTCACATTATCTTCCATTTTTTCATTCTTTTGGTTTTGTTCTGTGATTTCTTGGTTTCTCATAAAGTCATTGGCCTCCATCTGTTCCATTCTAATTTTGAAAGAACTATTTTCTTCAGTGAGCTTTTGAATCTCCTTTTCCATTTGGCTAATTCTGCTTTTGAAAGCATTCTTCTCCTCATTGGCTTTTTGAACCTCTTTTGCCAATTGAGTTAGCCTATTTTTCAAGGTGTTATTTTCTTCAGCATTTTTTTGGGTCTTCTTTAACAGGGTGTTTACCTGTTTTTCATGCTCTTCTTTCATCTCTCTCATTACTCTTCCCAGTTTTTCCTCCACCTCTCTAACTTGATTTTCAAAATCCTTTTTGAGCTCTTCTATGTCCTGAGCCCATTGGGTGGGCTGGAATACAGAAGCCTTGACTTCTGTGTCTTTCCCTGATGGTAAGCATTGTTCTTCCTCATCAGAAAGGAAGGGAGGAATTATCTGTTCACCAAGAAAGTAACCTTCCATAGTCTTATTTTTTTTTCCCTTTTCTGGGCATTTTCCCAGCCAGTGACTTGACTTCTGAGTTTTCTTTCCACCCTCACCATGCCTCCAGATCTGCCCAGCCAGCAATTGGGGTCTGAGATTCAAATGCTGCTTCCCATCCTCAGGGCTTTGGGTGGGGGCGGGGCTGCTATTCAGTGTGAGATTAAGTTAAGGTGCTCAGGTGGGGGCAGGGCCACCTCACGGGCTCAGTTCCCTCAGGGGGTTTATGAGGAGCCCTTCAACAATGGATCTGGGCTCCTGCCCACTTGGGGAGCCCTGCTCTGCTCCCGCCTCTGCTGCTGCCTCCTCAGGGGGCCTGAGTTATGGGGGCACCCCACTCCCCTCTCGGCAAGCCTAGAAGACCCTCTCACCAACCTTTGGGGCCCGTGGGTGGAAGGACCCGTGCGGCCACTGGAGATTCTGTCCCTGAAGCCTGCTCGGAACCTCTTCTCTCGGTGCCAGCCAAGGCAGGGCTGAGCTTGGCTCCCGGTCCGGGGAGTGATGGACCTTTCGCATCAGGTCTCTCTGGAACAGAAATCTCTTCTTCTCCATTGTTCTGTGGCTTCTGCTGCTCCAGAATTTGTTGCTCCAGAATCTTTTTTACAGATATTTTATGGGCAGTGGGTTCAGAGCTAGCGTATGTGTGTGTTTCTACTCCGCCATCTTGGCTCCACCCCCCACTCTAGTATTTTTGCAAAGAAAACTCCAAATGGGGTTCAAAGAGTCAAACATGACTGAAACAATTGAACAACAAATACACTTATTTTAAAAAAGGCTCCATTGATTACTATGCTTTCTAGTGTTTTTAATAAGAATGATGGTTGTATTCAGTCAGTTTTTTTCTGTCTCTATTGACATATTCATGGAAGCTCTTGAGATTCTTTTATCACACTTTTAATTGTCTTTTCATAATTTTCTTCCTTTGTTTTATTCATTTGCATAAATTTTCCTCTACCACTCTGATTTAATCTTTAAGTCTTCCAAGGAATTTTTATTTGGCTTGTATCCAGTTGACTCACCCCCTTCAAACTTTTTAAACTACTTTGTCTTCTTCTGATTTTGTGTCTTAATCTTCCCTCTCACCATAGCAACATTTTGTAGTCAGTTTTTTCTCATTTTCCACCCTTTTTTTAAAAAAGCAGTGTGAACCTTACATTAATATTGGGTTCTATTCTTGGTATGTGGGGTGGGAGGAGGTGTGGTGGAGAATCACTGTCTCAGGGTTCAAGTTTTTTTGTATTGATGTTTACAGAGCTATTTTTTGGGATTAGGTGTGTTCAATGTTTCCAAAATAGTGTGATCTGGGGAAAGGTATGGTCACTGATCTCTTGCTCTCTACCTTGGTCTTACCCAGGAAGGGTCTCTCATCTCTTGGGGGAGAGATGCTTTTCAGGGTCCTTGATATCTGAGAAAGTGACACTGCCCCTCATGGCTTCCATTTCCCCTAGATCAAAAGTACTTCTTCTTGCTTTTGACCTATGTATGACCCAGTAGTCAGTACAGGAAGCAGAGTCATCATTCATTATCTGGCTTGCAGCCAATGCTAACACGATGACCCTTTGTACTCTGTTTCTCACAAGTTTCTAAATCACCTTATTGTCTCTGACTTGGGAGCTTCCAATGCTGCTGCTTATTCTGTTGCCACCACTTAGTCCCACCACTGGTGTTTCATTTACGTTACCCTTTGTGTCACTGATCACTCTTTTCAGTTCCTTAATCTGTCTTGAATTTGAAGAATGACTCATTCTAACCTCTAATAGGATCTATTACTCCAGAGTTAAATTTGAGGTATTATTTTAAAATGGTTTGGATGGGAATGTTAGGAGGATTCATCTGAGAGTTTTTGCTATTATGCCTTCTTGTTTCTGCCCTTGGGAAACCTGATATTATTAATCAATCATATTTTAAGATGTATCTTTTGGGCTGAGCCTTGAAGAGAATCAGGGATTCCAAAATATAATCATTAGGTAGGAGAATATTCCAGACTCAGGAAATATCCCTCTTAATAGATTACTATACATCAATATATTACTTTTGGTTTCTACTACTCCTTTGATAACAGTGTCTTAAGTAGGTGTCAGGAAATCACTGTGATTAATCTAAATTTAAAAAATATTATTCAAATATAAGATGGTTGATAGACACACGCATTAGTCTAGGACCTGTAATGCTAGCATTCAGTTTCTTGTTCCAACATTGTCTGTCTTAATTTACACAAATCACAGCTTCTAAGTCTCAATTTGATTAGTGGCAACATAAGGTTGATACCTGCCTATATTACTTTTTATTATCTCAAAAACAATTATCTTTATTTATAAAAATGAATTTTCTTTTAATTTCAGATCCATATTACCTCCCTTCTACCTCCCATCTCACTCACTCCCTCTACCAATTGAGGAAACAAGGAAAAACAATAGTCCTATTATGAACATGTATAGTAAACAAAAGCAAATCCCATTACTGCATACATACATACACACATATGTATATATACATGTATGTATTTATATATGCTTAATTACATTTGTACAATATAGCTTATGTGCATAAGGCATTCCTGTAAACATATTGCAAACTGTTTATACACAAAATAATAATCATTTTTATCATTATTACTATTATTCACTACATAATCAATATATTGCAAATTTAAATGTATAATTATAATTACCTTTAGTACTATTTCCATACTATATAACTAAACGTATATTCATGTGCACACACATGCGCACACACACACACACACACACACACATATAGTCCCTACTATGTTCCAGATGTGCTACAGATATAATCTTGATCCTCACAACTACCCTGAGAAGTAGATGCTTTTATTGTTTATAGTTGAGGAAACTGAGAAGAAAGATTAGGTGACTAGCCCAATATAACAGAGCTAGTCAGTATTTAAGGCCAGATTTCAACTCAGGTTTTCTTGACTCCAAGGTTAGTATTCTATCCACTGTGACATTTACCTCCATACAAGAGGCAGTGAGGTGGTGCAGTGGATAGAACACCAGTGAAGAAATCAGGGGGATCTGAGTTGAAATCTCACTTCAGACACTTGACTCTCACTAGCTCTGTGACCTGGGGCAAGTCACTAACCCCAATTGCCTCATCCTGGGTCATCTCCAGTCATCCTGATGAATATCTGGTCACTGGATTCAGACGACTCTGGAGGATAAGTGAGGCTGGTGACCTGCACAGCCCTCCCTCATTCAAAACAAAGTCAAGTGCAAGTCATGTCATCATTTCTCTGATGGCATGGTCTTCTTCAGCAACAAAGGACAAACACACATACCTCCAGGCATCTTTGTATTACCCTTGAGCCACCTGAATTATTTGTTGCTCTGAGACTATGTTGTTCCATACAACAACTTGAGAATTTAAACTACAGGAAGAAATAAAGGCAATGTGCTACAAGAAAAAGAGAAAACGGAACTTGAAATATTGATCCTGTCTCTCTACAACTTGCTCTACTTATTTTCTTGAAAAAAATGAGAACCTCTCCAGGCTTCTGATTTGTCATCTGAAAACTTAATTTAGATGTGATGGTTTCTAAGGCTCCTTCCAGTTCTAGACTTGTAATCCTAAAGGAAAAAAAAAATCCACTCAAAGATAGTGTGATATGATGAACAGAGATAAGGATTTGGAGTTCAAAAACATTTTGTTTTAGTTCACTTCAGTTATTTATTCACTTTGACCCTAAGCAAATTGTTTAATCTTTTTTGGAACTCAGCTTTCTCATTAGTAAAATGAGACAGTTGAACTAGAAGATCTATTCCTTTCCTTCTGGCTCCAAATATATGATCCCCAAATGACATGTTTTGAATACATTTGCTTATTGACCATCATCTTGGAAATATAAATATGTCAACTATAATATTATAGTATGCATTTTATTTTATTTACCTAATACTCCTTCAAAAATAGAAAAAAAAAATAGAAAATAGAAAAAATGTTCAATCCGAAACTCTAAAATTAAATTGTCTGCAGTGGTTTAAAGTATAAATAAACCTATTGATACAAAATGTTGTAGCATTTCCCTTTGGCAAGTAATTTGCATATCATATAAATAAATGCTTTAAATGTAGAAACAAGTCTTGAGGGTGAAATAATTGAATTTCCCCAAAGCACAAGTACTTACTCACTGACTGGTGCATTGACATGAAGGAGGTTAAAAAAAGACCTTCAGTGGTGGATACTCAAGGTAAATTTCTCAGACTAGCTCTAATATGATTGCTGAATTTTCCTGAGAGTGGCGGTTGTATGTTCCAGGGATCTGTAACCCACAAAGAGGTCGTACTGGAAAGAAGGATATTACTTACACTACCTCCAATAGTATTCAAGTTTAGGAAACTGAAATAAAAATCACAGATAAAACTATTCTAATTGTTCAACTGATTCTAAGTGAAAAGTAAAAGACCTACTAACAGGCTCCTCAATTCCCTGCAAACTCATTTTGTCTGAAATCTATGATATCATCAATATAGAAAGTTTCCAGGTGAAGAAATTGCCTTTAACAGTAGAGATAGACAACTGTATTTTTTTAAGACTGAGGAAATAGAGACCAAATTGCAAACACTCTCTGAATTAAAGAGAAAACAACAGAGTTCAAGGAAAAAAATATTCTTCTACTACAGAAAGCCTTTGATTGTGCAGACCACAACAAAATATGGCAAGTCCTCAGAGATGGAAGTACCAGATATCATATCTCCTGAGGAATTGTAGGTAAGCCAAGAAGCAAGTTAGAACCAAGCATGAGACAGCTGATTTGTTTAAGACTGAAAAAGGAGTATGACAAGGTTGTATAATATCATCTTATTTGTTTAACTTATATGTAGAGTACATCATATAAAATATCAAGATGGAAGAATCAAAAGCTGAAATTAAGTTTGCCCTGAGAAATATCGATAATCTCAAGTATGCAGATAGTACTGCTTTGATGGCAGAATGTGAAGAGGAACTAAGAAACTTCTTGATAAGGTTGAAAGAAGAGTGTTTACACTAAATTGAAGCTTAAGATAAAAAATACCCGAAATCTTGGCCAGTGGTCCCATCACTTCCTGAAAATATAAAGAGAAGAAATGGAAGTAGCATCTAACTTTATATTCTTGAGAGCAAAACCATTGCAGATACCAACTACAGCCATGATATTAAAAGTTACCTGCTCCTTGGAAGGGTAGGTATGACAAATCTGGACAGCATACTAAAAAGCAGAGACATCATCTTGCCAACAAAGACCTATATAAGTCAAAGCTATGATTGTTTTTTCCAGTAGCAATGTATGACTGTGAGATTTGGACTACAAGGAAAGCTGAGCACCACAGAATTAATGTTTTCATACTGTGGAGCTGGAGAAGACTTTGAGGGTTCATTGGACAGCAAAGAGATCAAACCAGTGAATGATTAAAGAAATTAATTCAGGTTATTTACTGGAAGGTCAAATATTAAAGCTGAAGTTTAAATACTTTGGTCAGATAATGAGAAGATGATATCCATTTTAAAAGATCCTTATATTTGGAAATATTGAAGGCAAAGGGAGAAGGACATTGTAGAGGATGAGACTATGGATAGATAGTATCAGAGAAACAACCCACATGAACTTGTAGCAACTTCAAGTGAGTGTGGAGGAAAGAAGGGTCAGGTGTGTTATGGTCCATTGGGTCACAGAGTTGGACACAACTGAATCACCAAATAACAACAACAACAACAAACCTCAAGGGATATATTTTCTTCTGCAAGTTCTTTCAAGGATGGGAGACATTATTATGGGAAAGAAGATGCTATTTATTTCCGCCCATCTATAGTGAGGACAAATTCCTATAGAAAACCATTATCTTAGAGTTATATTAAAACCTGAGTGAGGATTTTGCTAGCACTCAGAATCTTTTCATCTTTCCCTTTCAGTCCCCTTATATTTTAATATATGGTTGTTGCAATGTGATAATTCAGTACTCTCTGTGTTTCTGTAGTGGAAGACAAGGACAAGTTATACTGAGGATGTCTAGCCTAGAGTCATCCAATATTGCTCCATCCTCACTCTCCTGTCTGTGTGTCTCTCTAGGAGTGTAGGTCTTATTCAATAAATAGTGTAAGAGAATCAAGAATGATTTTTTTTTTTTTTGCTTAGAGGAGGCTATGGACCTAGTTGGACAGTGATGAGAGAACACCCTGTTGTAATGGAAACATCAAGAATTATGGGAATGTGTTAATTTCTTTCAGACTGCTAGAGTTGCAACCTGCTGATTAACACTGGTTTCATTGTAATTGATAGACTTGTCTGTGATCAAATAACCCTGTGATATTTTTCCACCTTTTAATATAAAAACTACACACACACACACACACACACACACACACTCATCCATACACACACATGAAAACATACATGCATACACACACACATGCACCCTCAAAACAAGGCATGAGGTAGAAAGAGAATTCCCTCAACATAAATTCTAAAATGATGCAGTCATTTCCTTCCAAGATTCCCATTCCTTCCAGTCTGTCTCTCAGAGTTGTTTGTTATTAAGTCTAAAATAATAATTTCCCTTTGTAGCTCCCTCTAACTCTTGAAAGATTAGATATTTCTCAGATTTCAAAATATTCAGTCTCTATGCTTTTAGTAAGGTGAAATCATAAGATAATTCAAATAGCTAAAGTACCCTATCTCTACAGCTTAAATCTGTTTTAATTAATACATTTTAAATTTAAATACACATTTAAAAAAGAAAAAGAAACATTATAAACTTAAATACTAAAACTAAACTATTGATTTTAGGTCTTTTTTGCAATAAAATCCTGAAAGCCTGGCAATTCATTGAATGTTCACTTTTTTTTTATTGTTCAGGATTATGCTTAACTTTTCTGGGTATGTTTTTAGCTGCAAACTCAGTTCTTTTGTTCTTTGATACATAGCGTCCCAAGAACTGTGATCTTTTAATGTAGCCTCTGTTAGGTCTTGTGTTATTATAAATGTGACTGTACAATATCTGAATTTTTTTCTTGCTGCTCTTATTTTCTCCTTGAGCTGGAGTTTGAAATCTAGCTGATATTCCTGTTGATTTCTCTGGTAGGATCTCTTCAGGTGGGCATAATTGAATTGTTTTTCTATTTCTACTTTTCCCTCTGTTATAACACTTCAGGAAAATTTTCTTTTATTATTTCTTGTATTATAGTATTAGTGATCTGTTTTGATCACAGCATTAAAATAATCTCATTGTTCTTATGTTGTCTCTTCTTGATCTATTCTCCAGATCAGTTGTTTTTCTTATGAGATATTTTACTTTCTCTTCAATTTTTTTCATTCTTTACATTTTAGATTTTTTTTCTTGTACTTTCATAAATTTACTGAATTCCCCTTGCCCAGTTCTAATTTTCAAGGAGCTCTTTTCTTCCTTAAGATCCTCAATCTCCTTTTCCATTTGGTGGACATTCTTTACATGATTTTCTTCTTTTTCTTGGATTGTTCTTATTTTAAATTTTTTTTCCTCAATTCTTCTCAGTTCATTTTGTCTTTTTAAGTCTTTTTAAGCTCTTTTGTCTTTTTAAGTTTTTAAAGATCTTCTATGAATTCTTTTTCAGGGTGTGTGTGACCATTTAATGTTACTCTCTGAAGTAGGAGAGGCATTTTTTCTTTTTTGCTTCAGTATCCTGCTCTGAAGATGAACCCATCTTCTCTATTCTCATAGTAACTTTTTATTATTGGTCTCTATCTATAATAATTATTATTTTGTTTTATTTGCAAGAACTTGTTATTGTAATCACTTCTAGCCCTGGAATATAGGGGATGATACCTCTTCTCTCAGATCCTCCTTCACTTCTCCCCCTTGCTTACACTAATGCTGATTCCTTCTCACCCAGGGCCACATCTCAGCAGCACATCTGGGCCTGGCATCCTTTATCAGCAGAGGTTCCCTTAATATTGCCCTGTTCAGTCCTGCAGGTGAATATTCCTGAGGCTGGGCCAAGGCTACCTCCCAACCCAGCTACCCCCAGGATCCACCATTTGCTATTTTAGTAGAACTAGCCTGGATGTCGTTATACTTCATTGAGACCAAATCTCTGACTTTTCCAGTTGTCTCAGGAGGACCACTGTTCTGCCCCAACCCTTGTTTATATTTTGTCACTCTATGCTCACCCTAAGGTGATATTTTGTCTTATTTGTAGAAGAAATCTGGAGAGTTTGGAATTTTCTGACTTCCTCTGCCATCTTCCTCTGCATCAGTTTTGCAATGAGTATCAGGTAAGAATCATCAATATCCTTTATTTTCCCAAATGGTCTCTAATGTAAACACAATTTTAGTGATATGCTATCATCTTCCTCTATCCTATTTTAACCTAAATCTTCTTCATTAAAATTCTGCCCTCAAAATTATCGATTTTAGCAGAGGAATATATTTCCCTGGCATACAGTTCTTGTTTACTTCCCTTTCTATCAAATCTGTTTCTTCAGAACAAGCTGTACTCTTCTATTTATGAAATTTTGGTCTTGAGTCATAGCTTATAGAATCTCAGTGATATATCAGTAAGATCATGTACAACTCCTTGCATTGAACTCTCAAATTCACTTTATTATGTCTATAACATGCATAAGTCTCTGGGACTTTTAACTTGCAGTATTTTTGTTATCAACTGTCATTCTTGAAGTTTATTGTGTGAAATCTGTCTACTTATTAACTTTCATTTTGGGAGAATTTTTGTGTTTCTGTGTTTTCTACTTAGCCATCAGTAGATAATTCATATTTTTAGTTCTCATTCAATTTCTAGAAACAATTTGTATTTGATCCATCCATTATTCTATAGGAATACCAATAGATATGTGTTCTATAATTGTTTTGGCTTTGTGATGAGTGCTGCACAAGTTGTGGTCCATTTAACAAATATGATCTCATGCACTGTCAGCATATGTGTACTCACTATAATTAAAATGCAATAACAGGAAATGCATACCAAATGAGTTTTAAATCTCTACCAACATATGAAATAACTTCTCCCTTCTTGGGTCAATTGAACTCCACTTTATATATTAAGTCCTCACTTCTGTACTTTATCTTTATGTATATTTATAATATTAAAAGGGTAAAGGTTTTTTTTCCTTATTACATAAGAAATTTATGAGAAATTCAGATGAGTAGGGGACCATTTTAACAAGAAGTCAAAACTATTCCAACAGAAGCAAATACAATTTTTCCAGTATAAAAATGTCTATCACGCTCCCTTATACTCCTTATAAATTCAATTTATCCCATTCCCCTATGCCTTTAAACATGCTTTTCTCCAGTGCCTAAAATTCTCTCTCTCCATATCACCACGTGTTGACATCTCTGGATTCACTGGATTTCAAACAAGAATTTTCAAAAATGCTGTTTTTCAGGGCTCCCCTTCCATGTGTATGGATCTTCTATGCTCTCTTCCTTTTACTCCACATGCCTCTTCTGTCTCTTTATTTATCTCATATCTCTTTATTTGCACTCTGTCTTCCCCATTAAAACATAAGCTCCTTGCAAAGAGGAAATGAGTTTGCTTGTATCCCAAAAGTACAGCATATTTTCTGGTAGGTGGTAAGCCATTAATAAGCGCTTGAATTAACCACAATGATCCATTATATCAAAAGCATACGAATGCAGTAGGCCCATCTCAAGTCAACAGTGCTCACATTAAGAGTTTTTGAAAATTACTGCATCACTTCAAAAATACTACTTTCCAATCTTATGCGAAGGCAAAAACTATGCTTAAATAATTAAAATTGTTATTATTAAAATATTAATTAAAATAAAATATTAAAATAGAAAGTGAAAAACTCAGCAAAAATGACCTAAATAATGCCAAATAGCTGGGATTTCAAAATATCTAAAGTGTTGTTGGTTGTCCAACCATATGAATGATCAACTTATTTTTTACTTTTTGTTGTTTTTTTTTTTCACTTTTGTCTGGACAGATTGGTGATGCACAAATTCTCTCTACAATATATCTCTGAGGCCCAAGAATCCCACAGGGTAGAACAGTGAAATTAAAATTATTTCTGTGATTTACATAATATGTCTTTCTGATTAATTAAAGTGCTCTCACAGAACCTCATGGAATTACCGACCAAGTTATTCCTCTAGATGTTTGTCTTCATGAAGACACTGCTTTATTCTCAAGTAACAATGGGTGTTATCATCCATATACCTTGAAAAAGACAGTAGGATATTTAGCTGAAGAGAGCAGATCCTTACAGGGGAAGTATTTTCTTAGTCATAGAACCAATTATATTCAGATTTTTAGCATTCAAATTTTTATATTGTTTACAAAGTGATAGCAAAGGATAAATACTGCAAAATTACCCAGAACAGAAGATGGCTACTCTATCACTGTTTTAAAGGTACATTTGGAAATAAATTATTAAATATTTTCTGCTATAAAGACAATTCTCAAGGAAGATGAGGGTTACTGGAAGGTGGAGGGATAGAAGATAGCTCTGGAATTTCATTCTCAGCATAATGATATCTAACACTGATGGGTTCCTTAAGCTTTTCAATGTGCTTTATGAATATTATTTAAATTTAGATGCAGTTAGGTAGCACAAAGTGTTGGGCCTGGAGTCAGGAAAAGCTGACTTCAAATCTAATCTCAAACATCTATTAGCTTGGTGATTCTCTCATTTAAACTCAGTTTCCTTAATTACAAAGTATTAAAAATAACACAATCTAACGTCTATGATTCTTCTGAGGATTAGATCAGATTATATTTGTAAAGTGCTTGGTATGTAGTTAGTTGGTATGTAACGAATGATTATTTCTTTTTTTTTTATTTTTTTTCACAACATCCCTTTGAGTTAGGTGTCATTATTATACCCATTTTGAGAGAGGTGTAAACTGAGACAGATACAGGTTAAATTAATTGCCCAGGATCATTCAAGCTAGAAAGTGTTTGAGGCAAGATTTGAACTGAAGTTTATCTGACTCCAGGTACAGTATTTTATTCATTTCATTCTGCCATCTAGATGCCTATTTAGTAGTGTCAGATGCTACTGCTTAGAAAATTTTTGCTACTATTACAAATAATTAACAGTACTGTTACTTAAAGTCTTAGAAATTTTCCTAGGTTATTAAGAGGTTTAGTGGAAGATGGCAGAGAGAAATCAGGAAATTGCCTCAGTTCTCAATTTCCCTCAGAAGCAATGTTAAATCAAGTCTCTAAAAAGGTTCTGAAGTTATAGAACCCACAAAAAGATAAAGCAAAATAATTTTGCAGCTTAATATATCTTAAAAGTATTTCAGGAAAAGTGTGGCTCATTTAGATAAAAGAGGAGCACAACCCAGCATAGATGGTATCCAGGCAAGCAAGCAGTGGGTTCTTAGCCACTTTAGCCTTTAAATTAAATCAGCAACTGAGGACCTGTGAGGCCTCTAGCCCTTCCTGGAAGCTTGGCACAAGAGGTGCCAGTAGACCAGGTCACTCCAGCATAATAGGATAGCTGCAAGAACCTGAGGCCCCTTCCTGGAAAACCAGTGACCAAGCCACTTTCTTGCAGGACAAGAAGATTGGTAAAGTGCCCCCTGTAACCCAAGAGGAGAACTCAGCATTTAAAAATTGTTAAAAACAAAACAGCCAAAAATAGTCCAGACCATAGGAGGCTACCATGGTAACAGGGAAGAGAACTACTCAAACTCAAAAGAGGACAACAATGTAAAAATATCTACACATGAAGCCTCAAAGGGGAATATGAATTGGTTTCAAGTGCAAAAATCCTCTTGGAAGAGCTCATAAAAAGATTTTAAAAGTCAAGTAAGAGATGTAGAAGAAAAATTGGGTAAAGAAATATGAGTTCTGAAGGAGAATTTTGAAGAAAGCATGAAAAAGGAAACACAAAAATTGATGGAAGAAAACAACCTCTTGAAAATAGAACTGTCCAAATTGGGGGGGGGGGAGGGCTTATGGGGGGATTCAAAGAAGAAAACAACTCCTTAAAAAGTAGAATTGGCCAAATGGTAAAGAAGGTACAGAAACTAACTGAAGAAAAAAATTCCTTAAAAATTAGAATCAGGCAATTGGAAGTTAATGCTTCTATGAGACATCAAGTTAAGCAAAATAAGTTAAACAAAATAAAACAAGTAGAAGAAAATGTGAAATTCCTCTAGGAAAAGAACTTACCTGGAGATCTAATTTAAGAATTATTTGACTGCCTGAAAGCTGGGGGTAAAACAAGAGCCTGGACAGCATCTTTCAATAACTTATTAAGGAAAACTGCATTGATATCATAGAACTAGAAGGTAAAAGTCATTGAAAGAATTCACCAGTCACTTCCTGAAAGAGATCTCAAAATGAAAACTCCAAGAAATATTGGAAACAAATTCCAGAATTCTCATGTCGAAGAGAAAATACAGCAGGCAGCCAAAAAAGAATTTCAAACATCAATGAGCCATAATCAGGATTACATAGGTCTTAGAAAATTCTATATTAAAGATTCAGAAAGTTTGGAATATGACAATCCAGAATCCTTAGAAGCTTCTACATTAAAGATTCAGAAAGTTTAGAATGTGACAACCTAGAAGGCAAAGTGCCTTGGATTACAACCAAGAATCAACTACCCAGCAAAACTGAGCATAATTTTTCAGGGAAAAGAAGGACATTCAAGGAAATTGAGAACTTTCAAACTTTCCTGATGAAAAGACCCAAACTGGACAGAAAATTCAATCTTTAAATATAAAACTGAAGAGGAGCTTTAAAAAATAAACAAGAAGGAAAACTTTTATTAAATATGATTAAACTGTTTGCATCCCCACAAGGAAAGATGATACTTATAACTCTTGAGAACTGCATCTCTATTAGAGCAGTTAGAAGGAGAATATATAGACAGTGTGTGGGTATAAGTTGACTTTGATATGATGATATAAAAAAGATGTAAAAAGGATACTACTGGGAGAAGAGGCAGAATAAGGTAAATTACATCACATGAAGAGGCACAAAATATCTATTACAGTAAAGGGAAAGAAGGGAAGGGGGATAAGTACTGTTTGAACTTTACTCTCAATGGATTTGGCTCAAAGAGTAAATAACATAAACACTCAGTTGGGCATAAAAATTTATCTTATCCTATAGGGAATTAGAAAGGGAAAGAAAAAAGAAGGGGGAACCATGATAAAAGGGATTGCAGAATAGATGGCAGAAATGGGAGGGAGAAAAAAGAGAGAGGCTTAGAGAAGGGAGGGCAAAAGGTAGCTGGTCAGAAGCAAAAATCTGGTGAGGAGAGACAAGGTGAAAGGAGAGAAAAAAGTATAAACAGGCAAAAAATAGGATGGGAGGAAATACACAGTTAGCGATCATAACTGTGAATATAAATATGATTAACTCTGCCAAAAAACAGAAGTTGATGGCAGAGTGCATTAAAAGCCAGAATCCTACAATAAGTATGTTGTTTACAAGAAACACATTTGAAACAAAGAGATACACACAGAGTAAATGTAAAAATGTGGAGTAAAATATATTATGCTTCAGCTGAAGTTTAGAAAAAAGAAGCAGGGGTAGCACAACTGATCTCAGACAAAGCCAAAGAAAAAGAGATCTAATTAAAAGAGACATGAAAGAAAACTACATCTTGCTAAAAGATACCATATATGCACCAAGTGCAATAGGATCCAAATTCTTAGAAGAGAAATTGTCAGTTACAGTAAGAAATGGACAGCAAAACAATACTACTGGGTATCTTATCCTCTACCTTTCAGAATGAGACATGTGTGAACATAAAATAAACAGAAAGAAATTAGGGAGATGAACAGAATTTTAGAAAAGGTAGAAATATATCTCTGGAGAAAATTGATGAGAAAGAAAAGGAATATATATATTTTTTTAATGATATATGGAACCTACACAAAAATTGACCATATTGTAGGGCATAAAATCTCACAATCAAATGCAGAAAGGTAGAAATATTAAATGCATCCTTTTCAGATCATAATACAATACAAATTGGATGTAATAAAGGGTCAAGGAAACAGAGATAAAAAGTAACTGAAAACTAAATGATCTAATCCTAAAGAATGAGTGGGTCAAACAACTAATCGTAGAAACAATCAATAACTTCATCAAAGAGAAAGACAATAATGGGACAACATGCCCAAACTTAGAGAATACATCCAAAACAGTTTGTACTGGAAATATTATATCTCTGTATGCATATAAATAAAATACAGAATAAGGAGACCAATGAATTGAGCATGTAACTGAAAACGTTTAAAAAAAGAACAAATTCAAAATCCCCAATTAATACTAAATTAGAAATTCTAAAACTCAAAGGAGAGACTAACAAAACCGAAAGTAAAAAAAAAAAAAATTATTGAACTAATAAATATGAGTAAGCTGGTTTTGTGAAGAAAAAAAAAGATAAGCCATAAGCTAATTTGATTAAAAAAGAAAGAAGAAAAGCATATTACCACTATCAAAAATGAAAAAGTGTGAATTCACCACCAGTGAAGAGGAAATTAAAGCAATAATTAGGTACTATTTTACCCAACTGTATGCCAATAAGTCTGATAAGCTAGTGAAATGGATGAATGTTTACAAAATTATAAATTGCCCAGGTTGATGGAAGAGGAAATAAAATACTTTAATAACCCTAATTTCAAAAAAAAAAATAAACAAGTAATCAATGAACCTCCTAAGAAAAAAATATTTCCAGGGCCAGATGGATTTGCAAGTGACTTCTTTGAAAAAATTTAAAGAATAATTAATTACAAAACTATTGAAACTATTTGGGAAAATCATTGAAAGAGTCCTTCCAAATTAATTTTATGACAGAGATATAGTACCGAAAATAAACCAGGAAGAATTAAACCGGAGAAAGAAAATCACAGGCCAAATTCCCTAATGAATATTGATGCAAATATTTAATAAAACATTAGGAAAAAAGATTACAGCTATGTATAAATAGGATAATATGCTACAACCAGATGGGATTTATACCAAGGATATAAATTGTTCATATATTACTATAAATATGTTCATATTCAGTTTATATAAATATAAACTGGTTCAATATTAGGAAAACTATAAGCATAATTGACAATATTAATAACTAACAGAAATCATATAATTATCTTAATAGATGCAAGAAAAAAATACTTTTGACAAAATACAGCACCCATTCCTATTTTAAAAAAAAAACACTAGAGAATATGGGAATAAATGGAGTTTTCCTTAAAATAAGCAGTATCCATTGAAAACCAGTACCAAGTAGCATATGTTATGGAAGCAAGCTAGAAGCACTCCCGGTAAGATCACAGTTGAAATGAGGATGCCTATTATCACCATTATTGTTAAATATTGTACTAGAAATTTTAGTTTTAGTAAGAAGGGGAGAAAAAGAAATTGAAGGAATTAGAATGAGGAAGCAAAACTATCACTTTTTGAACATGATATGATGGTACACATGCTCAATACTGGTACTGGAGAATTAGCTAAAATTTACTTGAAACAACAACTTTAGCAAAGTTGCAAGATATAAAATAAGCTCACTTAAATCGTTAGCACTTCTATATAATACCAACAAATCCCAGCAGTAAGACACAAAAACAGATATTATATTTATAACAATATAGATATTATAAAATATTTGGGAGTCTACCTGCCAAGAAAATCCCAGGAACTATATGAACAGAATTATGCAACATTTTTCAGACAAATAAAGTCAGATCAAAATCACTGGAAAAATACCAAAGGTAGCTAAGATAATATAATAAAAATAACAATTTGATCTAATTAATGTACTTATTCAATATCACACTAATCAAACCGCTCAGAATTATTTATAGAGCTAGAAAAAATAATAAGCAAATTCATCTGAAAGAACAAATAATCAAGTATATCAAGGGAATTAATGACAAAATACAAAGTGGCCTAGTCATACCAAATCTAAAACCATAATACAACATGGCAATCACCAAAGTATTTGGTAGTGGCTAAGAAATAGAGTAGTGTATCAGTGAAATAGGCTAGGTACACAAGACACAATAGTCAACTACTCTGGTAATCTACTGTTTGATAAACCCAAAGATTCCAGTTTCTTGAATAAAAACTCACAATTTTACAAAAAATGCTCAGAAAACTGAAACACATTATGGCAGAAATTAGGCTTAGATCAACATCTCACACCCTATGCCAACATAAGATTAAAATGGTTAAATGATTTAGACATAGGAGCTATATCATAACCAAATTATGAGAGCAATTAATAGTTTACCCGTTAGATCTATGGAGAAGGGATAATTTATGACCAAATAAGAGACAGAGAACATCATTAAATATGAAATGGATAATTTTTATTGCATTGATTTTTTAAACGCACGAACAAAGTCAATGCAACCAAGATTAGAAAAAAGTTGAGAAACAATATTCACAACCACTGTCTCTGATAAAGGCCTCATTTTCAAAAATATAGAGAACTGAGTCAAATTTATTAGAATTCAAGTTACTCCCAAAATGATAAATTTTCAAAGAATAAGAAAAGGTGGTTTTGGATGAAGGAATAAAGGCTATTTATGTCATATAAAATACTTGAAATCACTATTCATTAGAGAAATACAAATTAAAACAACTAGGAAGTACCATCTTACACCTATCATATTGGTCAATATGACAGAAAAATAAAATGATAAATATAGGAGATGTGGAAAAATTGGAACACTAATGCGTTGTTGATGAAATTTTGAAGGGATCCAAACATTCTTGAGAACAATTTGCAACTTAGCTCAAAGGACAACCAAACTATGCATACCCTTTGATTCAGCAACACTACTCACACTACTGTATACCAAACTAATATGAAAAAAGGAAAAGGAACTACTTATACAAAAATATTTATGGCAGCTCTTTTTGTGATGCTAAAGTATTGGAAACTGATGGAATGTGCATTAATATGGGAATGACTGAATAAGTTGTGGTATATGAATGTAATGGAATACAATTATTCTATAAGAAATGATGAGGAGGCAGATTGCAGAAAAACCAGAAAAGACTTACATTAACTGATAATGAGTGAAGCAAGCAGAAGCAGCAGAACATTGTACCTGGTAACAGAAACATCGTGTGATGATTGGCTATGACAGACTTAATTTTTCTCAGCAATACAATGATCCAAGAAAATTCCAAAGGACTCAAGAGTAGAAAGAATTATGGAATCTGAATGCAGATCAAAGCATACTATTTTCATTTGGGCCGGGGGGTTTCTTTCTTTCTCATGTTATTTTTTCCTTTTGTTCTGGTTATTCTTTTACAACATGAGTAATGTGGAAATATGTTTAACATGATTGTACGTGTATAACCTATATAAAGGCTGCTTGCTTTCGTGGGGATGGTGGAGCAAAGGGAGGTAGAGAAAATGTGGAACTAAAATCTTATGAAAATTAATGTTGAAAACTATCTTTACTATTGGAAAAAATACTATTCAGCAAAAAGAAAGCACACTTAATGAATGCTTATTCACTTGGAAAAAAAGAAATTTAGCTACTTGTCCAAGGCCACACAGCTAAATTCCATGTCATACTTAATCCAAGGTAAACTATCTGGTCACTATCATATGCTACCTCTGTATCTTTTTATCATATACAAATTTTTTAAAAAGTTACAAAAGTTGTTGCTAAACTAGAAGTTATTTTTCTTTACATGTATACACATGTACAAGTCATGCATTTGCACATGTGTATATATACACTATATATACATATGTATATATAAATACACATGTTAGACACATACACATATGTAAGTACTTGAGAAATAAATTAATTATTCTTCAGTTGAAACATAACCATAAATTTTCAAATTTTGAAGGCATATCAGGGAATATCTAGTCTAATCCTTAACTTAAATGTGAATTTTCTTCCTTCACATTCATTTTTTTTATTCTAATATATAATTTATTTATTTTTCAGTTCTTAACATTCACTTCCACAAGAATTTGAATTCAAAATTTTCTTCCAATCTCCCCCATGCCCCACCCCAAGACAGCATGCACCCCATCTCCCCTTCTTTCAGTCTGTCCTCCCTTCTATTACACACCCTTCTTCCATTTCCTTTATCTTCTATTTTCCTGAAGGACAAAATATATGTCTTTACTTCATTGCCTGTATAGCTTATTTTCCAGTTGCATGCTAAAACAGTTTTTAAAATTCATTCTTAAAGCTTTGAGTTCCATGTTCTCTCCCTTCCTTGCCATCCACCCTCATTGAGAAAACAAGCAATTCAATATAGGTCATACATGTGTAACAATGTAAGGCACTGCCATAATATTTATTTTGTGAAAGCCTAACCACATTTCCCTTTGTCCTATCTTCTGCTTCATTTATTCCATTCTCACCCTTGACCTGACCTCCTACAATAGTGTTTGCTCCTGATTATCCCTTTCCTCAATTTGCTATCCCTTCTATTACCTTCCCTCTCCTACCCGCTTCCCCTTTGCCTTCCTCTAGGGTAAAATAGATTTTCATATCCATTTGTGTATTCTCTCATTAAGTCAAATCCCATGAGAGTAAGACTGAATTAGTTCCTTTCATCTCCCCCTTCCCCTCCATTGTAGAAGCTGTTTCTTCCTTCTTATATGTGAGATGATTTGCTACATTTTACCTCTCCCTTTCTATTACTCCTTCTACATTCCATTCAACATACACACATGTACATATACATATATGTAACATACACATGTATATCAACATATATTCCCTCTTACTACTCTAATACTGAAAATGATATCATGAATTACAAATAACATCTTTCCATGTAAGAATGTAAACAGTTCAACTTTAATGAATTCCTTCAGGCTTCTCTTTCCTGTTTAACTTTTCATGTTTCTCTTGATTCTTGTATTTGAAAGTCAAATTTTCTGTTCAGCTCTGGTCTTTTCAACAAGAATGCTTAGAAGTCCTTTATTTCATTGAAATTTCATTTTTTCCCTGAAATGTTATACTCAGTTTTTCTGGGTACGTGATTCTTGGTTGTAAATCTAGCTCCTTTGACCTCTGGAATGTCATATTCCAAGTCTTAGTGTAGAAGCTGCTAAATCCTGTGTTATCCTGATTGTATTTTCGCAATATTTGAAGAATTGTTTCTTTTGGCTGCTTGTAATATTTTCTCCTTGATCTGGGAACTTTGGAATTTGGCTCCAATATTCCTAAGAGTTTTTCTTTTGGGATCGTCTTGAGGAAGTGATCAGTGGATTCTTTCTATTTCTATTTTCCCCTCTGGTTCTAGAATATCAGGAAAGTTTTCCATGACAATTTCTTGAAAGATAAATCTAGGCTCTTTTTTTGATCATGGTTTTCAGGTAGATCAATAATTTTTAAATTATCTCTCCTTGATCTATTTTCCAGATCAGTGGTTTTTCCAATGAGATATTTCACATCATCTGTTTTTTTTATTCTTTTGGTTTTGTTTTATAATTGCTTGGCTTTTCATAAAGTCATTAGCTTCCATCCACTCCATTCTAATTTTTAAAGAACTGTTTTCTTCAATGAGCTTTTGAACCTACTTTTCCATTTGGCTAATTCTGGTTTTTGAAGCATTCTTCTCCTCATTGGCTTTTTGGACCTGTTTTGCCATTTGGGTTAGTCTATTTTTAAAGGTATTATTTTCTTCAGCAATTTTGGGTCTCCTTTAGCAAGCTGCAGGCTTGTTTTTCATGCTTTTCTTGCATCACTCTCATTTCTCTTCTCAATTTTTCCTCTACCTCTCTTATTTGATTTTCAAAATCCTTTTTGAGCTCTTTCAAGACCTAAGACCATTTCATATTTTTTAGAGGTTTTGGATTAGAAGCCTTGACTTTTATGTCTTCCTTTAATGGTATACTTTGTTCTTCCTCATCCAGAATGATGGAAAAAAACACCTTTTCACTAAGAAAGTAACATTCTATAGTCTTATTTTTTTTCCATTTTGGGGGCATTTTCCCAGCCAGTTACTTGACTTTTGAATCCTTTCTCAAGTGAAGAGTATACTCTAGGAATCTGTAAGTTCTCAGTTCCTCCAAGGTGGCACAATCAAGGGAGAGGAGTTACTCTACTCCTGGCCTTCATTCTGGTCTGGGAACCACAGCACTCTTTTCTGCCCTGGAACTATGAATAAGATTCCCTCTCCAGAGCCCCCACTAGCTCCACCACACCAGCACTCCTCCTCACCCCAGGGCTATCACTGAGGACTGAGATCTAGATCGACCACTTGATTTTGCCAGCATCTTTAGGATCAGGGTGCCAAAAGAGGATGCTGCTGTCAAAGTAGCTGCTGCCATCCTGAGGCTAGGGCTGTAGCCAGACTATGCTCCATTCTCACCCAGGTCAAAGAGCTTTCTCACTGACCTTTGAAGCTGTCTTTGTGATTTGTGGAATGAGAAATCTGGGAACTACAGCTACTACCTGTGATTCCATATCCTGAAACCTGCTCTAGTCCCGTGCTATAGATCTTTCCTGACAGCCTTCCAGGCTGTCTTGGACTAGAAATCTCTTTCAATCTGTTGTTTTGTGGCTTCTGCTTCTCTACAATTTGTTTAGAGTCATTTTTACAGGTATTTTATGGGCTATGATGGGAGAGCCACTGCAGGTCCATCTTTCTACTCTACCATCTTTGCTCCCCTTCACATTCTTGTTGAGTGGTCATCTAGACTCTGCTTAACTTCCTTAAATATCAGAAAAGAATTTGTATTGAGGTTCATTTTCAAGAGATTACAAAAAGCTAGCAACTCTACTATGTACACAATCTTGTCCCAGATATTATTTCAGAGTTAATGGAGTTTGAAAATGTGCATAGAGATGAAGATAAAAATAGATTCATTTAAGATCTTTATCTTCATCCTTCTTATTTGTCTATTGTATTTTTTAAACATATCACTCTCACTCAATAACCTGAGAACACAGGGTCCAAAAGATGAAGTTGACGAAAAGAAACAGGAAGCCAATAGGAAGTCTTGAAAGTTAAAGAGGTTGGAAGTAGAATGTTGAATAAGGAAGCTGGATTTTTTTTATGGCACTTCATCACCATGTGATGACAAGTGTAATTCAGGTAGAGGCAAGAAGAAAATAGAAGTTAGATTAAAGCCTTGCAGCACAATTTTAGTGGATACATTAGAGAAGATTTCCTAACCATCTTGTGTTAGCAAGAATTCAAATGTGTAACAAAAATGAAATCAGTTAGCATTGATATGGAGATTATGCACCTAGATGATAAGAATGATGACATGCTATTTGAAGAACTTTTTTGGCTTTGGTTATATTCCTGATTAATAGTGCTATCTTAATAAAAATCATAGGACTAAGAATGATTGGTGATCAGAAATTAATCAATGACACTGTTTCACAAATGGGAGTGGGAAATTTATTACTCCATGGCATTTGTCTCCACACTACTTTGATAACATAGATCTATCTTTAATGCTTAATAATTTAAAAAATTACTGTACATTAAATATTTAACCTATCCAAAATTATCCTGTCCTAAATAGATCAATTAAATGCATACAATATAGGCAAGTTCACTTGTATTAAACCAAATTAAATATTGAACCAAATTTAATAATTAAACTGGATTTCATATTAGATCAATTTAACATACAATGTAAGAAGTTCAGTTTGTATAAGCATGAAAGAGAAACAGGAATAATGTTGAATGGGTTTGAATTTAGCTAACAAAAGAATCCAACATTGAAATTTCAAAAGATAAAATGTATCTGTTGTAGAATCAGCATAATGATATCATATATATACCACAGATGTATATATATGTACATACATACATTTTATACACACATAAACATATATAACATATATTGAACAAAATAGACATAGTTAACATTTAATATTGGTTAAAAATAAACCTTGAATAAATCTGAAGGTTCTAAAAGAGGCCTAACAATCAACTTACACTATAAAGTATATTTTTACTCTACTGTCAATCCTTGCATAGCAGTCATATTTAAAATATAATTTTATATCTTTAAAATTCAAATTAGTATCTATGTCAGAATGCATGCATAATATATATCCATACATATGCTTATACATATATAGATATAATTTGGGTTGCCATACTAATGCAGTTAAGTAATAAATTTGCTAAGGTCAAGGTGATGGAAGAACTTGTACTTTTGCCTTTTGAGATATTTCTAAAAAGTCTGCTTTTCTGCCTTATTAACTAGGAGATATTTCATCTTTCCTTGAAGACTAGGATTCAGCAAAGAATCTCAGAATCATCTCTCAAAGCACTGATTCTCATAGCTCAACATGTGCAAGCATAGAGTAAACTTAATCTGTTCTGAGTTCTGAACAGACATCTGAACTTGACTTTATTGTTCTAGGGGGTTATTTTCTTCAATAATTTAAAGCAAGGGGGTAGAGCCAAGATGGCAGAATAAAAGCAGGGATTGGCTTGAACACTCCCCCAAACCACTCCAAATACCAGTAAAAAAAATGACTCTAAACAATTTCTAGAGCAGCAGAACCCACAAAAAGACATAGTGAAACAAATTTCTAGACCACAATAACCTGGAAGGTGGACAGGAAATGTCTATTACCCCAGAGTGAGAGAGGAGCACAGAACAGCACAGGCCATGCCAGCACAGACTTGGCCCAGTAAACCTAAGCAGGCCTCAGGGGACTGAACTATTGGCAGCTGTAGCAGTTTCCAGATTGCTCAATCCACAAATGCCAAAGACAACTTAGAAGGAAATAAGGAAAGATATATCAAATCTGGATGAGAGGAGCACAGTCCAGCCCTGGCCCCACACAGTCCTGGGGCAGGGGTGGTGGTAGTGGTAGTGGCTACTTCTGGAGTTCTCAGCCCACAGATGGTAAGGGGATTGAATAAGTGATCACAAAGAGACTATAGGGATTTATATGATGGCAGTAAGACAGGGACTCTGTTGCTTTGTCCATACTTGAATCTGAGTCCTAGTCCTGGGTAATAATCCTAGGGTGAAGAGGAGCATTGTCATAGCAAAGTTTGTGGCAGCAGTCAAGAAGGAACACTCCTGACAGTTCCAGGGTGGGAAAGAGAACTCATGGTCACTCACAGACCAGAGTACAGACCAGGGGAGGAGTAAACACCTCTCCTTACATTCTACCACCCTGGAAGAACTGAAAACTTACAGGTTTCTGGAAGAATCTCTAAAAACAGCTGCATAAAACCCCTGAAGTTTGGAATAGTATGCCATCTGCAGTGAAAGAATAGTTCTACCTTAACAAAGAATTAAAAAGTCAAGTAATTGTTGGGAAAATGAGCAAAGAATGGGAAAATAATAAGATAATGGAAACTTACTTTGATGACAAGGAAGATTGAAACATAGATGTAGTAGAAGACAATAAAGTCAGAACTTCTACATCCAAAGCCTGCAAAAAATATGAATTGGTCTCAGGCCATGGAACAGATCAAAAAGAATTTTGAAAATCAAGTAAGAGAAGTAAAGGAAAAATTGGGAAAAGAAATAAAAGTGATGCAAGAAAATTATGAAAATGACTCCACAGCTTGCTAAAAGAGACCCCCTCCTCAAAAATACTGAAGAAATACCACTTTAGAAAATAGAGTAGACCAAACGACAAATGATGTCCAAAAAGTCAGCAAGGAGAAGAATGGAAAAGGAGCTCCAAAGCTCACTGACAAAAATAATTCTTTAAAAATTAGAGAGGAACAAATGGAAACTAAGGATTCCAGGAGAAAACAAGAACTTATAAAACACAACCAAAAGAATAAAAAAATGAAAACTGTGAAATATCTCATTGGAAAAACAACTGACCCTGGAAAAAACATTAAGAAGACCTAATTTTTAAAACATTGGACTCCCTGAAAACCGTGATCAAGAAAAGAGTATAGACGTCATCTTTCAAGAAATTATCAATACAGCAAGAAAGAAGTAAAGGAGATGAATAGAATTTTAGAAAAGGTAGATATAGTAGACCTCTGGAAAAAATTGAATGGGGGTAGAATAGAATATATGTTTTTCTCCAAGCTACATGCCACAACACAAAAAAATTGACCATGTACTAAGGAATGAAATCCTCATAATCTGGTACAGGAAGACAGAAATATTAAATGCATCTTTTTCAGATCATGATACAATAAAAATATGTAATAAAAAGCTGTGGAAAGATAATTAAAAATTAATAGGAAAATAAATAATTAAATCCTAAAGAATAAGTGGGTCAAATAACAAATCATAGAAACAATCAACAACTATATGCATTTCCAATATAATTAGGGATGAGACAAGGATCCCATTATCACTGCTGTTACTCATTATGATACTAGGAATGTTACCTTTAGCAGTAAGAAAAAGAAATTAAAGAAATTAGAATAAGCAAAAGAGGAAATTGAATTATCACTCTTTGCAGATGATATAATCATATATTTAGACAATCCTAGAGATTCGAGTAAAAACTACTTGAAATAATAAGCAATTTTAGCAAAGCTACAGAATATAAAATAAACCCACATAAATCATCAACATTCTCATGTATTACTAACAAAGTCCAACAGCAAGAGGTAGAAAAAGAAATTACATTTAAAGTTACTGTAGACATTGTAAAATATTTGGTAATCCCAGTAACTATATGAATTCAATTACAAAATACTTTTCACACAAAGTCATATTTAAATAACTGAAAAATCATCAGTTGCTCATGGGTAGACTGAGGTAACATAATAAAAATGACAATTCTGTCTAATTTAACTTACTGATTCAGTGTCATACCAATCAAACTACCAAAACATTATTTTAAAGAGCTAGAAAAAATATCAAAATTAATCTGGAAGAATAAAAAAATTCAGAATTAATGAATTCTGAGAAATTAATGAAAAGAAATGCTGAGAAAGGTGGGCTAGCCCTACCAGATTTTAAATTGTATTATAAAGCACAAATCATCGAAAGTATTTGTCACTGGCTAAGAAATTGAGGGATAGATTGGTGGAAAAGGTTAGGTACACAAGACACAGTAGTCGGTCATTACAGTGATCTACTGTTTGATAAACTCAAAGACTCCAGCTTCTGGGATAAGAATTCACTATTTGACAAAACCTGCTAGGAAAACTGGAAAATAGTATGGTAGAAACTGGGATAGACCAATGTCTAACACCGTATAACAAAAGAAAATTCAAATTGGTACAAAATTTAGATATAAAGACTGATATTATAAACAAATTAGGGTAGCAAGGAATAGTTTATCTGTCAGATTTATGCAAAATGGAGGACTTCATGACCAAACATTAAATAGAGAAAATTATGAAATACAAAATGGATAATTTTTATTACATTAAATTGAAAAGATTTTTTACACAAACAAAGTCAATGCAACCAATACTAGGTTGGAAGCAGAAAACTGAGAAAGAATTTTAAAACTAGTGTTTCTTTGTTTTGTGATTAATTTAGTTGTTTTCAGCTTTTAGCAATCACTTCCATAAGTTTTAAATTTTCTCCCTGTCCCTCTATCTATTCCCCCTTCTTCCCCAAAATGGCATGCAATCTTATATGGATTCTACAAATACATTCTTATTAGACATATTAGTCGTGTTGCATAGAAAAATTAAAATGAACAAGAGAAACCATAAGAAAAACCAAAACAAAATAAAAGAGAACAAAAGTGAAAATAGTCTGCTTCATTATGCATTCTGTTTCTATAGTTCTTTCTCTGGATGTGAATAGCAATTTGCATCATGAGTCCTTTGGAAATGTTTTAAATCCTTGCATTGTCATGAAAGGCTAGATATATCAAAAACAGTCCTTGCGCACTCTGGTTGTTACTGTGTATAATGTTCTCCTGGTTGCACTCCTTTCATTCAGGATCAGTTCATATAAGTCTTTTCAGGTTTTTCTGAAATTCTCCTGTTTGTCATTTTACATAGCACAATAATATTCTATTACATTCATATACCACAACTTGTTTAGTCATTCCCTATTTGGGGGGTATCCCCTCAATTTCCAGATTTTGGCCACCACAAAAAGAGCTGTTATAAATATGCTTGTACCTGTGGATCCTTTTCCCATTTTTATGATCTCTTTAGGGTACAGACGTATCCTAAATGCAGTATTGCTGGGTCAAAGAGTATGCACATTTCCATAGCCCTTTGGGCCTAACAACTAGTGTTTCTAATAAAGGCCTAATTTCTAAAATATATAGAAAACTGAGTCAAATTTACAAGAATACAAGTTATTCCCCAATTGATAAATGGTTAAAGGATAGGAAGAGGAAGTTTTCAGAGGAAGAAATTAAAGCTATCTATGTTCATATGAGAAAATACTTTAAATCATTATTGATTAGAGAGATGCAAATCCAAACAACTCTGAGGTCCCACATCATATCTATCAGACTGGCTAACAAGACAAAACAAGAAGATGAAAAGTGGTGGAGAAGATGTGGGCAAGTTGGAACACTAATTCATTGTTAGTGGAGTTGTGAACTGATCCAACCATTCTAGAGAGCAGTTTGGAACTATGTCAAAGGGCCATAAAAATGTGCATACCCTTTGATCCAGCAATGCTGCTTCTAGGGATGTATTCCAAAGAGATTATACAAATGGGAAAAGGACCCATTTTTACAAAAATATTTATAGCGGTTCTTTTTGTGGTGGCCAAGAATAGGAAATTGAGAGCAGGTCCATCAACTGGGGAATGGCTGAATAAGTTGTAGCATATGAATGTAAAACTATTGTGTTATAAGAAATGATGAATAGGTGGACTTCAGAAAATCCTGGAAAGACTTATATGAACTGATGTTGAGTGAAGTAAGCCAAACTAGGAGAATGTTGTTCATAGAAACAGCCGCAGTGCTCAGTGACTGATTTTGGTAACCTTAGTCCTTCTCAGAAATGTAAGGATCTAAAACAATCCCAAAGGATTTATGACAGAAAATGACATCCACATCCAGAGAAAGAACTATGGAGTTGGAATGCAGAGTCAAGCAGATTATTCTCTTTTTTGTTTTATTTTATTTTGTTTTCTTTTCAGTTTTTATTTTTCATGGTTTCTTTACTTTTGTTATATTTTTTCTATACAACACGACTAATGTGAAAATGTGTTTGATAGGAATATATGTGTAGAGCTCATACCAGATTATAAGTCATCTTTTTGAAGGAGTGGGGAAGGAGGGGAAGAAAATTTAAAACTTATGGAAGTAAATGTTGAAAACTCAAATGAATAAGTTGGAAAATTTACAAAAAGAAATTATCAAGGAAAACTGTCATGATATTCTAGAACCAGAGGAGAAAATAGAAATTGAAAGAACCCACAGATCACCTCTTGAAAGAGATCCCTAAATGCAGGATAATTATAGCCAAACTCTTGAGCTCCAAGGTAAAGGTGAAAATATTGCAAGCAGCCAGTAAGAAACAATTTAACTATTGTGGATCCACAATCAGGCATGCACAAGCTTTAGTAATTTCTACATTAAGGGGTTGGGGGTCTTGGAGAGGTCAGTGGAGCTAAGATTAAAATCAAAAGTCACCTACCTAGGGGGAAAATGGATAACCAATGCCATAGAGAATTTTCAAGCATTATTGATGAAAAGACCAGAGCTGAATAGAAAATGTGACTTTCAAATATAAGACTCAAGAGAAGCATTAAAAGGTAAATAGAAAAGAGACATCATAAGGGAATTATTAAAGCTGAACTGTTTATATTCATACATGATATTTGTAAGTCTTTAGACTTTCCTCATTATTATGGCATTTGAAAGGAATATATATATATATATATATATATGGAGAGAGAGAGAGACAGAGAGAAAGAGACAGAGGACACAGGATGAGTTGAATATGAAGGGATGACATCTAAAACATACAAGTAAGGGATGAGAGAGGAATATTCTGGGTTGATAAAGGGAGAGGTAGAATGGGATAAATTATCTCACATAAAAGATGCAGGATAAAGTTTTAACAATGGAGGGGGAGAGGGGTTACATAAGAGGAAATGAGTGAATGTTACTCTCATTGGAATTGACTTAGGGAGGGAATAACAAACTACTCAATTATATATGGAAATTGATCTTACCTTTTGGAAAGTAAGGGGAAGGGAATTCGAGGGGGGCGGTAATAGAAAGGAAGGCAAATTTGGGGAGGAGGCAATCAGAAGGAAACACTTTTGAGGAAAGACAAGGTGAAAGGAGAGAAGAGGATAAACAGGGGTGGGATAGGATGAAAGAAAATATAGTTATTCTTTCACAACAAAACTATTATGGAAATGTTTTGCAATACTACACATGTATAGCCCATATCAAACTGCTTGTCTTCTCTATGAGAATGGGTGGAGAAGGAGGAAAGGAGAAAATTTGTAACTCAGAGTTTTGAAAATGAACATTGAAATTGTTTTTACATGTAACTGGGAAATAAGAAGCACAGATAATTATGCATAGAAATCCACCTTACTCTACAGGAAAATAGAAGGGGAAAGGGAGAAGAGGGTGCTGATAGATCCAAGGGAAGTTGGGAGGAAGGTATAGTCAGAAGAAAAATACTTTTGAAGAGGGCCAGAGTGAAAGGGAAGAGGATAGAATAAACGGGGGTAGGGGGGATAGGGTGAAAGGAAATACCAGTAGCAACAGTAACCGAAAAAAAAAATTGGAGGAAAAAAATACCTAGAAAGACTACATGGGTTGATACAAAGTAAACTGTAATGGGTACAAAGTGACACAATATTTTAGGATGATCATTTGTGAATGACTAAGCTATTTGCAGCCACAGAAAACCTGGAGCAGGCCTTGACAAGGACAGTGGTAGCAGTGGCACCAGCTGCTTCAAGAGCTCTCAGAACACAGATGGTAAGGGGATTGAATAACTGGTCAGAAGCAGATAACAGGAGTTCTTTTTGCTAGCACTGAGGCAGAAATCTTTTGCTTTGCCCATACACTGTCAGAGTGGCAGTCCCAGGGTGAGGAGGAGCACTAGTATACCGGAGCTAGTAGCCACAGTGGAGGGGGGTCATTCCTCATAGTTCCTGTGCAGAAGAGTGCTTGTTGTCTCTTACAGACCGCAGTACAGGTCAGGAGAGTAGGAAAAACCTCACCCTAGATCATACCACTTTGGAAGAATTGAAAATTTATAGTTCCCTAGAAGTACCTCTGAAAAGAGCTGCACAGAGCTCCTTAAACTTAGAACAGTGTGCCCTCCACACAGGAAGCAGAGGCCTACATTTACAAAGAGTCAAGTAAATTTTTTGGAAAATCAGCCAACAACAGAAAACCAATCTCTGACTATAGAAAGTTGCTATGATGACAAAGAAGATAAAAACAAGCACTCGGAAGAAGACAACAAAGGCAAAGCTCCTATGTCCAAAGCCTCCAATAAAATATGAATGTCTCAGGAAATAGAAGAGCTCAAAAAGAATTTTGAAAATCAAGGAAGAGAGGCAGAGGAAAAATTGGGAAAAGAAATGAGAATGAGGCAAGAAAATAATGAAAAATGAATCAATAGGTTGGTAAAGGAAACAAAGAAATGCTAAAAGAAAATACCTCAAAAACAGAGTAGGCCAAACAGTACAAATTCCCAAAAGCTAACAAGGAGGGTGAAAAAAGATTTTTTAAAAAGAGTCTGGACATCATCTTTCAAGAAATTATCAAGGAAATGGCCTTGATGTTCTAGAACCAGATGGTAAAGTAGAAATTGAAATTCACTGATTACTTCACAAAAGATTTCAGTGTTCTGGTCCTATGATATGTAAATTCCAGATACATTCTGGATTTCTAAAATTCCAGATGAGCAGAACATGAGAAAGTTTCTGATAACTTTGAGATATGTTTGAAACTTAACTGATAACTTGAAATGATTTGGATATGTTAATAAACTAACCCTAAGGTGGCATATAGAATTGGTCTGTTTCTAAAAGTAATTTTAAAAAACTATAAAATTGACCTCAAGTTCCTTCCCCTAAATATTCTTTCATCTTCTTGGATCCATGCCTCTCAAGTGCCCCCAACTTCAATCAGTGGTTATATAAGGGACTCATTCCCTTTCAATTCTCTTGCTCACTCTGCCTGCCTGTCCTCCTCATCCACTACCACCTCCTCAAAAGTCTGCCTCTGCATCCCTACTTTTTGCCACTTGTCTTTGTATTTTTTGTTATGTTTGATTGTGATTCCCATCCCATTTCTTGCTGCCAATCATAGTCTTTCTAGCAAGTATCCAAATCTCTTGAGTGTGCCTACTCTATTTCATCAATTAATTATTAAGCAGTATCATACATAGTTGAGGAATGTTACAGGCTTTTGTAATAAGATAAACTAAAAACAAATCTAGTGGCAAAGCAAGCATGTCCATTTTTATGACCGTCAAATCCTTCAGCTCTTGAAATGCTAGCTTTAGAAATAAATAAGAAAAAAATCAATATGGGGGAATAAATTTTGGAAAAGAAGAAAAACTTATTAACTTTTGAAAGTTATATTTATTTATTTGGACAGCATTAGAGATTCAACTAAAATTAATTAAAACATCAATTCCATTTAAGTAGCAAGCTATAAATTATATGTATATGTGTTCAGTGAGTTTTTTAAAGCATAATACCACTTAATTCCAGAAAGCAAAGATTAGGAAAATGAATCCAATTCAAAATAACTACCAATTATATGAAGTATCTGCATGTGCACCTACCAAGAGATGCTCAAGAGTTAAATGAATACAACTACATACACACGCACCCCTTACAGAAATAAAATCTTAAACAGTATGGCAGTTATTAGGTACTCATGCTTGTGCCCCACTAGTAAAATATAAATAGCAATACTATTTAAATTGATTTACAGATTCAAGGCCATAGAAACAAATTACCAAGGGGTTATCTTATAAAACTAAGTAAAATCATAACAAAACTCTGGAGGAAAAAAAGACAAAATTCTCAGGGGAAATAATGATAAAACAAAGTAGATGGAACAGGTCCTAAGAGTGTCTTATTTCAAAGGATATCACAAAGGAGGAACCATAATAAATAGTTGCCAGTATTTTAATTACAGAACAGCTAACCAGAAGGATGTTAGTTACATCGAGGAAGGTGTCACACATTTCTATAATAACATCTAATATTCACAATATTAGAGAAGATATAGAGAACAGATAAAAAAAACTGAATAAGAAAAGGATATCCCCTAGCAGTAGATAGTCAAAGAATATAAATAACTTTCAAGGTAAAAAATGTAATATGTCAAAAAACATATGAAATAATTAATATGAAGAAAATTGAAAAACTAAAACACTCTGAACTTCTACTTTTCAATCTTAAAAATTCCAATGATAGAAAATGAAAATCTCAGTGATTAGATTTGCTACGAGAGAGCAAGTACACTAACACACTGCTGACGGAGCCATGAATTGATTCAGCCATTCTGAAAAGCAATTTGGAAATATATACAGAAGTTAAATAAATTGTGCATGCCTTTGACACACTAATACCATTAATATATATGTATATATATATATAGTATGTATGTATACACACATATCTATCTATCTATCTATCTATCTATCTATCTATCTATCTATCTATCTATCTATCTATGATCTATCTATATACATATGTATATATATCCACAAAATGGTCAGTGACATAAAGGAAAGGATACCTGGCTACCAATATATTTGTAGTAGCACTTTTTGTCTTAATATAATATAAGTACAAATCAGTTAGGGAATATCTGAAGAAATTATGTTAAATAAATAAAATGGAGCATTATCATTACTTAAAAATGATAAGATCTTCAGAACAATCTGGGAAGACATGTCCTATGATACAGAGTGAAAGGAAAAGTATAGAGAAAAAAGAGAATAATTAATGTAGTGTAAAGGAAAAAAAATCTTTAGAAGACTAGAACTCTGATAAATGAATGCAATGACAAGTCAAGACTAGAAAATGAAGGTCAGCTTTTAAAGTTTGGAGATTTATTTGTGTTTTAGTAGTAGCATTTTTTAACATTAGTAATTTGTGATACCATATTTTCTATTCTAACATTATTTCCTATAAGATGTTTAAAAAATTAATTGTATTATTAATTGTCCTTTGCCATCAGTTGTAGGATGTTGTAAAGAATAGGTCAATCTAGGAATCAGCAAGGCCTGAATTTTTAAGACTTACCTCTGAAACATGATGGCTGTGTGATGTTAAGAAGTGACTTCAACATTATTATAAGTTACAAATGAAATTTATCCATGACCAATAATGAATTCAAAGGACTAACACTTAGCTCTGCTGCCTACTTCCTCGAAAAGAAGTGATGATCTCAGGGTCCAGATTGAGATATACTGTTCTAGGGCATATCCATATTGGGAATTTCTTATCTGATTGTTCATATTTGTTACAAAAGCCTTGTTTTGAATTTTTTACAATGGTTGGTGGGGAGGAGTGAGAGAAAAAAAACAGATTTTTGCCTGTGAAAAAAAAATAAATTAAAAAATTATGTTGCATTTTTTTTTTTTACCAGTGTATGACATTTCTGCACTGGGAGCTCCTTACATCATGAAATCACAGGTTTGGTCCAAAATAAAACAAACCCACACACACAAAAAGGCTTTAAGATATCATGACTTTATTTGCCCAATTTCTCTGCATTTTATGTTTAGCACTTCTTGCCAAAGTAAACTTCTTCAATACATTTTTCCATCCCATGTATTACTTTATTCCCTTTGTTGAACACTAGAAATATGTGGGGGGGAAAAAGAACTTTTGTTCATTTCTTAGAAACATAGCATGCTAAATGTTCAATTCATATAATGTTTGTTTAATCAAGGTCATGAAGAACCCTTTTTTTTGTAAGGAGAACTTTCAATTTCTTTCCTTGGTCACAAATATAAATTAACGAAAGGGCCATGCCTCCAGATAAATGATAGGGTGATTAAAAGAAATAAAGTTGTCTAAGTAACAAATACGATCCAATATCATTATCTGGAAAAAGTTACTTCATCAGAAGAATCATGATTCATCAGTATGAGAGATTCCAAGTTTCTAGTACAGGTGATATCAGACCCAACTTTTGCCTAAATTAACCACATGACTTCAAACTAGAAATTTAACAACTTACTGCCTCAATCTGCCCATTTAGCAATAGGCACATTGACCTGGTCATTCAATGAGGGCTAGAAGAAAATTTACAGGGCATTGACTCCACCTACATATTTTATAAATGAGGAAACTGAGCATCAAAGAAGTAAAGTAACTTCAACAAAGTCACATAGCTGGTAAGTATTTGATGTGGGTTGCAAACTCAGAATTTTCTGGTGTCAGGTCCAATATTCTCTCTTTTCTATCATGTCACTTTTTATACTTGTTTGACCCAGGTTAAGATTTCCGGGGGAAAAAATGTGGTTTATTGAATACTCTTAAGTTAATGGCATAAAGTACACAGAGAATATTAACATCAGTGGCCAATAAGATCTGAGTTAGTGAAGCTTGAGTATTTTGATACTTATTATGAATAACTTCATTCAGAACAGAAATAAATGTCTTACAACCCATTCCTTCTTTCCCCATATAGGAGAAAAATGAGTTCTTCCTCCATATTTTCTCTTAAGTTTTCTGATTTTCAATTTTTAAGAATTATAAGATAGTTTTATTTTTTGTAGGATCCTTGTAGTGGAATCAGTCAGAGAAGTTGAAGGGTGTTGATGTTAGGACTTAATAGCTATTACAGAAGGAAAAACATAGCTACAAATGATTTTCGGATGAAAAGTCATCACATTCTGCTGATATTAGGTGTTGGAGGTAGGGGAAAGAGGAGTTACATGATTGATGGTCATCAATTTTTGTGACACTAGAAAACCTAGATTTTGTTACTGGAAAAATGGAAACTGGCAAAAAGGGTTTATGGAGGTAAGAACATGTATTTCTTTAAATTATTACATGATAGGTGGTAGTGGAGTCTCCTAAGAGAGATGTACTAAAAAGAATAAGAAAATAGTGATCTCAAAAGAACATTAGAGTGTATTTAAGGAGCATTAGACTTGTAAATGAATTAATTAGAAAAACTTACTAATGGAGGGTGTTTATAATTATTTTAAAGGTTCAGAAATTATCACATGAATTATAATTAATAATATAATATCTATCATCCTTATAGCATTTTTAACTTTCCCAAACAGCTTTTCAAATATCTCATTTTATTTTCATAACAATGCAGGATGGTAGGTATTATTATTTCCCCCATTTCACAGATGAGAAAACTGAGACTGACAAACTTTAGGTGAATTGTCTGCTTAGGGACAAATTGCATCTGCTAAGGGACAAATTTAAAGTCTGATCGTCTTAACCCAATTTACTATCACTTAGCTGTCTATACTGTCAAGTTTTTATACCTGTTAACATCTAGATTTTAAATTATTATAGTTAGTACCTTAGTGGACTGATAGTGCCAGTGGATATACTCCCCAGTGCAGTTGATAATATAATATAACTGCAAAACAAAAACAAAACTGAGTATTAGTCCTGACTCTGAAATTTTCTAGGGGTATAACTTTAAGTAAGTTACTTGATATCTCTGTGCTTAAGGTTCTTCATCTACAAAATGAAGAAATTAAATCTCTGGATGCTTGTAAATATCCTTTCCAGGTCCAATAAACTTGAGTTCATAAAAATTAGATTCTAGGATCAATAGATTTGTAGTATGAAAAATCGGTAAAGGTTATGTATTTCATCCTATAGTTTTTGTTTTAAAAATATTACTTATATGATTAATATTTTGAATATCTTCATTAGCAAATGCATGTTCCCCCCAACTAGCCACAGAACCCTGTCTCATAACAAAAAAATCAAAAAGAAAAAAGAAAAACAATTAACAGAATTAACCAACATATCAACTGAGTCTGAAATCATATTCAATGTTCTAAGTCATACATTCAAAGAATGAAGGGAAGTGCATTTTCTCACCACTTTTTCTGAGACAACTTTGGTTGCTATAGTTGTACCATATTTTCTTTTCTTTTATTCTTATCATTCTTTTCCTTTATTTTGCTATCAGAATTTATTATCTTGTTTTTCTGATTATGTTTACTTCCCTTTGTGCCATTTTTAAGTCTTTCAGTGACTCATTGTATTATTCATATCCAACATTACCTATGTCAGAGTACCACCACATCTATATCTAAGAGTTGTTTAAGCTATTTTCCAACTTAAAGGTATCAATTTTCTTTCCAGTTTTTTTGTTCCTAGAACAAGTATTGCTCTCTATGTTTCCACGTGTATTATATATTGCTTCTTTTCATTTAATTATTTTAGGAATAATGGAGAGTAATGGATGAAGAGTTTGTCTCAAAGGTAGGAGAAGCTGGGCTCAAATTCTATTTCGGAAGCATACCACTAGAAAACCCTCATCTAAGCTCTTAGTTCTTCAGGTGACTATCTAAGGACTTAAATGAAGGTAATGAGCCAGTCTTTGTTGGTAGAGGGAAAAGCCTCACATGAGAGTTCCCAGTATCAGAGAAATCATAGGTTCAGGATGAATCACTTCGAATTTGTATACCTAGAAGTAGGATTCCTGGAACAAAAGGTATGGGTATTTTAGTTAATGTGTTAGCATAATTAGGATGATTATACCAATTTAGAACACCATCAATCGTTTATTATGCATCTGGTTTTCAACAACACCTTTAACTCCGTCCCCTTTTATTTATGCTCTTTTGCATGATGTAAATTAAAATGTCAGAGTGGTTTGGAGAAATTTTAATGTGTCTGGGATATTTTTGTTTTCTTTTGTTTTTGAACATTTTTAATATCCTTTGATTAAGTAGTAATTCTTCATTTTATGGATTTGTTTTTGCTTGTTTTGATAATGGGTCTCCCCATTTTGTTTACTTGGACGTGCAGAATTCAATCAAAAGCCTAATCCTACTACTGATTGACATAGAGTATTTGATCTGCTCCATTTTATGACCTGGGCTTGTTTAACTTTTCCTATGCTGTCCAATGGCAACATACTAGGGAAATTATGTGGGAGTCAAGCTTTGTGCAGATAATCTACTGACAAGCCTGGTGGAGAACAGTTGATACTTGGAATCTCAACCATCCTGGAAGAAAGGATTACAGGCACATCACACACGACCATGTTTGATTGCCTTACAGGTTTATCCCAGTCTCCTTAAAATATTGTATGTCAGGTCTTGATCAGTTATATTTTATGTAAAGACTTTTGGTTTCCTCCATTCAGTTATACTTCTTACTGTACTAACCTCCTCATTTTACAGATGAGGACATTGAGATTAAGGAAGATTAAGTGACTTCCCAAAGTGGCATAGGTAATAAGTATTGGAATGGCAGTTTAAAACCTTGTCTTGTCATAGACAGAAAGCTAGCAAAGCAATAGTAATACAAGTATAAAATGGAAGGAAATATGAAAAGCAAAATCTTGCAAAATAGGTAACCTCTACTACCCCAAAGCAACAACAGAAAAACACTAAGCCTTATTGAAAAAATTTATCTCTCCAAATAGCCATGCCACCACCCATGGGAGGTCACAAAACATTTTTCCCTGCCCAAAGCATTTAGTTAGGGATGAAACTCAGCCACCTATTCATGTTTCCTTTGTCAGTTACAGCAAGGAAAGAGACTAGTGAATGTGAACAGAGATACACATGTAATACCTCTCCATCCCATGTTGAATTCTTGCTAATAACTGAGCACCCTAGACGGTTTGGTGCTTCACAGCCCTACCAAGTTTCAGAAAAGAGATTTCCCCAGCCTTTTAGGAAGGCAATAGTAACCAGAGAGTTTGTTGTTTTTATTGTTGTTGTTCTAGAAAAATTAAAAACGAATAGAAAGGAGGGGGAGAACTGGTAATGAAACTTAAGAGACTAAAGAAATATTACACCAGTGTTATATCTGATCAGTTTCCCCATTAGTAGACTCATTCTGCTGGACAATATCATTAATATTCAACTCTTTTGTTTCTTTGCTTAACAGTTCTGTGTAACTGAGTCACTCTGTCCATCTCCCAGAAGACTCTTGGTGTTGCAAGTGTTGGAAACTCACCAGGGTAGGCCTGTACACATTTGAAAAGACAGAAAATAGTTGCTATTAAAGTGATTTATTTTTTCTTCTTTTTTACAGGTGCTATGGACACTAGGGGCCAGAATGAGTTGCTTGAATATTTTGATTTTTTAGCTAATCTATGCAATGTTTATGAAATGAAAACTAAAATAAATGGTATATTACCTGAAAAGGGGGTGGGGAGGAGAATGTAGAAGGGAAGGAAAGCATTCTTTCCAGGAAGGCAGCAAGAATGAAAGGACACTCAGTGCCCACAAATCAATTTCTACTGACTTTCTATGTGGTTCATTCGTTGTTCTACTGGAAAGAGGAGTGAATGCCATCAGGTCGCATGTGGAGGCAAGCTACAGCACTGTCTTAGCAAAGATTATTGACAGTGCAAATGTTCCTGGGGAACAAAGGACTGATTAGATTCATATCCATGGAAATGACAGACAAAAAAGTGAATGCCATCTTGAATGTATTGATTCTAGGAGCAAAGAGGTGATGGTCCTATTCGTTCTGCCCTTTTGAGACTTCATCTGGAGAGCTGTGCTCAGTTCTGGGCACCAGGATTTAAGAACATTGATAGGGTCTAGATAATCCAGAAAGAGAAGCTGAGCCTGGGGTTCACGTCATATGAAGATTTGGTGAAGGAACTGGCATGTTTAGTCTCAAGGAGAAAAAACTCAAAGGGAGGGACTATCACATGATGGAAGAAAAAAACATGTTTTGTTCGACAGGATTTGGTTAAACCAGGAGCAATGGTTGAAAGTTTCAAAGAGGCAAATGAAGGCATGTTGTGAGGAAATTTGTCTTAATTTTGTTGTTGCTGATATTCGTGTTCTGTCATTTCAGTCATGTCTGACTTTTCAGCACCTCGTTTGTGGTTTTTTTGGCAAAGAGGCTGGAGTAGTTTGTCATTTCATTTCCATCTCCATCTCATTTTAGTGGTGAGGAACTGAGGCAAAATGTTTGCCCAAGGTCAAACAGTTAGTAAGTGTCTGAGGCCAGAGTTGAACTCAGGAACATGAGTCTTCCTCGTTGCAGATCTAGTAATCTATCCATCGAATCACCTAGGTGCCCCATCTTAAAAATTAGTAGTCCCCCAAAGTGGAATGGGCTGCCTCAAGACATTGGTTTCCTACCCTTGGAGTTCTTCAAGAAAAGGCTACAGAGTCATTTGTTAAATATGTTATAGTAAGGATTTACATTTATGTATATTTTGTATTAGATGATCACTGAGGTTCATTTCAATTCAAAATCTGTGATTTTAAATAGTGGACTGATGCAGCATTAGTCTCTCTGTGAATCTAAAACTTAGATGGATTTAATGGAACAAAGTGGTTCATTCTAGTGACAGAAAAAAAGCAGCTGGGAATGCTCACCTTAATTCCCAATGATAGATAGGATAAAAAGAATAAAGTGTTATTTGGATTAACAATATTCAAGCTCAAAACAAAGTTATCATATAATTTTCTTGAACTCCAAGGTAACCTACTAGCCAACGGAAATAAATATATTTAAAAACTCAATAAGACATAGGTCAATGATTGCCCTAAAGTCTCTGAAAACCAATTCTTTCTTCTCAACATTCAAAAACATTTAGGTCTCTCTGTCCTTTACAGAAAATGTAAAAATACCTTTGGTCCAGGTGCCATCACATTCCTTTGATTCTCTTCGTTACCCAAGTCCTAGAAAGACTAAATTCACCACCTTCATTTCCTTACCCACATGATTCTCCATTCCTTGCAATTTGACTTCTGTAAGGTCCACTCATTTAAAAAAAATCTCCAAATCCATAATTAGTTTTTTTATTCTAAAAAACAATGTTCTTTCTCCCCATTTTTATCCTTCTTGATATATTATACAGCATTTGATGTTTACGAATGGTGGTCTCCAAATTTTTTTATTTCTCTCTCAGGAAAACAAGAGTATGTACCACTAATATGCATGCACACGCATATATGTACATACATGTGTATGCATATGTGTATATGTATATATGTATATGCTTGTACATTTACATATGTTTACCTATTTATTAACTATAATACTTTACTAATAACTGTGAATACTATGAAACTAACACAAAAAGAGTAAGTTTTTAAAAGATGGGATAAAGCTAAAAATTAATGAGTTATGAAAAAATATGCTCCTGGCTGTTCTGTGGGTGTTTTGATAATTTATGTAACTACCATGATGGACCCTTAAAGACATAGAAGTGAGTGGTATAGTGGAATATTTTTCAGGTTTGTGTACTTGGATCAGAGACATTGCAATGATCTTATATGGATGCAGGAGGGGAGTGATATGATCCATCATCCCACTCTTCCATTAATTTGATCACACACTCTTTAGGGTCCAAGTCATGAGTCGCTGATACTATCCTATGCCCCCTCTAGGGGCTAGAAACTTTGTCTCACTTTTAAGGACTTTGTTTTAGAAAGTTGATGCCAAGCCTAGAGGCCTGTATTGGGCTACCCAAGTCTTTCTTACCTGTCCCAGGTCTTCGGTTGGCCAAACCGGATAAACGTATGAGAGAAAGGACGTTCCAGAGTCAAACAGGGGTTGAGCTTTATTTCAGGGTCCGGGTTACAAATGCAGGAGGGTCTTCCTTAGGAGGAAGAGGGGGAGATTTCCTAAGGAGGCTAAGCTTAAGGGATTGGAAGTAGAAGTACAAGCGGGGAGAGAGGGGGAGGGGAGAAAGGAAAGAAAAGAAGCGGAGCCCTACTTTTCTCTTTGCTCCACACGTGCTAAGAGAGAGCTTTCTGGCTTCCTCAATCCTACTTAATCTTCAGCCACACAGTTTGCATCTCAATACCATGCTGTTAGGTAACTAGGTGTGCTCCAATCCGGGACGACCTCGAGGGCAGGGAGACTCCACCCATCAGGTATCTCCGGGGGAGAGGCGGAAATACCCGAGTTAGCCGAGCTAGCTCAGTCTGACCTTCTCGAACCCCCGCTGTTCATGGAGGGCCTCGTAAGACTCTAAGATTTAGAAGTCCCACTTTTACCCGCCCGAGACCATCCACACGGAATTGAGCTTCCAGTCCCAACATATCCCCTTCTTTGTTATGCGCGGAGCGCACCTGGCTCTAGAGCAAACAGTGGCTGGAGGATGAGTGGATTAGGAAGGCCTTTAGCATATGAGTACCCTACAACAAGACTTCATTCACACAGAAATCTGCAGCTAGCACAACTGACAAAGGGAGGCATCAAATAAAACAAAGATGAAACTAAATGGCTGAGTTACAACAGGGGAAGTGCAATCAACTAATCCCAAAGCATATTTTAAGAGAAGCAGGTGGTGTAGGCGCCTTACATCACCACTCCCTTAATCTTGCAAATGGATCTATACAGGTGGAAAGTTGGTCACCTCCTCCCCACCCAAGTGTCCTGGGTTTGTGATATCAAAGTCCTCATTCAGCTGGCGAAAAAAGGATGCCTAGATTGAAGCTGTCAGCAGCAGTGTCTGCGGTTGTGATGAGGGCTGCTTCCTCTCTGGGCAGCAAGGTTAAAGCTGTCAGCAGCAGGCTCAGGTGGTGTATGATCCTTCTCCGGGGTCTCTGGGCTCTCCGGGGTCTCCGCCTCCTGCGTCTCCGCCGTCTCCGACCTCGGTTCCCACTTACGGATCCTTCTAATGGGAATCCACGCATTCCCTTTTCCTGTGGAGACACAAACATACCCTGGACCCCATATTAGTATTTTAAAATGTCTCATAGCTGGAGTAGTATGTGCGCTTCTTGAGACAGCTGTATCAAGCTCTGATTGTATTAGGCCTCTTGATCTTAGCTCTGATTGTATTAGGCGACCTTTTCCCCTTCTTTGTTTAGCGAGGATCGCCTTTAAGGTAAAATTGATAAGAATGCATAGTGGCTCTTTACTTAGGTATAGCTGCTGCCAGGTGCTTACAAATGCTTGATTAACATCTGTAAGGAACCTGAATTTCCCGGATTTTTTCTTTTTAACAAACACAGGAGCATTCCAGGGTGCTAATTGCTCCTTAACCAATATTTGTAATGCCTGGAGTTTTTCTGGAGTCAGGGGCCATTGCTCCACCCAAATCGGGGTGTCTGACTTCCAATTCAAGGGCAGGGACTCCAGTGCAGCAGCAATGGCCCTTACTAAAAATTTGATAGCTTCATCCCGAGGCGGCTCATAATGTCCCTGCCCCAGATGTTAAAACTAAGTCCTGGAATCACCAACGGCCATACGGTCCCTTGGCGATCCTCTGCCTCCCACTTTACTGGGTGCATTGTCTCTAAGGTATTTTGGCACCCTCCTATTCCCCACACTGGTCTTTGGCTTTCTTTGAGCTTCCAGTGCTTTAAGGGAAGGGCAATAGCTATGGGAAGCTGATCCTGGCCCCTCCCTGTACTTATTTCTTTCTGCCCAGGGGTAAGGCAGGCTCTAGCTAAGCTCTTCCAGTCATTAGGAGTCAGAACGAACTGACCACTGAGAGTTTCAAGCATGGCTATGACAAAGGGTGAATTAGGGCCATGCTTGGTACAAGCCTCTTTAAGAGTCGCCACTCTCTTCCACTCTATAGGTATGTGGCTCCTCCGAACCCCACCGGGGACACTGGGGTCCGCTATTTCTAACACAGGAAATGTCCCTACATCTTCTCCATTCTCTATAGCCTTTCTTATTCCTTTTTCCAAACTGGACTGTGGCCCTGAACTGTCTGACCAATGGAGCAGGTTATAAGGAGGCGCGGAGGGAAGGCACGGCGTATTCTCCCCTGCCTCGCCTTTTCCATCTGCTAGATGGAGCTCCGAGTCTATTTTTTCTTTACGCTCCTTAACTTTCTGCTTAACTTTCTGCTTGCCTGGGTCTTCCCCTCCCCTCTCTCCGCTTCCACTCTCATTCCAATCCCACCCTGGCCTCTCCGGCCCTTCCAGCAGGCTTTTAATTACATCGAATATCAGGAAATCTAAATCCTCCAGCTCCCCAGGGTATTGTTGCTCGTAAGCAGTCATTTGCTCTCCGACCGCTCCCCATTTTTCTCTTGATATTCCTGCCTGCTTGAGCCAAGGAGAAACTTTCCAAATCCTTTCACAAAATTCTCGGAGGTCATCTAACTCTATTGTGACCCCCGCCTTCCTGCATTCCCTGTGAAGTTTCTCAGCCCAGACCTCCTGTTCCTCTGGCTTTATTACTGGCAATAGATTCCCCATCTCCGCCCTTTTCCCAGGGGTTTGGGAAGCTTCTCTCCCCTTTCTCTCCTTCCGAATCTAGGATTCGGGACTCGCTTCTTTCACAGCCCCTTCCGGGTGTACCCCAAAAGCACCCAGGATTATCTACGCTCCCAATCCCTGTTGGGGCGCCAACTGCCAAGCCTAGAGGCCTGTATTGGGCTACCCGAGTCTTTCTTACCTGTCCCAGGTCTTCGGTTGGCCAAACCAGATAAACATATGAGAGAAAGGACGTTCCAGAGTCAAACAGGGGTTGAGCTTTATTTCAGGGTCCGGGTTACAAATGCAGGGGGGTCTTCCTTAGGAGGAAGAGGGGGAGATTTCCTAAGGAGGCTAAGCTTAAGGGATTGGAAGTAGAAGTACAAGCGGGGAGAGAGGGGGAGGGGAGAGAGGAAAGAAAAGAAGCGGAACCCTACCTTCCTCTTTGGCTCCACACGTGCTAAGAGAGAGCTTTCTGGCTTCCTCAATCCTACTTAATCTTCAGCCACACAGTTTGCATCTCAATACCATGCTGTTAGGTAACTAGGTGTGCTCCAATCCGGGACGACCTCGAGGGCAGGGAGACTCCACCCATCAGGTATCTCCGGGGGAGAGGCGGAAATACCCGAGCTAGCCGAGCTAGCTCAGTCTGACCTTCTCGAACCCCCGCTGTTCATGGAGGGCCTCGTAAGACTCCAAGATTTAGAAGTCCCACTTTTACCCGCCCGAGACCGTCCACACGGAATTGAGCTTCCAGTCCCAACAAGTTGATATAATCGTTAGAATAACAAATTAAAAATGAAGAAAACTAGAATTCATCTCCATTCTTTGACATTTACTAATTATGTAATCATGCAAAAGTCACTTAATCTTCTTGATTATCAGTCACTTCAACTTTAAAATGAGAATAGTATCTGCATTTCCTACTAGATCTTTATTGTGAAAATCCAAATACATAATGCATGTAAACAAAAAAAAAAAACATGTAAATGTCAGCTATATTACCTTCTCCTTCCATGCCTTCCATGATACTCTACTATTGGTTTTCTTTGCAATTCTCTGACTGAGCTTCTGATTCTTTTTTGGCTTCTCATCCTCTCCTTCTCCCTTAAACTTGAGTGTCCCCCACAACTTTATCCTAGGCCTTATTATCTTCTTACTCTACACTTGCCCTTGATTATCTATCAATTACCATAATTTGAGTGATCACTTGAGCAGTAACTTCTCAGATCTTAACTTGTACATCGAAAAGTCTTTCCAAAACTTCAACCCAGTGTTTTCCACTTCCTTATAGATATTGCCATCTAGATATCTGATGTAAACTCAACTTGTCAAAGACATCACCTTCTTATCTTCATTAATCTTTACATTTTCATTTTACTTTATCCCCCTTCCTACACTTTCTAGTCCAGCACAACTGGTTTTCTCTGTGTTCCTCCCAGATGCACTTTATCTCCCATGTCTTTGCCTTTACACAGGCCATCTTCAATGCCTACAATGAATGCCCTTCTCACACTTGTCTCAAAGAATCCTGCACTTCCTTCAAGATTCAACTGAAGTGTAATCTTCTATATAAAATTTTTCCTTCTCCACCCCAACCTTCAGCGTCTTTCCCCTTTAACTTTCTTGTTTTAAACTACTTCGTTTTTATCTTATGTTCATTCTGCATATACTTTCACATATTATTTGTTCTACTAATAGAATGTTCTTTAAGGGCAGAGGTTGTTTTATTTGTTTTCTCACTTTTACCACAGTATCTTGAACAGATTTGGAACTTAGCAAATGCTTGTTTATTGATTAATGTTACTTTCTCTCTAACTTTTTTTTTTTACTAGTTAATGCCATCACCATTATCTTTTTCACCCGTTCTCATAATCTTGTACTAATGTTTTCGCTTTCTTGCCTCACATTGTTGTTTATATTGTTGTTGTTCTAGAAAAATTCAAAATAAATAAAAAGGAGGGGGAGAGCTGGAAATGAAACTTAAGAGACTAAAGACCAAGTTCCAATTCCTGCCATTTCTTCGATATCTCTTGCAAGTAGCCATACCTCTGAATTTCCACTGAGGGCATCAGCTAGAGGATGACCACATTTGAAGAATTGCATTCAATTCTTAGAATGAGGGTTTAACAATATTGATAAGATGTAGGATGTATAGATAAGGGGAAACAGGAGGGTAATGTGTCTTATTTCCATGCCACATGAACATCTATTGAATAATCTAGGAATGTTCAACCTAATGAAAAGAAACTTTGGGATACATGAAACCTTTCTTCTAGTAGTTAAAAGGCTTCATATGAAACATATATGACAGATGTTCAGCGTCACTAAGTGACAGATCTAGGAGTAAGGGGTAGAAATTACAAAGAGTAAATTTAGATTTCAGGTGGTAGGAAGAGCCCAAGGAAGACAAAATCTTTTTAATAATTACAGCTATCCAAAAGTGAAATGGGAAATAGTGAATTTCTTTTCACTAGAAGTCTTTAGGAAGAAACTGAATAAGCACTTATTGTCTATATTATCTTAGGCATACTTTTTAGGAAAAATTATCACTTGATAATCTCTGAGGTTCCTTTCAACTAGAAAAACATGATTATTTGACACTATGAACTTGTCCTTTTTAAATTTCATTCTAATAAATTATGTGTATCGTAATCTTGAGTATACATAAAAGCCATCAAGATATAAAATGACTGCATGTTTAGTCAAAGTTGTTAAATATTTAATCTACACCAGGAATTGTATTAAACACTTGGATACAAAGATGAAATAGAAGGCAGACTCTGGCTTAAGGAGCTTTCAATTGAATGGCATAATAAAACATTCCCAGAAATAAGTGTGATACAAAGCATGATATGGTAAGTGAAAAGTATAAGTTCAGATATTATGCAATGATAATTTTGAGAAGGTAGAAATCACTTTTACTTGTGCAGAAGCAAGGAGGTGGTATAGAAAAAGTGACACATCAGATGAATTTTGAAAGAATGGAAGAATTTTAGCAGTTTCGTTGTCCAGTCATATCTGACTTTTTGTGACCCCTTTTTGGAGTTTTCTTAGCAAAGATATTGGAGTGATTTTCCATTTCCTTCTCTAGCTCATTACACAGATAAGAAACGTAGTCAAATAGGATTAAGTGACTTATCCAGGGTTATACAGCTAGTAAGTGCCTGAGGCCAAATCTGTATTTAGCAAGATGAGTCTTCCTGACTCCAGACCCAGCACTCTATCTAATACACCACCTAGCTAACTTGTAGAAAGAATGATACAGCAGGTAAATTTTGAAGGAAGGGAAGAACTTTGACAGATAGGTATGAAATTTTTGTATGTATACATATATTATGAATGGGATTACATAATCCTATTGAGGACAAAAACTATTTTCTCTTTGTATTTGCTCAGTGAATGCTTACTGCTTTGCACGTAAAAAACCTTTAATTCTTGCCTGTTAATTAATTAATGGATAAATGGGAGGGAGGGTCCATTTTAAACTTGGGGGAATAGGCACAAATATTTAAGAGAGCAGGAGGAGAAATTAGGATAGAAAATAATCCTCAATCTAAATATAGAATATGTGAAGGAGAATAGTATGAGATAAGGCTGGAAAGTAAATACATTAAGGCATAGTTGTCAAAAATAAACACTTTGTTCATTTTATGACTTGTACTATTTTTCTAAAATGCCAGGGGACATAATTATTGCTGGAAAGATGATGTGGAATGGTGGTATATATTGTAGACATAAGATGTGCTTTTGTGTAACTATAGACAAGCCACTTTACCTCTATGACTTAGTTGTTTTTTTCATCGATAACTAATGAATAATTACTTTTATTATTTTTTATCTATCACAGTGTTGTGACCTAAGTGTTACTTAAATTAATATTATTCTATTGCAAGCAATTATTGGTATGTGTTTTTATCACGGGAACTATTTAGACGTGTCATTAAAAAGAGCCTCAGTTTAATTTTTGGATATATCTTCTCTGTTATTATTTCCTTTCCTTCTTTCAGTGCACCTCCATCCAGTGTAACTTGCATCTATGTTATCCCATATGTTCTCCAGAGTCATTCGCCTCAAGGATCCTCCTCAGTTTTTCCTGATATCTAAAAAATACTCACAGAGTACAGAGGTCATCATTTACTCTCAGTAAATTTTATCATCTTTTTCACTCTTGCATTTTTTGGTAACATGCTTTATCTGATATTTTCTTCATAATATCTTGTTTTAATGTAAAACGTTTTTTATTGAAGTGACAGTAGGATAAAGCTTGAGCATATCAAGAAGAAAAGCAGTTGTCACTAAGTGCAAGCCAAACTTTTAAGTTCGATCATGTCACTTCAAATAAAAAGATTTTAAAAATCTAATTCTTAAGTTTGGAATTTGTCTGATTGGTTTCACTGTCTAGAACTGAAAACCACCTATGCAACGTTATTATAATCTATTAAAATCATGACACAATCACCACAATTGCTAGTTTTTGACTGACAATAACTTTCCAATAGAAGAGTATTGTATGTGGCAGAAGATCTTTGGCACGCAGCTATTTTCACAAGCAAATGTTATGAACAAAGATTTCATGGGAGCATTCATACTTCAAGGAGGCCAAAGAAATCAAACACTATTGAGATAAATAACCTGCCTTGCTCCAGAACACAAATAGAAGAGGGGGTGGAGATGTGCGAACTCTTCCTACTCTAATCTTACCAAAGTCGACTTTAGTGAAGAAGTGAGTCTGTATTTTGATTACAAATTCAGAGCGACAGAACTATTGGTTACTGGAAATTTTGCCTTTGATAGAGGAGGAAAAACTTTGTTATGCTCCTAAGATTTCTGACTGAGATGGTAGAAGCTAATTTTAATGAACGAAAGAAAATGATCATTATTTTTTTTAGAAAAAGCTGTTATGTAGCTAATTATAATTAAAGACAACCACCCTTTCCTACTACCCAGTAATATGTCCCTGTATCCAAAAGAACACAAGCAATGACACACAGGGTCAAATAGATTAATGGTGCCAGATGGCATCACCATAACATGTTTTATAGGCAGGAATCATTACCCTTCATGATCTCAACCTCAGAAATTTTGAGATGTACCCTACACATGGCTATGTTCTCTTAATGGTCCATTATGAATCTCTAATCCGTGTATGTATCTCAAAACCCTTTTGAACCCATTTCTATTTTCATCCTGTGCCATTTCTTTGAGATAGAGGTGCAGAAGTTTGTGTCTTACTGTGCAAATTGTTATTTCTTTTAATTGTACTAAAATTATCACTCTTTCACTTCAAGAGGCACCCTACAGCCCCTTCAACTTGTATGTTGGCATTTTGTAACTATTTTGTTATCCACCCTAACTTTTCTTTACGTGATGTCATAAATTTTAATTGTATCAACATTTATGTTTCCAAAAAGGCTACTATTTTCCCCCATATTTGCTTTTTAGCTTCTGCTCTTACGAAAGCAAATTGCCATGATATTCTCTGCACTGTTTACAAATTTGATCACCTTTTCTTCAATTGTGGTTATATAATGAGAATAAAGCATCTTTTTATTGTTTAAGAGATTCATTAATACTACTTCCCCTCCCATTCCCACCATCCCTACTGCCCCACACATTTAACTCTTTTATTATTGGCAGCATATTGGATGAATGTTTCAAGCAAAAGAGTTATTTCTTCACTAGTTACTTCTAGCTGGATTTCCAAGAGGTTCTTAGCATACTTAAGATTATGTTTCTGTAAATTCATGATATTTTTACAGACTTTCACCTTACTGTTTTCAGAGGTCTTCCAATACTAAATTATTACCATAACGTTGACTTTCATCAAAAGAAATGGTCTTCTGGAACATAGACATCTTATGCTGTGCTCTGTCTTTTAGATTATCCAACTTTTATTAAGTTCCTACTATGTACAATGCATTTATTCTATATAGATAGTTGTAACACATAAGAATCTGAGATATCCATAATATGAGCATTCCTTCCAACAATGAAGTTGAAAACCTCCTTACATTTAAATAGGAAGTCTTTTTTTGTTTTATTTTTTAAATTAATTTTATTTATTTTCAGTGTTCTTCAATCACTACCATATAATTTGGACTTTTTTCCTCCCTCCTGCTTCCCTCCCTGAGATGGCATACAATTTTATATATGTTCTACACATACATTCCTATTAAAAACATTTTCACTATAGTCATGCTGTGTAGAAAAATTGAAACGAATGAGAGAAATCATATAACAAACCAAAACATATACAAAAGAAAATAATCTGCTACATTCTGTGATTGAATTCCATAGTTCTCCCTCTGGATATAGAAGGCATTTTTCCTTAAAAGACCATTGCAAAATTTTTAAGTCCTTGCATTGCAAGGTTCCAAGACTACCAGAAAAAACTCTTGCAGACTGTGATCATTGGTGTGCACAAAGTTCTCCAGGTTCTGCTTCTTTCACTCAGCATAAGATCATATAAATCTTTCCAGGACTCTCTGAAGTCTTCCTGTTCATCGTTTCTTAAAGTACAATTTTATTCCATTACATTCATACACCATAATTTATTGAGCCATTCCCCAGTTGATGGGAATTCCCTTGATTTCTAGTTTTTGGCCACCACAAAGAGTGCTACTATAAATATTTTTGTACATGTGGTACCCTTTCCCATTTTTATGATCTCTTGGGGATACAGTCCTAGAAGCAATATTGCTGGGTCAAAGATTATGCATATTTTTGCAGCCCTTTGGGCATAGTCCCAAATTGCTCTCCAGAATGGTTGGATCAGCTCACAGTTTCACCAACAATGAATTAGTGTTCCAAATCTCCCACATTCTCTCCAACATTTATCATCTTCCTGTTCTGTCATGTTAGCCAATCTGATAGGTGTGATGTGGTACCTCAGAGTTGGTTTGATTTGCATCTATCTAACCAATAGTGATCTATAGTAGTTTTTCATATGACTATAGAGAGCTTTAATTTTTTCCTCTAAAGACTGCTGTTCATGTCCTTTAACCATTTATCCACTGGGGAATGACTTGTATTCTTGAACATTTGACACAGTTCTCTATATGTTTTAGAAATGAAGCCTTTATCACAGACATGAACTGCAAAAATTCTTTCCCAGTTTTCTGCATCCGTCCTAATTTTCGTTGCACTGGGGTCTGTTTGTGCAAAAGTTTTTCAGTTTAATTTAATCAAAATTATCCATCTTGTGCTTCATAATGCCTTCTATCTCTTCTTTAGTCAAAAATTCTTCCTTTCTCCATAAATCTGAAAAATACACTATTCCTTTCTCCACCAATTTGTCCATGGTATCAATCTTTATACCTAGATCATGTACGCATTTGGACTTATTCTTGTGTACAATGTCAGGCATTGGTCTATGTCTAGTTTCCACCACACTGTTATCCAGTTTTTCCAGCAATTTTTGTCAAAGAGTGAGTTCTTATCCCAGAATCTGGGGTACTTCGGTTTATCAAACAGTAGATTGCTATACTCATTGACTACTGTGTCTTGAGTACTTGCTTACTCCACTTGTCTACCCTTTTGTTTCTTAACCAGTACCAAGTGGTTTTGATAATTGCTGCTTTATAATACAATTTGTGCTACAAATAGTGCTAGGCCACCTTCCTTAGCATTTCTTTTCATTAGTCCCCTTGATATTCTGGACATTTTGTTCTTCCAGATGAATTTTGATATTATTTTTTCTAGCTCTAGAAAATAATTATCTGATATTTTTATTGATATGGCACTAAATAACTAAACTAATTTAGGTAGAATTATTATTTTTATTACATTGGCTCAGCCTACACATGAGCAACTGATGTTTTTCCACTTACTGAGATCTGACTTTATTTGTGTGAAAAATGTCTTGTAATTTTGTTCATATAGTCTCTGGATTTGTTTTGGCAGTTAAGCTCCCAAATATTTTCTATTGTCTACCTGAGCTTTAAATGAGATTTCTATTTCTATCTTTTGCTGTTGGGCTTTGTTACTAATATGCAGAAATGCAGAAGATTTGTGCGGGTTTATTTTGTAACCTGCAAGTTTGCCAAAGTTGTTTATTATTTCAAATAGTGTTTCACTTGACTCTCTGGGATTCTCTAAATATATCACCATATCATCTGCAAGGAGTGATAATATAGCTTCTTCTTTGCCTATTCTAATTCCTTCAGTTTCTTTATCTTCTCTAATTACTACACCCAACATTTCTAGTACCATACTGAATAATAGTGGTGATAATATACATCCTTGTTTCACCCCTGATCTTATTGGAAATGGACCTAGCTTATCTCAATTGCACATAATGTTTGCTGAAGGTTTTAGGTAGATATTGCTTATTATTTTATGGAAAGATCCCTTTGTTCCTATACTCTCCAGCGTTTTTAATAGGAATGGGTGTTGTATTTTTTCAAAAGTTTTTTCTGTATTCATTGAGATAATCATGTGGTTTATGATAGTTTTGTTGTTGATATGATCAATAATGCTAATAGTTTTCTTAATATTGAACCAGCCGTGCATTCTTGGTATGATTCACCTGATCATAATGTATTATTCTTGTGATAATTTGCTGTATTACTTTTGCTAAAATCTTACTTAAATTTTTTGCATCTATATTCATTAGAGAAATTGGTCTATAATTTTCTTTCTCTGTTTTGGTTTTTCCTGCTTTAGGTATCAAAGCCATATCTGTATCATAAAAAGAATTTGGGAAGACTGCTTCTTCCTCAATTTTCCCAAATAGTCAATATAGTATTGGCATTAACTGTTCTTTAAATGTTTGATAGAATTCACTTATAAATCCATCTGGCCCTGGAGATTTTTTCCTAGGGAGTTCATTGATGGCTTGTTCAATTGCTTTTTCTGAGAGGGGTTGTTTAAGTATTCAACTTCCTCTTCTGTTAATCTGGGCATTTTATATATATATTTTTCAAAATACTCATCCATCTCATTCAGATTGTTGAATTTATAGACATAAAGTTAGGCAAAGTAATTTCTAATTATTGTTTTAATTTCTTCCTCATTGGAGGTGAGTTCAAACCTTTCACTTTTAATATTGGTAATCTGGTTTTATTCTTTCTTTTTTTAAGTCAAATTAACCAAATGTTTATCAATTTTATTGTTGTTTTTTTTTTGTAAAACCAAGTATTAGTTTTACTTCTTAGTTCAATTGTTTTCTTAATTCCAGTTTTATTAATCTTTCCTTTGGTTTTCAGTATTTCTAATTTGCTATTGGGGATTTTCAATTTTTTTTTCCAAAATTTTTCAACTGCATGCCCAATTTATTTATCTTCTCTTTTTCTTTTTATTCACGTAGGATTTCAAAGACATAAAGCTTCCCCTAAGAACAGCTTTTGCAATATTCCATAAGATTTGGTAGGTTGTCTCATTATTGTCATTCTCTTGAATGAAGTTGTTGATTGCTTCTATGATTTGTTGTTTAACCCACTCCTTCTTTAGGATTAGATTATTTAGTTTCCAATTAATTTTTGGTTTATCTTTCCATGGCCTTTTCTTTATATAATTATTATTGCATTATGATCTGAGAATTATGCATTGACTATCTCTGAATTTCAGTACTGGATTGTTAGGTTTTTATGCCCTAGACCATGGTCAATTTCTGTATATGTGCCATGTACCACAGAGAAAAAGATATATTCCTTTTTATTCCTATTCAGTTTTCTCCAGAGATCTAACATATCTACTTTATTCAGAGTTTTATTCACCTCCTTAACTTCTTTTTTTTTATTTTAAGGTTAGATTTATGAAGTTCATAGAGGGAGAGGTTGTGATCCCCCACTAATATAGTTTTGCTGTCCTTTTCTTCCTACAACTCCCCCAACCTCTCCTCCAAGAATTTGGATGCTATACCACTTGGAGCATACATGTTTAGTAATGATATTGCTTCATTGGCTATAGTGCCTTTTAACAGGATATAGTTTCCTTCCCTGTCTCTTTTCATTAGATCTATTCCTGCTTTTGCTTTATCTAAGATTACGATTGCTACCCCTGCTTTTCTTACATCAGCCAAGACACAATATATTCTGACCCAATCTTTTACCTTTATTCTGTGTGTATCCCCCCCATTTCAAATTTGTTTTTTGCAAACAACATAATGTTGGATTATAACTTTTAATCCATTCTGCTATCTGTCTCTGTTTTATGGGAGAGTTCATTCCATTCATATTCACAGTTATGATTACAATCTGAGTATTTCCCTCCATCCTCTTTACCACCATTTGTGCTTTTGGTTCTCCTATCACCCTTCCCCTTCTCAATAGAGTTTTCACTTTTGACTACTACTTCCTGCAGTCTTCCCTTCCTTCTTTCATCCTCCTCCTTTTTAGTCCCCTTTACCCTTAGTACTTCCTCCCTCCCTTTTAGCCTCACCTCCCCTTTCTTCTCCCTCCCCCTCCTACTGCCTATAGAGCTACTTAGATTTATATACTTAATTAAATTTGTTGTTCCCTTCTTGAACCAAATCAGATGAGAGTACCTCTCAAACAATGCTCATCTCCCTCCTCTTTCTCTCTACTGCAATAAAATTTTGTACATATTGCTGTGACGTAATTTACCATTTTATGCTTCCTCCTTTTCACATCTAATGTTACAATGCCTTCTCATGCTTAAATCATATTTTTTATCATCACATCTTTTACTTTATACCTGTTCCCTCTATGTTTATCAATTTTATATTTCATAATAGATGTGCAATTCTCAAGATTAGTAAGTATCATCTTCCCTTATAGGGAGGCAAACAGTTTGCCCAAATTGAGCAACAAGTTTTTCTTTTCCCTGTTTATCTTTTTATGCCTCTCTTGAGACTTGTGTTTGAAGATTGAATTTCCTATTGGATTCTAGCCTTTTTGTCAGGAAGGTCTGGAAATCCCTTATTTCATTGAATGTCCATCTCCTTGCCTGAAATATCATGCCGAACTTTGCTGAGTAATTGATCTTTGGTTATAGTCCCAGCTCCTTTATCTTACAGAATAGCATATTCCAGTTCCTTAGATCTTTTAATGTGGAAGCTGCAAGGTCCTGTGTGATCCTGATTGTAGCTCCTCAATATTTCAATGGTTTCTTTCAAGCTGCCTATAGTATTTTCTCCTTAACTTGATAGTTCTGGAATTTGGCAACAATATTTCTTGCTGTTTTTAGTTTGTGATCCCTTTCAGGAGGTGAATGGTGAATTATTTCGAAGACTATTTTGTCATCTGGATCTAGGACTTCTGGGCAGTTTTCCTTGATGATTTCTTGAAAGATATTTTCCAGACTGTTTTTTTCATTGTGGCTTGTTGGTAGGCCAATAATTCTTAAATTTTCTCTCCTGGATGTATTTTCCAGGTCAGTTGTTTTTCCTATTACATATTTTACATTTTATTCTGTGTTTTCATTCTTTAGATTTTGTTTGACTGATTCTTGATGTGTCATAGAGTCATTAGTTTCTACATGCCAAGTTCCATTTTTTATCATATTGTTTACTTCAGTTAACTTTTTCATCTCCTTTTTCATCTGTCCAATTATTCCTTTTAAGGAATTATTTTCTCCAGTTAGTTTTTGTACTTTCTTTTCTATCTGTCCAACTTTCCCTGTTAGATTTTGTGCTTCCTTTTCCATTTGTTCAATTTTCCTTTTTAAAGGAAAATTCATAGAATTCTTTTCTCATACTTTTAAAATCATTGGCCAGTTTTTCTTCTATTTCCTTCTTCAACTGTTCCAGCAGAGCTCTTTGTGCATACGAGCAGTCCATAGTCCCTTCTGAAGTTTCAGATGGGAGTACAATCTCAGTATTGACCTCTTTGGTATTAATATTTTGGTTCTTGTCCCCATAGAAAGATTCTATGGTCATTTCCTTCTTGCTTTGCTCCTTCTTACTCATGATGATGACGCTATGTGTATTGTGGTCTTTGGTTCTTTCAGCTAGAAACTGGAGAACCTGGTATTGAGCCAACTGATATGAGAAAGCAAAGGACAGGTGTCTTTTTTTGTTTGTTTGTTTTGTGTTTCCTGGAATTAGCCCTAGGACTAGCTTATTAACGGTTGGGCAGGGGTGGTCTCGCCAAGGGAGATCTCCTCAGCTGATCTGGAGAAAAGGTAAGCTCAGGGGTTGGTGATCCAAGTTGCCCTATTGTCTTCCTGTTTTCCCTGGAGTGCTGAGGCATGCCTGGGTCCACCCAGGCTCCACCCCCCTAGGGCTCCTCTCCTGTTGGTTCGCCTCTGCCAGAGTAAGGGGAATATTCCTTAGCTATTTTCTTAGTCTCATGTGTTATGAGACTGTTTGCCCTTCTGCTAATCCCACTGATTCAGGAATTTTCTGGGGAAATATTTTATGGTTCTTTCAAGGCAATAAAGTGAGGGGGAGAGAGCATTTACTGATCACTCCACCATTTTGGTTCCCAGAAGTTCAACTAGGTGATTTACTGACATTTAATCTGCAAGCTGATAGTCTCAGGAGCAGCTGCAGCTGATACCTGGGACTCAGTGACTGTTACTTGCTCCACTGGTCTCCTGCCCTGGGCTGCCACTCTGTCGTTCTGCTGTGCAGCTGTTGCCTCAGGCTGCCCCAGGACACTGTGCTGTGTGCTGTGGGCTCTTCCTCCCCTGTAGAACAGATCCTTCTCATCTACATTCCTGGTCTGTGAATCTACCACAGTCTGTCTTCCATTGGATTCTGCACCTCCAGAATTTGGCCAGATTCTCTTTTCAGAGGTATCTGAAGGAGTCTGTCTAAGAGCTTAGGTGAGTAATTGTTCTCAGTCCTCCATCTTGGCTCTGCCCCCTAAGTAGGAAATCTTTCTGAATTGTTAAGGCCATAAAATTAATGAAACAGAAGATAATTAAAAAACAAATAATTCTTAACTTTCTTGAGTTGGGAAAGCATTGTACTAAGTATAGGAAGTCAAAGACAGCTATGAAACAATGTCTTTAGGGAACTTGCATTTTATTTGGGGGAGGTTAATGGGATGCTATTCTTTTAAGATCTTTGATAAGCTACATCTCACATGAAGGGCCATAGTTTATCCCCTGGCTAGTATTTTAAGTCTTTTCAACCTCTTGGAACATTTACTTTTCTGTAGTGATGAACACAGGATTGTTTGAATGTTAAGGAGAGACAGTAGAAAAGAACTTGAGTGCATTCAGAAACATCCTAAGTATAAACTGTCACATAAAGAAATTTACTATTATCTCTACCTTTTCTTTTCATGCCTTCTAAGAATCCTAATGATGATGCTAAATACAAGTACAAGTATAATACAACGTTGTGGTTTTAATCCTTACTATTAAGTCAAATTAAAGTACTTTTTCAAAAGCTAAATAACTTCTACTTATGCTTTACTCTTTGCACTCTCAAAATATCTACTAAATTAGGAAGAGGAGGAGGAGGAGGTAAATAATATTCATAGAAATCCTATTTTTCTTTCCTTTTAAAGAAATAAGTACAGAATACATAGAAGAAAAAAAATCTATTCCTTCAGAAAAAAACCATGACAAAATTTGTCTAATTGGAAAATTGAAGACAAATTGAAAATAGTCAGGGTAAGTCATGGAGAAAGGGAGGTACCCCTTTGTGACCTGGAAGAGAGAATGACTTCAATCAATTGAATCAACTTCTAAGACTTAGAGAGTTTTAGGTCATATATATACATTTTCAAAAGTTCAAATAAATTGAATCTAGCAGAGCATTGTCAATTCTCCCACATGCTTTGCAAACTTTCATTTGCCTTCAGTTATCTACAATTTACAACTATGTCTGATGTAGACTGACCTTTTTACCTAAATAACCTTGCTACTGTATTTACAATTTTGCTAATGAATTTAAGAAAAAAGGCAGTGTGAGTTGTACAGATTAGAGAGATCATCAATTATTATATTATTTATTATATCACTCTTTTTAGTAAAGCATCCATTCCAAAAAGTCGTGTAGAACTTCCTTATTTTTTTCCTCACTTTTTGACCCTAGTTCTGTATTATCAGCATTTCATCTAATCTCTAAAGACTCTTATCATATCCATGAACTTCCCAATGTTCATGTAGGCAGTTTCAAAGAATAGGGAAAATCAATATTTGTTTGTTTGTTTTTCTGCAAAGACAAACTGTCAGAACTTTCCTCTCCCTTTCAAAACTACTAAACTATATTAGAAGAAAAAAATCTAGGTATAACTTCTATCATCAACTCATACATTCAGGGATAATGCCTTTGCTGCCAGCAAATGGCCTAAGCAAATCATGATTGTGTCCCCAGAATCAATCTGCCTGGTCATTTTTTTCACTGAAACTTAGCTTGATACATTCAAGTTGAGAGCTCAGGAAGGTTACATACAGACTGGTTTTGGAAATTAAACAATGACCTCAATATTTTACATTTTATTTCACTTAAGCTGTCCTTGGGCAACAGATCAATATGATATATCCATGACAATTAGAGAGAGAGAAGGTTATAAAATTCTGGCTGGAGAGATAATTAAAATTTGCTAAACTGCTCCATCATATCCTTTAATCACTACCCAAGTTGTGTTTAGCTTAATCATTTTAGTTCCTTCATTTATTTTAAGACCAAGTCACAAGAACCACCTTATTTGTTTTTAATTGTTCTGCCCAATCCCCCCAAATCCCTATAATTGTTTTATGTTTGAATCAAGTTTATTAACAGACATATGGTCAGAACAGAACAATTGCTCCAGTTGGTAAAGCCCTAAGCTAAGCCCAAAATAATTCGATCATTTGTAAATCGTTGTCACTTGAATGTTTTCTCAATATAGCTTAATTACCATTCAGCTCAGTGTCAAGCTTCTGGGGAATGACCTCCATTACAATGTACTTCCTGGGAAAAGAGGGAAATTGAGAGCTCTCTTCTATCATCAAGCTTTATTACTCATGGATAATTCTTCTGCACCACTAAACATCTGCTAATAAATTTGATTCAAGTTTTCATGAAAGCTTTTACCCTCATCATTCAAACACTGCATGAAATTTATATCAACTGAGAATTCATGTTATTTACTTATTGCTAACTACTCTGATCTTATTAAAAATTTAGCCCATAATACCCTCTGGAAACTTTGAGAGTGCTTAAGAAAACAAAGCCCAAATAAGACTGAGAAATTTCTTGCTCTTTTCCTCAGAAGTTAGCTGACAGGTGGTCACCTTGAAATTATGTTGCAATAGTAAAGTCATTTTTAAAAAATATTCTTGATACAGAAGGTAATCAGGAGCTCCTGGGAAATCACCTGTGCACTTTCTCTCCAATCTTCTATTCCCTCTATAAGTACCTGTATGAAACTTAGACAAGTTTTTATTTTTTAAAAAGCAACTTGTTTCTTATGGCTAAATATCAGCCAAAGCAACATAATTCAAAGGGAAAGTCAAGAACTACGTCAACTGAATTGTTAATTCAGGGAAGACATATGCAACCCAAATTTTAGATCTGTCAAAGGGTGAACATGGCTTCTTTTCAATAATACCATGAGTACAGGTTTCATTTGAGAAAAAAACAATAAATATAAATAATAAAATACAATAACAATAAAAATTTACTCACTGTATTCACTCCTCTTAGCCTAGGCAAGTGCTGTGACGTTTTTTTTTTTTTTCTGAATATGAAAGGTATTATTTCTTCCTGGTAGCTCATTCCTAGAACTAAGGGGAACGGAGAGCTTCTGAGCTTTCAGGAATGCCTGTACAATTTTCTAGTTTGATATAAATGTCTATCATCAGCTAATCCCCCAATAAATGGTAGAATGAGACAGGTTCTTGTCACTATGAGATACAAATATGCTCCACCAGTAATTAATATTCTCTTAAGAATGTAGAAGATATGTTCCATATCCTTTGGATTAGTATTGGTGGTATTGACTAGCAAGTGTAGACACACAAACACACACACACACACATATTTCTATCTCTAGGCAGACAAATTAAAATAGCAAGGGTGAAATTTATCAGGGTGGAAAATATTCCATAAATCGTCTGGTTTTGTGTACTTGAACATTGGATACCAAGTTAAAAAAAATATGGCTAGACATGTCTGAGGGTATATCTGTGATCTTCTAGTTTAGAGTGAATGAGTTATCTAAGAACAGACAATTATCTCTCCTATTCAGATAACAATCATATAACACTTTGCTAAAAAAAAAAGGAAGAATAATGGAAAAATTTGCATATACATACAGAAGCACCACTCTTCAGTAACTCTCTGAGAGCCTATAGCTCACTAGCATTAAGGAAGTTCTAGTATTTGTTTATCTAGAATCAGCATTATTGCTTCAATGACAGGGGGCAACTTAGGAAGCAATTTTTAGTGCCTCTGTCTCTGAGCCATGAATAGCTATTACCTGCTATGATATCTACTTGACATCTGCTATATCAAGTAAGGAACACTGATTTATTTTTTCCCCCATACCCAAATCACTTCTAACTGGTCCTTAGGAAAATTGAAATGATGGTGAATGCTCTATGCAGATAGCATTATATGCAAATGTCTCAGGAAATTATCTGGAATTTGATAAATAACTCTCAATGCTAATGTGGTGAATTATGCATTTTAACAAAATTTTCAATAGAAATTACAAGATCTACTTACATTTGAAGTAAAATATTGGTTTTCTTTGGATACAAAGATCTAATTAGATATATTCAAAATAATTAATTCATTTTTAATATACCTAATCAAAATAGTAAATGCAAAATGAGACAAATAATTTTGTCAGTACTATTGATGGAGCGAAAAAATATGTAGTTGCTAATATGTGCCTCTTTTATTTGGTTATCTCAGTTGTTAAGAATTCAGCAATAACGAAACCAAAGTAAATTCCCACATATGTCAGTTAACTTCACCTTGTTCTGCTCTTCCCTTAAATGTGGTCAATAGTTTCATAAACAGGTCACTGGTTAAAAGGAACACAGGAAGGAAGCTTCTGATAAAATGTCAATATATAATCAGAAATCCATCCTATCACAAATACCAAAAATAGAACAAAAAAAAATAAAACCAAACTTCAAAGTGCATGCCCTGCCAAAAGATTCCTAGAATCACCTTTAAAAATATTTTCAGGTGGTGGGGGAATCCAAGAAAACAGAGTAGAGGCAGGAACTTGCCTGAGCTCTCCCTCAGACCCCTCCAAATAACTTCAAATAATGAGTTTAAATAAATTCCAGAGAGGCAGAACCCACAAGAAGACAGAGTGAAACAATTTTCCAGTTGAAGAGAATTTAGAAAGTCTTCAGGAAAGGTTTGTTGCACCAGACTGTGAGAGGCATACAGTCCAATACAGGCCATAGCAGAGAAGACTGGGCCCTGGGAAACAAGGAGCATGCTGTAGGGAGATTGAATCAGTTCCAGCACTGGTGCTTGCCAGACCTCTCTGCCCACAGATGATAAGGGGATGTGACAATGGAGCAGAAGATTTAAAAGGTTCCCTTTGCTAGCACCTGGGGTAGGACTCTGTTGCATTATCTATACATGGATCTGGGTCACAGTGCTGGGTTGTAGTATCAGTGTGAGGAGGAGCACTAACATAGCAGAGCTTGGGTCTACAGGATAGCAGAGACCCTGTTCACAGTTCCAGGTTTGATAAGAGTGCTTACAAATCAGTGCATAGTATAAAAGAGTAATGAATATATCTCTCCCTAGATTATGCCACCTTGGAAAAGCCAAAAACGTACAGGTCTCCAGAATTACCTCTGAAAACAGCTGCATAAAAAAACCCTGAAGCTTGGAGGAGCACCCCCTCCATTTCAGAAGCAGAAACAAAAACCCAATTTAATATAGAGTTAAAAGTCAAGAAATAGGCTGAAAAATGAACAAACATCAGAAAAAAATCTGACCATAGAAATTTACTATGGTGACAAGGAAGATCAAAGTACACACCCAGAAGAAGACGGCAACATTAAAATTCCTCAGAAAATACCTCAAAGCAAAATATAAATTGGTCTCAGACAACAAAAGAGATCAAAAAAGATTAAGATCAAGTAAGAGAGGAAGAGCAAAGATTGGAAAGAGAAAAGAGAGTGATACAAGAAATTCATGGAAAAAAGAATAAACACCTTGGTAAGTTAGGCACAAAAAATTAACTACATTTGCTCAGTATCCACTCCTCTTTTGGGCTCGTTCAATATATATTTGCTATTAAATGATTCTTTTAACTATTATCTATTCTTGTTCTATTATTGTTCTCCAACACACTACACTCCTCTTTTCACTTAGTTTAGTGCACTGCTCAGAGGTTTTCCTCTTCAACTTCTGCCCTCAATGTAGGGGACTTCAACGTATAGTGACAGACACTATCTCAAAAACTGTACCATCCAGGTTCTTCACTTTTCATGACTTACCACTTAAACCCCACTTAGCTACCTGTAGAGATTGTCATAATCTTTATCTGAAGCACAAGAGCATCACTGCCATGCCCATGAGCTTAAAATTCTTTATTTGGGATTAGAACTTCCAGGAGCCAAGATGGTGGAGTAAGCAGTAAATCTCTCTCACTTTCCTTATTGACCTTTAAAAACCTAGGCAATATTGCTCACAGAAAAATTCTGGAACAGAATTAGCCCTTAGAAAGATGGTGTACAGCAGTCTTTTTGCCCAGGTGGTTTGGAGGATTAACAAGAAAACCCCCACTCTGGGGGAAGGAGAGTTGTATAGATTGGGAGGTGTTCCAGCAAAGTCCACCTCTGTAAACCAGTGGGAGATACTTAACCCTCCCCTGAGTGACTTGGCACAAGTAGGTGAACAGAAAAACTCCAGCTTGAAAAATCATGATGTATGTAAATTTCAGCATAACTCCAGGAAGCACAATTCCAGGCAATCAGGCATCCTCCAGCAACCAAACCTCTCCATGCTTAAGTACAACTCCAGGTGGGGGCAGGCTTCCTTCATCAGCCAAACTTTCCTGTATTTCAGGGCAACCTGGGCATACAGGCATACACCAGAGAACAATGCCCTCCCTAGTCCCTGAAAGATTCAGTATATTCTCAGGGAAATTCAGAAAATGCAGCTGACCTGGTCTCAACACACACCAGCCACCAACACTTGAACCCCTGCTCAGCATCAGGTAAGTTGTTAGATCCCTACAACCTCCAGCTACCAGCACCTGAGGCCCCAACACATAAAGCCTTTGATTGGGCCCCTGTTGCTCAGCACAAGAAGCTTGGGACATTGCCCCTGTACTCCAACAGGAGAGCTCAAGTTTAAAGGCCAAGAAATAGGCAAACATCATGAGCAAAAAGCTGAAAAGGACAATGACCATAGATTCTTTTTATAGAGACAGTGAAGATCAAAACACAAATTCGGAAGATGACAACATTGTCAATATACTCACATCCAAAAACCTCAAAGAGGAATCTGAACTGACTTCAAACCTAAAAAAGCCTTCTTTTAAGAAATCAAGAAAGTATTAATTATCAAAAAAGAGAGGTAGAAAAAAATTGGGAAAAGATATGAGAGGTATGCAAGAAAGAGTCAATGGCTTGGAAAAGGAAAGATAAAAATTAAGTAGTGAAAGCAGTTCAGGAAAAGGAGGCACAAAAAAATCACACTGAAGAGAAGAACTCCTTAAAAATTGGAACTGGACAAATGGAAAAGGAGGTACAAAAGATAGCTGAAAAGAAAACAAATTGGTCAAATGGAAGCTAACGACTCTATGTTGACACTGATTTGATGATAAAAAATATCTAATTAAGTGGTTAAAAAGGATTGTACTTGGAGAAGAGGAAAGAAGGAGGCAGAAAAAGGTAAATTACATAAAATGAAGTGGCTAAATGACCTGTTAGAGTAGAGGGAAAGAAGAAAGGAAGATGAGCATTATTTAAATCTCACTTGAATACAATTTGGCTCAAAGAGGGAACAACACACTTTGCTACACTTTGTAAAGTAATTTAATGGGAAGATCTTTCTCATTCATTAATAGGTCTATGTGACCTGCCTGGATCACATGGAAGCCTAAGTCACATATAATGGGAGGAGTTTGCTGAAAAGGTCGAACAGAAAGGGTAGAATAGAACTGGGAGGAAGTTGGTGAGAGGGTGGAGGAGAGGACATAGACAGGCACAGCTAGTCTTGTGAGTTTTTGTTTTGGGGAAGGGCCCCTCAGAAGGTTGGGGGAAGGGATGAGGGATGAAGGCTTGGTAATGGCTTTGCCTCCTGAAGAGCTATTGTGTATTCATTTCTTGGTTACTATGACAGATTTAGATTTCTGGTCTTGGAATCTGGCTTTCTGGTGTCTGAATAAATGTTTTTCTTCTGCCTTCTATGAGGAGAGTCTGCTATACTTCGCTATTCAGAACTATGCCAGGCTATTCATAGTCACCCTTGGTACTAAGAATATTGCCTTGGCAAATACATTTGGCATCATGAACAGGATCACAGGGTATAAAATCTCTATTTGGAGATGGAAAGGCTTTAGAAGAAGAAACAGATATCCCATGATGGGAGGATATATCTTATTCCTCCCTAGCAATGGAATAGACTAAAAAACCTGGACACTGTAAAAACTGGGAACTGAGGTTACAGGAGTGGGAACCTAGAGATTTGGAAAGGTGTTTGCAAGGAATGCCATTAAAACCACGGAAAAAATTTACAGGGGCTTGTAGGAGATGCTGGATTTTATTAACAGGCAACCATATTATGTGTGAAAGCAGAGAAAAACTGCTGAAGGAAAAAATTCAGGTGGAGAAAGTCATATAGTTTGTAAGGGAATTCTCAGCATTCATGCTCTCCTTTAAAAGAGCAAACTGGAAGATCTCAAGAGGTAGAAGAAAAATCTGTTCATTTACTTGAGAAGAAGAGTGAAGCTGGCAAAAAAAAAATGTGCATGGAGCCTTTGTACAGATGCAGTCTAGTTGCCACAGTAACAGCTGACAGAACAGTGTGTGGGAGAAAAAGTAACAAAGTCAGAGCTGGCAAATGAAATGTTAGAGGGAGAAGCTTCTCAAGGAGAAGCAACCCAGTACTAAGGTGGAAACAGGAGAACCAAGAGATCAACACAGTGTTTATACGGATAATTGAGGATTTTCTTCAGCAGGTTACGGATATCTTGAGTTAGTTCACTCAAAGGATGGGAGAATCTTTGATATCTTGAATGGTGAGAATCAGTGATGAAGATACATGATACATGACATGGATTTCTTGAAATTCCTAGTTATTAGTCAGAATCCTTTTGTACACCAAGCTTTTAGAGATTACAATATGTAAGGAGGTAATAATCTGACTAATCTATTAGCTTTGGTAGCAAAAGGATTCAATAAGCAGTATCCTACTGATGCTATGTGACCTAGTAGAAATATACCCTGGTATTCACTTAGGGACTGTATAAGAAAGTTAAAGGAGGGGGTAATGAAAGCTACCATAATAATCAGAAAACACAGATGCATACTATGATATCTCCTCAGCAGTTTGCCATAGGAATATAATAGTGAAGACATCTCCTGCTTACAAGCACCTAATTTTGGGTCTAATAATTGGGGAAATAGGTCCTCCTTTTTCAGAGCTACTGGACAATATTTCACAGTTAAGTGAAATAGGGGACTGGGGAAAACATAAATTTCTTTCAGAGAGAAGAGTAAATACCCAACAGATTCAGAGTCAGAATAAATCAACAAGAAAATAATTGTTTACTGCTCTATTAAAAGCAGGGGTAGATTTTAGAAAAATACATTCAACTAATGCCCCATACAAAATGCACCAAGAAAAAAAGGCTTGATATTAGACAAAATAGAGAAGTAAAAATTGACCCCTACATATGTCCCTGGACCCTTGTATCCAAGTTTATTACACTTTCAGGGAGAATAGGAAATTGGCCAAGCCCCAGCTCAAATTAAAGAAATACACAGAGGGTATTACAGATCCCATATCAAGTTGACCATATATTGGGAAAATGGGTCAACTACTATAATTAGGGCATTAATAAATACAGGGAAAGAGGCCTCCCTTACATATGGAACCTGTGCTAAGTTTAAACATGGAGTTTCTATCACCATCACAGGATTGGGAGCGGCTAAAATACCAGCCAGAAAAGTCAAAATAATAATTAAAATTGGGCAATGGCCTAAAAAAGAATATACCATGGTAATTGTTCTAATTCCTGAATATATCATTGGAATAGATATATTGAGACGTATGACTTTAAATTTACCTGAGGGGAGATACCAATTTGCAATAAGGGAGACAAGAATTAATAGAGTTTTAGTGGCTAAAATAAAAATGGACCCAATCACTTTACCTTAACCTGAACCTTCTGAAGTGATTACTTTAAAGCAATATCTTGTGTCAGGTCAACAAGATGAAATTACCAATACTCTAAAGAAATATGTTGAGGCAGGTGTGTTAGCCCCTACAGCTACTTGAGGGAATAATTCTGCCTGGTCCGTATGAAAAACAGATGAGACAGGGAGGATGAAAGTGGATTATAGACAACTAAATAAGGTGACTCCTCTCTTGTATGCTGCTATTCCAGATACCATTACCTTAATAGAATTATACAAAATTATTGAAAAAATATAAATTGGATTGGGGACTTGAGCAGAGAAAAAAATTCTGAAGAAGCAAAGGATGCTATATAGTTGGCTCTCTATCTATGGCTTACACAAAGTGGCCCAGTGGAATTATAAGTGACTGTAGAGGATAAATATGAAAAATGCACCCTTAGTTTTTTGGTCTAGGAAGCTCCCTTCATTCAATTTGTTGTTGTGTTGTGTTTGTCCTTCATTCTCAAAGGGTAGCATAACATCAGTTGTTGATGTGACTTGCATTTGACCCTGATTTGAGTAAAAGAGACCAGCCTCACGTTCTCCTCAACATCCATCTCATTGAATGGCCTGATATTCATCAGTATGATTGGAGATGGCCCAGGATGCAATATGAGATTCTTGCCATTTTAGGTTAAGGTCTTATCACATTCTCACTTGGAGTGAGATACACCCATTCAATGAATAGACCTCTTTAAGCAGTTACTCAAGGGATGGCCCCTTTAAAAAAGAAATCATACTGAAAGAGGAAGACTCTCAGGGTTCCTGGGTAAAAGAGAAACAGTAACTATTTAGTATTTATATTTACTCTGTTCTAGGTGAGCAGGGACCTGTTGTCCAATCTATGAGTTCCAGAGTGAATTGGCTTTAAGGCTTGGTTTTTGAGTGAGAAATGTAGCCAGTAAACTCAAAGGAAAAAAGTCAGCTTTTAGCCATGGAAGTGTACCTTCCCCTGGGTAGAGCATCCAGGAAGGAGAGGAGAGGGCAGCAGAGGGAAGGAGAGGAAATGGGAGGGGAGGGAGTGAGAAAGTAGAGGAGGAGAGGAGAGTCCATGCTGCTTACTCACAGGTTGTGTTTGTCCTTCATTCTTGAAGAGGATCATGCAATCAGGATGATGACATGACTTACATTTGACTTTGATTTGAGTGAAGGAGTGCTGTGCAAGGTCATCATCCTCACTTTCTCCTCCAGAGCCATTGGAATTCATTTTATCCCTTTCGAAAAGCAGTTGTTAGCTGCATATTAGATTTTGTTAAAAACTAAACAACTGACTTTGGCCCCTGAGATAATATTAAGGTTTGTAATCTCAATTATGACCTAGGTAATGAGTACCTCAGCTTCTCATGAAATTAGTCATGTGCAAGATGCTAGCATAATTAAAACGAAAAAGTATATTCAAAGTAAATCTAAAACAGGTGAAAGTTTCTGTTTTACATGAATCTACAGCAAACATAGGTACTGAGGGAAATGATAAAGTCCCTGAACCAAGGTAACAGTTGGCACAGTGCTTGGTAAAACCGAGTGAGGCATATAATGGATTAACTGAAGAACAAAAGAGAAATGTATGGTTTACTGATGGAACAGCAAAATATTTGAGTCCAAAAGACATTGAAAGCGATAACCTATAACCTATGTGCTAGGCAGACTTTGGAAATTACTGGGATAGATGGAAATAGTCAATATTCTGAACTTATGGCAATATATCAAGCTATCAAAACAGAACAAGGAGGACAGTGTCATATTCATTGATTTGTGGGTGTCAGCTATTGGATGCCCATTTGGAAAAATCAAAATTGGGAAATTCATGGCAAACAAGTCTGAGGCAGAGAATTATGGAAAGACAAATGGTTACTTTAGGTTACTAATTTGTCAGTTTTTTATGTAGATGCTCACATGATCTTCACCATGCTAGAATGTGAGTATGATGCACATTCTCATCAATTAGCAAAGATTGTTACTGAACATATTGTCATCCCTACCCTGACAACAATTGGTGATACAGTACTAGCAAAATGGTTCTATCAAATAACCCCATTAAGGGGTCCAGGCCACATACCTGTGGGCACAAGACTGAGGTAAATCTCTCATTCATAGTTAAAACAAGTAGCAGAGGAATATTATATATGCCATTTGGAAAAGGAAATAACTGTTCCTTGGGTAATAACTGAGGGATGGCAAGGGAAAAATATATCAGCCCAAATCGGGCAAATAGTTCATATTGAACTCCTACCCAAGATAAAGAATGCAAATTCATATGTACTTGTGTTGACATCTATTCAGGTGTACTAGTGGCTTGTCCTTACAATAATGTGACCCAGAAAAACATCCATAAAAGTCTAGATATCAAAAGCCTATATCACGGAACCCCAATGCGGATTCAAAGTAACAATGGGTCACATTTCAAGGTAATGAAATGAAGAGGAATTATGTATTAAACAATATAGAACCCATAGAGTTTTATAAAAGTAATAGAACAGTTCAAATTATTATCATTCCTTGTGAAACAATATCCCTTGTGAAAACTGACCTTCCATCCAAAAAAACTAGCAGAAGAACTAAAAGACTGGCTTTTACTGATAGAACAAAATTGGGAGCTAACGTATGTGTAAAACAAAAGCCAGATGATGTTCAAAGATTGCGGAAATTATAGCTCATGGAAAGGATAATACCATAACTGTTGTTTATTTAGCATAAGATGATTGCCAAATTGGACCCTTAACTCATATATTATACTGTAAATGCGGCTATGATAGTGGGTTCATGGACTCCAGAAGCACAGTTGACCCAATATCTACCCTGCTTCTGTTTATGGTCTCCTTGTTTCTCTTTGGCTTTTGTCTGTTAACCTTGTGTGCTGGATTTGTTTCCTGCAGGCTTATTACCCGCCATCTGCATATGCCTGATTGCTTAAGTCAGATGTCAACCTTGTCCACAACTGTGTTGTATCACCTCTGGACCTGGTGTTAACTAAACTCTGGATGCCAGATAAGAACTGACATCTTGAATGAGACCTCTTGGGGCAGGGGCAGGTCTATGTCTAATTTCAGCAGGAAGCAGCTATAGAAGAAGAGACATTCAACCCTTACCCCAAGGTTTTTATCCCCCCTTCATTTGAAGGGTAATAATGTGATGCTTGTTCTCAAGTGTCACCATAAGGTATTGTTTTATATGCTTATTTTGGGTGATCCCTGCTATATTGTTGAAAATTTTTGTTGACATCAGTTGCCTTAGATATCATTTTATGTGCTTATTTTCTGTTGTCACTGTTATAGTTGTGTTGATACCAGTTGCTCCACTGATCTATGTAATGAATGCGAAAAATCTTGGGGTCAAATGTGATGGTCATTTAAATGAGGAGATCTTTCCCATTCATTATTAAGTCCATGAGAACTGCCTGAGTCACATATGGAAGCCCAAGTCAAATGTGATAGGAAGAGCTTGCTGAACAAGTGGAACAGAAAGGATGGAGCAGAACTGGGAGCAAGTTGGCGAGAGCAATTAAGTGGAGCAGAGGACACAGACAGGCACAACTATGTGTAGAAAGGCCCCGGGGTAAAAGCTTGGAAATGCCTTTGTCCAGTGCTAATATGAATTAACCTTGATGGATTTGGCTTTCTGATGTCCAAATAAATATTTTCTATATGGAGCATATGTTATACGTCACAATTCAGAACTATGCCAGAATATTTATAGTCACCTTTGTTGTTGTGAATATTACCTTGATGATACAAATATAGAAATCTAAATTACCCTATAGGAAGTAGGAGTTGAAAGAAAATGGAAGGAGTGTATACAAGGGAGGGAAAAAGTAGTAAGAGAAAAGGGAAAGAAAAAGGATAGAGTTCTGATATAAGGGAGGGCAGATTTAAGGGAGGCAGTGGAAAAAGCAAAACTCTGGTGAGAAAAGGGAGAGAGGAGAGAGAAAAGCATTAATGAGGTGGGGGATAGGATGGAGAGAAAGACACAGATACTAATCATAACTGTGAATGGAAATTGCATGAACTCTCCCATAAAACATAAGTGAATAGCAGAATGGATTAAAAAACATTATCCTACAACATTTTGTTTACATGAAACAAATTTGAAGCAGAAGGATACACATAGAGTAAAAGTAAGAGACTGGAGTAGAAAATGTTATGCTTTAGCTGAAGTGAAAAAAAAGAGGGATAATAATCCTGATCTCAGATGATGCCAAAGCAAAAATAGATTTAATTAAAAGAGATAAGATACTACACCCAGCTAAAAAACACCACAGACAATGAAGTAATATTATTATTAAACATGTATGCACCAAGTAATACAGTATCTATATTCTTAGAGGAGAAGTTAAGGGTGTTACAGGAAAAAAATAGACAACAAAACATCAATCTTCCCTTCTCAGAACAAGATAAATCTAACTACAAGATAAACAGCAAAGTTAAGAAGGTAAATAGGATTTTAGAAAAGTTGGATATAGTAGAAATCTGGAGAAAACTGAATGGAAATAGAAAGGAATACATCTATTCCTCAGCAGTACATGGCACCTACACAAAAACTGATCACAAATTAGGGCATAAAAACCTTGCAATCCAACACAGAAAGGCAGAAATATTAAATTCATCCTTTTCAGATCATGATGCAATAAAAATTACATGCAATAAAAGGCCATAGAAAGACAAACTAAAAACCAATTGGAAACTAAGTAATATAATCCTAAAGAATGGATGCATCAAACAGCAAATCATTGAAACAATCAATAACTTCATGCAAGAGAATGTCAATAATTAGACAAAATTCCAAAATGTATGTGATACAGCAAAAGTGGTTCTTAGGGGACGTTTCATGTCTCTGAATGTTTACTTGAATAAAATAGAGAGAGAAGTGATCAATGAATTGAGCATGCAACTAAAAAAGCTAGAAAAAGAACAAATTGAAAATCTCCAATTAAGCACCAAATTAGAATTCTGGAAATCACAGAGGGATTAATAAAATTGAAATTAAGAAAAGTATCAAGCTAATAAAAAATTAAGAGCTGCTTTTATGAAAACAGCAATATAATAGATAGGCCTTTGGATAATTTGATCAAAAAAGAGAAAGAAGAAAACCAAATTACTAGCATCAGACTTGAAAGGTGTAGATTCACTACTAATGAAGAGGAAATTAAAAGAATAATTAGGAGCTATTTTGCCCAACTCTATGCCAATAAACGTGATAATCTTAGTGAAATGGATGACTATTTACAAAAATACATATATATATAAATTGCCCAGATTAACAGAAGAAGAAATAAAATACCTAAATAATCCTATTTCAGAAAAAGAAATTGAATAAGCCATGAATGAACTCCCTAAGAAAAAATCTCCAGGGAAAGACGGGTTTACAAGTAAATTCTATCTAGCATTTAAAGAACAATTGATTTCAATACTATGTAAACTTTTGGGAAAAATATGTGAAGAAGGAATCCTTCCATATTCTTTTTTATGACATAAATTTGGTTCTGATACCAAAACATGAGAGAGACAAAATGGAGAAAGAATGTTACAGAACAATTTCTCTAATGAATATATTGCTATGAATGAATAAGGCTAATAATAATTAGGTCATAATGCTAATGACCAGGAATGCAGGGATCATTCAATGTTAATAAAAATAGCAGCATAATTGAGATATCAATAGCATATCAAGAACAAAACTGACTAAAATCCTATGATTATCTCAATAGATGCAAAAAAAAGTTTAACAAAATATAATACCATTCCTATTAAAAACATGAGAGCATAAGAATAAATGGAGTCTTCCTTAAAATGATAAACAATATCTACCTAAAACCATCAGTAAACATCATATGTGATGAGGATAAGCTAAAAGCATTTCCAAAAAGATTTCAGTAAAAACAAGCATTTCCATTATCACCACTGCTGATTAATATTGTAATAGAAATGTTAGCTTTAGCAATAACATAAGAAAAAAATTGAGGAAATTAGAACAGGCAAAGAAGAAACAAAGCTATCAGTCTTTGTAGATTGTAAAACAGTATACTTGGAGAATCAAGTAAAAAACCACTTGATACAATAAATAAATTTAGCAAAGTTTTAGGATATAAAATAAAGCCAAATAAATAATTGGCATGTCTGTATGTTATTAATGAAGACCAACAGCAAGAAATAGAGAAATTACATTTAAAGTTACTGTAGACATTTTGAAATATTTGGGATTCTACCTATGAAGACAAACCTAGGAACTATATGAACATAATTACAAAACACTTATCATATAAATAAAATCAGATCTAAATAATTGGGAAAACATCAGTTGTTCATGGGCAGGCCAAGTTAATATAACAAAAATGACAATTCTACCAAAATCATTTTACTTATGGGGTGCCATACCAATCAAACTACCAAAAATATAGATCTTGAAAAAATATCAAAATTCATCTGGAAGAATAAAATTCCCAGAATATCAAAGGATTTAATGAAAAGAAAAATGCAAGGGAAGGTGACCTAGCTGTTCCAGATATTAAATTGTATTAGAAAATAGTAATCATCAAAATTATTTGCCACTGGCAAAGAAATAGAGTGATGGATCATTGGAACAGATTAGCAACACAAGACACAGTAATCAATCACTATAGTAATCTACAGCTTGGTAAACCCAAAGACTCCAACTTCTGGGACAGGAACTGATTATTTGACAAACTGCTCAGGAAACTAGAACACAGTATGGTAGAAATTAGTTATATCCCAACATCTTACACCATATATGCATCAACATAACAACAAAATGGGTACACAAATTAGATGCAAAGGTTGATACTGTAAGTAAACTAGGAGAGCAAGTAATAGTTTACCTCTCAGATTTACGAAGAAGGAAAGAATTTATGAACAAAAAAGAGATAGAGAATATTATGAAATTCAAAACTGGTAATTTTGATTATATTAAATTGAAAAGATTTTTCAGAAACAAAGCCAATACAACCAAGTCTAGAAGGGAAGCAGAAGGCTTGAAAACGATTTTTACAACCAGTTCTCCACTAAAGGCTTCATTCTAAAAATGTATAGAGAATTGAATCAAATTTATAAGAATATATGTCGTTCCCCAATTGATAAATGGTCAAAGGATATGAACAGCCCATTTTCAGATGAGAAATTTAAAGCTATCTGTAGTCACATAAAAAAATGCTCTAAATCACTATAGATTAGAGAAATTCAAGTCAAAAAAACTGTGAGGCACTGCATCACACCTATCAGATTGTTTAACATGACAAAACAGGAAAATGATAAATGTTGGAGAACGTCAGAAAATTGGAACAATAATGCATTGTTTCTGAAATTATGAATTGATTCAACCATTCTGGGGAGCAATTTTGATCTATATCCAAAGGGCTATAGAACTATGTATACCTTTTGAACCTACAATACCACTTCTAGGTCTATATCCCAAGGAAATAATAAAAATTAGAAAAGAATCCACATGTGCAAAGATATTTAGAGTAATTCTTTCTGTGTTAGCCAAAAATTGGAAGTTGAAGGGATGCCCATCAGTTGGGGAATGTTTGAACAAGTTGTGGCAGCTTAAATGAATGTAATGTAATAGTATTGTGCTATAAGAAATCAGGATCAGGCAGGCTTCAAAAAAACCTGGAAGAACTTATATGAATTGATGCTGAGTGAAGTGAACAGAACCAAGAGAACATTGCACACAGTACCAGCCACACTGTGCAAAATATTATAGAAGTGAATACTGAAAACTAAAAATAAATACATTTTGAATAGGATATTAAATATCAAAAAAAGAAAAAAAGAAAATTCCCTATTAGATCGCAATTTATTGTTATTCTACTTCTTCTATTTTGCTATTCCAAAATTTCTTTTTAGTCTTCAATATGTCCTCCTATTCTTCCACCCTGTAGTTCTTTCTTTGGCCTTCATACTTAAGCTGATTACACTCTCCTACCTTGACCCTTTTGTAAGTCAGATCAACCCTATATATATATATATATATATCTTTATTCTTTGAGGTATTCTCCCTCCTAGCTTTCCTCTGAGAATCCTAACATTTGATTACTCCCACTATTCATCTATAGTTGGAGCTTTTGCTCCAACTCACATAGTGCTGAACTCAGAGAAAATCATGCATTCTTGGAATCCACTACAAATATAAGTTTTATAATCTCAACTGGATCCTCCCTGAAGCAAGATAGTCATTTTATACTTACTTAAATGAAACACGATGCCATTCACCATAGCGTTTTTTTCAAAGTTTTTCATCCCTCCTCAATTCTTCCATACCCTTCTCAATCCCAACCCTTTTAGCAAAAGATTTTGCTTTAAAAAATCTGAGGTCATTTGACAAGAGCTCTCTCTTTTCTCTCCTCCTCAATTCTCTTCTCCCAAGTCTCTTTCCCTTTTATTCTCTTAGTAATAATGCGCAGTCAACCCAAATTCTCAGGTAGCTCTCTGTGTATGTCATCAATTTCATTTCACAACTTTCAATTGCCTTCAAAAAATATCTCCTATTTTAGGCATACATGCACAAGTACTCCCATTCTAGTTCATCTTTTCAAACAGAAAACTCCCTTTATTATACCTATGCTCTCACTAATCTTCAACTTCTCCCTAGTTGTTTCCATACTTCTTTTTAATTAATTTGTTTTAACTTTTCAACTTTCACTTCCATAAGCCTTCAAGTTCCAAATTTTCTCCCCCATCTTTCCCATCCCCCAGCACAATGTGACACATCATTTTATATAGGCTCTAGATATATATTTATACTGAACCTATTTTCATATTAGTAATGTTGTAAAGGAGCATCAGAACCAATGGGAGAAAAGGTAGAAGAAACAAACAAAAAAAGAAGAAAAAAGAGAGGAGTGCAAATAATGTGTTTCAATCTGTATTCAGACTCCATAGTTCTTTCTCTGGATGTGGACAGCATTTTCCATCAGAAGTCCTTTGGAGTCCTGGATTCTTACATTGCTAATAAGAAATGTCTATCAAAGTTACTCACTGCAAAATGTGGCTGTTACTATGTTCAGTGATTTCCTGGTTCTGCTCCCCATACTCAACATCAGTTCATATAAGTCTTCCCAAGTTATTCTGAAGTCTGCCTGCTCCTCATTTCTCATAGCACAATAGTATTTCATTACATTCATATATCACAACCTGTTCAGCCATTCCACAACTGATGGGCATCCCCTGAATTTCCAATCTTTTGCCATCACAAAAAGAGCTGCTATAAATGTTTTGTAAATGTAGTTCCTTTTCCCATTCATATGATCTGTTTGGGATACACAACTAGAAGTGATATTTCTGGGTCAAAGTGCATGCACATTTTTATAGCTCTTTGGGCATAGTTCCAAATTACTCTCCAGAATGATCAGTTCACAACTCCACCAACAATGCATTAGTGTTCTAATTTTCTCACATCTCCAACATTTATCATTTTCCTGTTTTGTCATGTTAGCCAATCTGATTGGTGTGATGGTTTGTTTTTCTGTTCTTCTTACAAATATTCCAATGTCTCTCCTTATCTACTACCATCCCATATCCTTCCTGCCTTTTGTAACAAAATCCTTGAAAAAATCATCTTTAATCTGTGCCACCTCTTTACCTCCTAAAACTGTCTTCTTATCTCTCTGAGATCTTGGAAATACTCTGTAAATTATGATTAATCTTTTAATTGACAAATTTAATCACTTTTTATTAATGCTCATTATTTTTTATCTCCCTACCATCTTTGATACTATTGAGTACCCTCCTCTTCTTGAAACTCTATTGTATCTGGATTTTATGATTGTGCTCTATTTTTATTCTCCTTTTCTTGTCTCACCTGTACTTCTCGGTCTCCTTTGCTGGACTTTTGTCTAGATCATGCTCACTAACTGTAGAGGTTATACAAATATCTGTCTCTTTTTACAGAGCTTTCCTATTCCAGAGCCTCTTCTACTCTCTCTATTTTGTTTAATCATTTCTTCAGCTCCCAGGAATTCAAATATATTTTTGTTGATCATTCTCTTATCTGTTTATCCATGTCTGACCTTTCTCCTAACCTCCAGACCTGCTTCTCCAAATACCTCTTGGATATCTCAAATTATATCTCACATAGACACCTAAATTTTGAAAGGACCAAAACTGAACTCATTAATTTTTTCCCAAATCCTCCTTCTAAATTCCCCTGCTGCTGTCAAAGATGCCACCATTTGTTCCAGTCATTCAGGCTTGTGATCTAGATGTCATCACTGACTCTTCACTCTCTTTACCCCATTCATATCCAGTATGTTATCATGTTCTGTTGATTTTACCTTTGTAGCACTTCTGGTATATGATTCTCATACTGTTACCACTCTGATTCCGTCCTTCTTCCCTCATGATTTCAAACCAGGACTATTTTGATACCATACTGGTTAATCTTTTTGCCTCAATTCTCTCCCCATTTCTGTAGAGCATCTACTGTATTGTCAGATAAATTTTAAATATTCATCTAACCATATCTCCCCTCTGTTCAATAAACTTGGTGGTTTCCTGGCACTTCTAATATAAAATATAAAATCCTCTGTTTGGCATTCAAAGTTTCTGATAACATAGCCCCGTTCTTTATTTCTAGTCTTCTTATACTTTTATCACCTCTACTCTTGTACCCTACAATTCAGTTACACTAGCTTCTTTGCTCATTTTGAGGTGGCAAAGAATTGAGAATTCAAGGGATACTCATCAGTTGAAGAAAGGCTGAACAAGTTGTGCTATATGATTTTGAGGGAATACAGTTGTGCTATAAGAAACGATAATTGGGAACCTTTCAGAAAAGCCTGGAAAGACTTACATGAACTGATAAAAAGTAAAGTGAGCAGAACCAGGAGAATGTGATGCCTGGTAACAATAATATTATATGATGATCAACTGTGAATGACAGCTACTATCAACTATACAATAATACAAGAAAATTCTGACAGATTTATGATGAACAACCTCCAGAGAAAGAAGTGATGGAGTCTGAATATAGATAAAAAGCATTTTTAATGTTTTTTTAAATTATTTTCCTTGCTTTCTTCCCTTGAACTGGTGTTTTTTTTCCCCAAAGGTAATATGGAAGTATATTTTGTATAAGCTGAATATGTATAATCTAAATCAAATTACTTGCCTTTTCAATGGGGGGCAAAGGTAAGAAGGATAGAATTTGGAACTTAAACTTTAAAAAAAGAATGGTAAAAATGATTTTGCATGTAATTGAAAAAATAAATTATTTTGAAAACATTTTTAATTTTGTTTTAAAAATTTTTTAAGTGTTAAGCATACCCAATACCTTTCAACCCTATTCATAAATATTCATAATCAAAAGCACAAAGCTTTTATATTGTCTGTTTTCCAGCATTTTTCACATCCTCCCTTGTGTTCATCTTTACAATGAAGTTGTTGAGTATCAAGGTGTATTATAGATTAGTTTGGAAAACTTCATTAATTTCTTCACATAATTTTTCTACCTCCATATCTTTTACAATATATACTGATACACAAGATGCAATAATCTTCATTACACTTTTTACCTGTAGGTTTTTCATTAATATGAACAACTAATTGTAATATCCTGATGACCTAGGTAACTCTGTAAGTTTATAAATTGTGAACAAGATGTTCTGCAATAGTAGGAATTCTCTATAACATATCAAGTTCCTATCCTTATCATCCTAAGTACTGTAAGATTAGGTCAAGAAATTCCATTAAAAGATGTTCTTTTTGCTTTTATGAATGCAATGAAAAACATTCTATCAACTCATTTATATCTACTTTAAGGAGAGCTTTTGAAATTTCCTTCCACTTAGTTGATTATGCCTTATTTATTTAGGCATATTTACAGGAAGAATGTCAATATTCATATGGAATAATTTCTCAAGAATATGAATACTTATTGATTATAGGAAAATGATCCCTCATTTCAAAACCTAGCAATTTATTAAGATCATAAATGGTGAAAAATTCTTTAGTATTTTCAGCAACACTAAGCCCATTATTATATTATTACATTCTTAAAGGTGATTTTGTATTTTTATTTGCTTCAAATTGTTCATTTGCATGTGGCAAGCCTATTCATGAGGAGTCACAATACACTTAAGCAGGGTGGTGACACAGTGGTCACTGAGATGATACTCAAAGTCTTTCCAACTTCACAGAATCTACCAGACTTGACATTTGCTGTCACACATCTCAAGAAGCTGAAGTTATTTTCTTGCATTGCTATGCCTCTCTTATGGAAGTAAAACTTAAAATATGAATAAAAATATCATAAGTTTTTTCATTATAAACATTTACCAATATGTATGCACTTTTCATTATTCATTTTTCTGTTCCATTATGATATGATAGTTTAAGAAATGATGTCGGAGTGTTTGTAGAAAGAGAAGCATATAAGTACTTTATAGGTGGAACTGTTTATTAGTACAACTATTCTGGAAAATAATTTGAAATGATGCAAATGAACTGGTTAAATACATATTATTTTGACATAATCCCTCCATTAGTCATGTGTAGTCCAAAGAGTTGACTGATAAAAAGAATGTCTTCATATATATCAGCATATTTGTAGCAGCACATTTTCTGGTAGGAAATCATTGTAAACAAAACATATACCTATCATTTGGGGAATGACATGATACAAGAATGTAATTGAATATTACTTTGTTTTGAAACAAGTGTTACACTCTGAATCTCACAATTCAACATAATCTCTTTCTCTCCAACACACTCTTCTTCCAAACTTCCTTATTACTGGTGAAGGTGATATTATCCTGTTAATAATCCAGATTTACAGCTATAGTGTCTTCTCTGGTTCCTCAATCTCTTTAATCTCATAAATTCAATAAATTCTTAATTTTTACAACAATTCCTCCATAACCTGCACACCTCTGGCATCTGTCTTCTTCTCTCTTGCTTTGCTATGAATGACCCTTATTACCTCTTGCCTGGATTATTGCAATAGCCTTCCAATTGCTCTCCCTACCAAACTGTCAAAAAAATTTTTTATAAGCACACTTCAAACCCTGGTATACATGTACTTAATCAATTCCAGTAGTTCTTTATTGACTCTAAAAATCAAATCTTCTTTCATCTTTATCTCATCTATTTTTAATCTCTAAATTTGCACATTTTATTTGTATAATTATTAGCAAAGTCGTACTTGTATATAATATTTAAATAAATAAATATACATATATTAGGAGTGTGTTCCTAATGATGCAAGCTTGTGATTTAAAAAAAAAAAAAAAAAGCTGTAAGACCATTGTTCTAGGGAATGGTAAAGGGATATTCTATTGACTCCCATTGAATATACCCTTAAAGGATGCCTGCAAATGAACACTGCAATAGGCAGTGGGGACATAGGGTATAAAACAAAACATAAAATGAAAACAACCTCAAGAAATTTCTATTCTACTGTGTACAACCTACCCACCAGCTGGAAACAGAAGTCTCTATGTCATGTTGCTGCAGAGCATTGAAAAGACTTTGGTATTTGCTTCTTAGAAATGGAGAGGAAAATATTTCCTAATGCTATTTCTTTTGGGGAATGGAGACTTTTTTGGGCCAGATATAAACAGACAGAAATGCCTCTCCTCAAAGCTTTTACAAGGGTCTCAGGTAAACATTAAACGTGTTTCTTAGCCAAAGCACAAGTGAAGAAGACTAAAGGAAGTATGTTGGGTCAGTGTTTTTTTTTTTTTTTTCATTCTACATGTGCATCTATTTTCCTTCCCTTCCCTTGGCAGCAAATACTCTCAGCTTCACTGGAATTGGTATAAGAAACTCCAAGGTGAAAACACTCCCTCAATGAAAACAGGGCACCATCTTTTCTGTAGCCTGTAGTACTGGAGAATTATCCGATGCACTGAGAGTGAAATGACTTGCCCATGGTTTTACAGTATACTTACGTTCATACACACATGCTCATATATACATATACACATACATACATAGTATACATGCATATATATACACATACATACATATGTATGTATATATGTATTATATATATGTGCTTGCTCTTTGTCCTTTGTTCACAAAGAGAACCGTGACATCAGGAAGGTGATGCCACGACATGCAAACGAATTGGATTTAAGTGAAGGAGGGCTGTGCAAAGTTACCAGCCTCACTTTCTCCTCTGGAGACAGCTGGGTACAGTGAACAGATATAGATCAGAACAACTGAAAATGGCCCAGGATGCAATGTGGAACCCTGACCTTTTCAAGCTAAGATCTTTGGCAGGTCTCATTTTGACTGAAGCAAAGCCTATTCAGTGAATAAGGCTTAATAAGAAATGACTTAAAGAATGGCCTTTTTAAAAAATTAAAAATGTATGTGTGTGTGTGTGTACACATACACACACACAGATATATATAATATATATATATACACATACATACATACATATGTATAGGTATTTGTGTATATGTATATACATATCTATGTATATATAGTTATATACTATGTAACTACATGCACACAAATATATAAACAAAAACAAACAACAATAATGCCTACAAACATTTGTTTCTATGTGCTTACATACACATATGCACATAGACATATATCTATATATATGCATATATCACACACTACATACATGTGGCATTATGTATATGTAAATATATATTCATACATACGTAAATAAACATAATCACATTAGGGTTTGAAAAGTACTGGACAAATATTACCTTTTTAAGTTAACTATAACTCTAGATGGAAGGTGCTATTATCTTCATCCCCATTTTACAGATTAGGAAATTTGTGCAAACAGAGGTTTAATGACTTCGTCATAATCACAGAGCTGGTGAATGTCTCAGACCCAATATGTACTCAAATCTTCCTGACTCCAGGTCCACCACTTTATCAGCTGTACCACACAGATGCCTAGCATGTCAAGTGTGTGTGTGTGTGTGTGTGTGTGTGTGTGTGTGTGTGTGTGTGTGTGTGAGAGAGAGAGAGAGAGGCATGACTTGAATCCAAGTCTCCCTAGCTTCTAGGTTTTATCACTATCCACCATCTGTGATGTTTCTCAGTGTCTCTTTGTATACGCTTTAATTGCCCTTAACTGACATAATTTCTCTATGCTGATACTTGGAGTATGAATAATTATGGGCAACTGTAAGCAGGGCTGTAAGCATCAACAAATGGTAATTTTTATCTCTGAATGGGACAAACAAGTTGGATTCACTACAAAAGCATGATTTCAAGTGAAATGCTGTTTTCAGCTGAAATATTCCATTTTCTAATTTATAGTAATGCTATGTTCATGATAAAAAGCTCTTGACAACACCTGCTTTTGAGAGTACAATACCAAGAGATCTATTTCCTGCCTTCAAGAAGTTTACAGATTTTAGTTACTAGATTTTAGTTATTAGAAAGAATAATAAAATGTTTTGTAGTATGTAAATATTACGGAAAGCATCAGCAGGGGAAAAGAGAATGACTTGTAAGCAATTCCTATCATTTGTAGTTTAAACAAAGCATTTCAATAGGATTCCATGCTGTGTGTTTCCAGTGTTTAAGTGCTTCCTACTGTTTTGGTAACCTGTAAATTAAGAATTAACTAACAATTTAGAAATCTATTTAATTGGTCTCAATGTGCTATTATACACTGATTTTTCCCCATATTTAGACAGATTAAAATGTGATAAAAATGAGCAAGAGTGAATTTCTATTAGCAGGGCAATGAACTGTTCTTTTAGGGTAGTCAAGCCAGACCTAGAAGAATTTAGTCAAAAAAAGAGGGGGACAGGGGCGGAGCCAAGATGGCAGAATAGAAACACACAAATACGCTAGCTCCTAACCCACAGCCCATGAAATATCTGTAGAAAAGAGCTGCCAATAAATTCAGGAGCAGGAGAAACCACAGAAGCGGAGCAGACATGATTTCTGTTCCAGAGAGCCTGAAAACCTCTCGCAAAAGGTTCTTCGCACTGCAGACGCGGAGCTGAGCCCAGCCCTGCGTTGACCACTCAGCTCCGAGAGGAGTGGATTTGAGCAGGCTTCAGGGACAGGCCCCCTCAGGAGGCACCAACAGAGGTGGGAGCAGACTGGGGCTCCCCAAGCAGGCAGGAGCCTGGATCCATTGTTGAAGGTCTCTGCATAAACCCCCTGAGGGAACTGAGCCCGTGAGGAGGCTCTGCCCCCACCCGGGCAGATGAACTTGATCTCACACTGAATAGCAGCCCTGCCCCCACCCAAAGCCCTGAGGCTGGGAAGCAGCATTTGAGTCTCAGACCCCAAGTGCTGGCTGGGAGGATCCAGAGGCCAGGTGGGTGTGAGGAGAATATTCAGAGGTCAAGTCACTGGCTGGGAAAATGTCCAGAAAAGGGAAAAAAACCAAGACTATAGAGGGTTACTTTCTTGGTGAACAGGTTTCTCCTCGCTCCTTTCTGATGAGGAAGAGCAGTGCTCACCATCAGGGAAAGACACGAAAGTCAGGACTTCTGCATCCCAGCCCACTCAATGGGCTCAGACCATGGAAAAGCTCAAAAAGGGCTCAGAAAATTTTGAAAATTATGTTAGAGGACTGGAAGAAAAACTGGAAAGAGCAATCAAAGACATGCAAGCAAAGTATGAACAGCAGATCAGCAACCTGCTAAAGGAGACCCAAAACAAATGCTGAAGAAAATAACACCCTGAAAAATAGGCTAACTCAATTGGCAAAGGAGGTTCAAGAAGCCAATGAGGAGAAGAATGCTTTCAAAAGCAGAATTAGCCAAATGGAAAAGGAGATTCAAAAGCTCACTGAAAAAAATAGCTCTTTCAAAATGAGAATGGAACAGATGGAGGTTAATGACTTTATGAGAAACCAAGAAATCACAAAACAAAACCAAAAGAATGAAAAAATGGAAGATAATGTGAAATATCTCATGGGAAAAACAACTGACCTGGAAAATAGATCCAGGAGAGACAATTTAAAAATTATGGGACTACCTGAAAGCCATGATCAAAAAAAGAGCCTAGACATCATCTTTCATGAAATTATCAAGGAAAACTGCCCTGAGATTCTAGAACCAGAGCGCAAAATAAATATTGAAAGAATCCACCGATCACCACCTGAAAAAGATCCAAAAAGAGAAACTCCTAGGAACATTGTGGCCAAATTCCAGAGTTCCCAGGTCAAGGAGAAAATATTGCAAGCAGCTAGAAAGAAACAATTCAAGTATTGTGGAAATACAATCAGGATAACACAAGATCTAGCAGCTTCTACATTAAGGGATCGAAGGGCATGGAATAGGATATTCCAGAAGTCAAAGGAACTAGGACTAAAACCAAGAATCACCTACCCAGCAAAACTGAGTATAATACTTGAGGGGAAAAATTGGTCTTTCAATGAAATAGAGGACTTTCAAGCATTCTTGATGAAAAGACCAGAGCTAAAAAGAAAATTTGACTTTCAAACACAAGAATGAAGAGAAGCATGAAAAGGTAAACAGCAAAGAGAAGCCATAAGGGACTTATAAAAGTTGAACTGTTTATATTTCTACATGGAAAGACAATATTAGTAACTCTTGAAACTATTCAGTATCTGGGTACTGGGTGGGATTACACACACACACATGCACACGCACATACACATAGAGACAGAGTGCACAGAGTGAATTGAATAGGATGGGATCATATCTTTAAAAAAAATGAAATCAAGCAGTGAGAGAGAAATAAATTGGGAGGAGAAAGGGAGAAATGGAATGGTGCAAATTATCTCTCATAAAAGAGGCAAGCAAAAAACTTTTTTAGTTTGGGGAAAAAGAGGGGAGGTGAGAGAAAAACATGAAGTTTACTCTCATCACATTCCACTAAAGGAAGGAATAAAATGCACACTCATTTTGGTATGAAAACCTATCTTACAATACAAGAAAATGGGGGATAAGGGGATAAACAGGGTGGGGGGGAGGATGGAAAGGAGGGCATGGGGAGGAGGGTGCAATTTGAGGTTGACACTCACGGGGAGGGACAGGATCAAAAGAGAAAATAGAAGTAATTGGGGGCAGGATAGGATGGAGGGAAATATAGTTAGTCTTATACAACACGACTATTATGGAAGTCATTTGAAAACTACACAGATTTGGCCTATATTGAATTGCTTGCCTTCCAAAGGGAGGGGGTGAGGAGGGAGGGAGGAAAAGAAGTTGGAACTCAAAGTTTTAGGAACAACTGTCGAGTACTTTTCTTGCCGCTAGGAAATAAGAAATACAGGTAAAGGGGTCTAGAAAGTTATTCGGCCCAACAGGACAGAGGAGAGGATGGAGATAAGGGCAGAGAGGAATGATGGAGGAGAGAGCAGATTGATGATGGGGGCAATTGGAATGCTCGGTGTTTTGGGGTGGGGTAAGGGGACAAGAGGGGAGAAAATTTGGAGCCCAAAATTCTTTGAAAATGAATGTTAAAAGTTAAATAAAATAAATAAAATAAAAAAATAAAAACGTACCTAATTGGTCTATGGGCACCACAAAAAAAAAAAAAGAGGGGGAGTTTTCTAAGTTGTCAGGTCTGAAATCTGGGATTTGTTTAGTTGTCACTGCAAGACCATACACATTGCTTCATTTTAGCATTGGATAAAGGTAATCAATGCCAAATTTAAAGAGTTAAAAATTCAATTTGCCCAAATGCATTGAAGTACAATGATTACTCAAAATAAATCATTTAGTAAGGAACTAAGGGATATAAGAATGAATTTTGAGAAAATAACAAAAAAAGTTCTGCCATTTCTTTTTGTTGAAACTATTCCTAATATAGATTATTGAGGCTATCCATATTACTTTTTCAAAATAGGATAACCAAACTGGGATGATTTCACAGAAGCGCCAAGGTTTATCAGAAATTTAAAAAGCTCTTTGGCTCAGCTATGACCTCCATCCTCTATCCTTCAGTCTTTTTTATTATGTCTTAGTTTCCTTATCTTATTCCTTGGTCCGCATCTCCTAGAAAGCTTTACTGTATTTCAGACCCTTTTCTTGCCTTAAACACATCGTGCCACACTGTCCGATCGTCTAAACCTTGCCTGAGTACCAGACTCTGTTTGTTTTTCTATTCCTAACTTTTGCTAATAATATGTATTTATCTCTATCCTAAGCTCAAATCTTGCATCTGCTTCACTAATCACAGCTTCTAGCCCTACAGGGTATCCCCTCTTATATTCCTGACCCAGAACTTACCTTGGAAAATAAAGTTACTGTTTATGACTATAATGGGTGTGTTCATATGATGGGTAAAAAACAGTTCAATAATGAGCACTTGTCAAACATGTGCTTTGTAGTCTTTACCCACAATTCAAAGTGTGTGTTGGCTTTAAAATTACACCGAGTTTAAAGCCATTAATCAACTATATCAATTTTGTTTTGTATAGATTCGAACTAAGTTGGCTTATTGGGTGTTAGGTTTTTTCTCCCCACCCATGATTTTTTCATTATTTTAGAACATACTTCCATGTTTCCTGCTCATTCTCTCACTTCAACTCAAAATATAGCAAAAGCTGAGCTATCCTGATGGGCCACAATGATTGTACTATGATTTGTGTATATAGCCTTTATTTAATTATCCAAGAATATTTTATTTCCCCTTAGTATAATATAATCTTCTTGAGATCAGGTACTATCTTAGATATAGAACTAAATCCCTATTATCTAATATAGCATAGACATTTAATAAGGTATGTTCATTTATCAGTTGTTTGAAACAATGAACCCCACCGTAATCATGTTAGTCCAGTGTTTAAGTAAGGGTTAGCTTGATTTTTTGATTTTCTGCAGCATATGTAGGTAGCAGTGATAAGACTGTTAACTGAAACTAGATGTCCTATTTGTTACAGTTCATAATTTTTCAGCTTGGAAGGAAAATAGAGATTTCTATGATTTTATAGCCTTTTATTTTTGTCTTGAGTTCGTTGATCCATGACAGTGTTTGCTTTCTTGATTTGATTTTTATGGGGAAGGGTATAATGAACATTTATATGATCTAATTGCTGCATTTTTGTTGGTCAGAGCAATGCTGAACCAAACAGTTCCATATGAGTACGTAAAATTTGTTGACAAATTGGAGCTATGTACCTCTAATACCAATCATAAACTGTGTGCCAGATTTTCCGGTACTACTAGCTGTGTGACCCTAGGCAGGTCACTTAGCCTTTGTTTGACTCAGTTTTCTCACCTTTAAAATGGTGATAATATAGTAATTTCCTATATGCATAGTATTTGTGTGTGTGTGTGTGTGTGTGTGTGTGTGTGTGAAGTGATGGCCTTCTCTAGTGCAGGGTGGGAAGGGAAGGAAGAAGATAGTTCAGAATTTAAAATGAAATTAAATAAATTAATTTTTAAAATAATAATACCAATCTCTTAAGTTTATTGTAAGGATAAAATGAGACATTTATAAAGTATTTAGCAAAATACCTTACACCTAGTAGTTGCTTGATACATGCATTTTAATTGAAATTTAATTTCTTTAGGATAATCAAAAGTTCAACTTGTAATTCAAACTCTGAGATACTGATATTACATAGTATGCCTCCTTGTTTGGTACTCATCATGATAATCATCAACACCAACAACCACAAACATGTATTATCTTAAGATAACTATTTTCAGAAAATTAACTTAGTTGCTTTCAGATCCTCAGAATGTCTTCAGGTTGAATACACATGACAATAATTCCATGGTCCCTCAGTGTCTCTTCAAATGTTTCATATGAGAAGAAAACTAATACTAAAAAGTTTACCAGGTTGAAGGCAGCATCACCTCGTGGATAGACGGTTAGAGAAAGCTAGACCTGGATTTTCAAGTCCTACTTCTGATAAATTCTTTATGACCATGGTCATGTCACATAATCTTTTGTTGTCCCAGGCAAACAAGTGTCTTAGACTAAAAGTGCAGAAGAGGTGATAATCTGAAAGTCAGGGATTAAATCACAGGTTTTAGTTCATTATTTTGTATTATCAAATTAGCCATTCTGTTTTCCTGAATATTGTCAAGCATAATGGAAGATCCCTAAAAGACCTTTAAGTAGAATATGATAAATGTTAATTAGACACTTCCCCAGGCTCTGCAAAAAGAAAAATCCCTCCTGCTTTTTCTTTCTGAAGAACAATGTTCTAAACAATTCCATCAGAAAACATAAATCACAGGGTTAAGATGGGGACAGAAAATCTGCTAGAATTCCAGAAAGTTTCAATGATACATAAATTTCAAAAATTCTGAATTTCCAGAGGAAAGTATGCAATCAATTTAATATAATCTATCCCTTTATCAACTCCATGTACCTCTGAGACCCTCTTTTCAAATAATATAAGGAGGTGATGAATATATCCCATTTATCTTCTTACTAAAGAAAGTGAAGAAATGGGGAAATGACCATTTAAATGTTTCCAAACTTCCAAGATTGAGTTCAATTCCACTTTCCCAGAAGACGCTCATTTTGGTGATTTATATATTTCTTAACTTATTTGTATGCCAGTTCTCGTGACTATTATCAACACACACACACACACACACACACACACACACACACACACACACACACACACATTCTGTAAGAAAATGTGAAGTTATGAAAAGCACCACTTGACCATGACTTCTCTGGTTAGAGCTACCATCAGTAAAAGTTCACCACTTTTTTCAAAAAACCCAGGCCAGGTAAAAATGGAGTAAACTTATATACTACACATTTTCTGAATCTTTTTTCCTTCTAGAAAAAAAGCTGCCTTATATTCACAGAAGGCCAGGACTCAATACCCCAGGGCTCCCAGTTTTGCAATACAAGTCATCATTCACCTCAATTAAGAAACAGGATTTCACTGAACATTCAGCCCCAATGAAACAAATGGGAAAAAAAGAATATTTTTTGTAAATGGTAAAAAGTTCAGAGATTCCTTACTTGCAGCAGAGCTAGTGCTTACAAAATCCTATTAAATCTTACTGTGCAGAATCATAGAACTGATCTATAAATATTCTGTTTACCTCACTATGTTCCATACATATAAATATAGAAAGAAATGTGGATCTCTACAGTCCCTTGTAATACAAAGAGTACCTGTTGGCCTTCCCAAAAGGATAGGCTCTACCTGATCTCCTACTTGATGGTAATTTACTTATCTTCATTTTACAATTACTTGTTTAACTACATAGGAAGATCATATACGATGAGTTACATTGCAGAGTCATTTCCCACAGAGTTAAACAATAGAAAATAAGATGCCCATGAATTTACCCCACAGGGTTTCTTCTACATCTGTGGCTGGCTGCATCGCTAAACTGTTTCAAACGATGGGCACAGCTAGTACCATATGTGCTTTCAAGCTCACTGAAAGCTGCATGCCTGATAAATTCCTTCTAAAGTCATTCCTACTCATTGAAGGGTACTAGTAGAGGCTAATAATGTGACAACTCTCTGCCCTGTCTCCCTTCAAGAGTTATTGAGATAATAGAATATCAGAGTTGGCAGGGAATGGAGAGGTCATATCATCCAATCACCTTTCTCTGTGTGAAATAATGTAGGTGAAAGTAGTTTGTAAATTTCAAAGTACTCTAGAAAATAAGGTATCAAACAGTGCAATAACATATTAGTTCACACATGATTGGTACTTGATAAACATTTCAGATCATCCTTATTGAAAGATACTAATTACGTTAAGCAAAAATATCATTTGTATTTTATTCCTGATAGCTTATTTAACATGGATAACCTCCTTTACTTGTTGCCCAGTGCTTTGCCAGCATTTTCTTTAATCTTATCAGATCTCTCTGATTTAATTGAAAAGTCACTCCAGAAGAATGTCATTTTTCTTGCATCTCTTCAACAAAGTAATATAATTAATATTATGCAAAATACAGAAGATTCCCAGAGTGCTAGGCAAGACTGAAGGCATGAGAAATCCCAAAATTAGGAATTGCTGTAGTCAACATAAATAATTGACATTTAGATGACCTAATTAAAACAGATGAAATCCCTATGGGGGAAAGTAACTTTGGCAAATATAGATTTTCAGGGCCATACATTTGATACGATGTTTTTTTTTTTTTAGATAGCCAAACCTTTTTTTCTGTTTTCAAGCAAAAAAGGGGTTATTATATAAATAGAAAATTATGAAATGACTCCATGCTTGATGCTGTATTTATATGAAGAAAACTACAAAATATGGAACAGCATGAGAGTAATGGGAAGGATAAGGATTTAAAATGCAAATGAAATTGCATAGATTTCAGTACTCTGGGAGTGTAAAGAGATAACTGTCAATAACTGAGGATTTCACATTTTTTTAAATTAGTTTGAGACAGATTAAAATACATCTTTTAAAAGAAAGCTGCTACAGAATTTACAGAAACACAAAAATTTGAAGGCTAATCAGTACAAGGATAACTGTCAAACTGATTTTGTATGAAATATCCCCCAAAGAGCAAATATCTATTTTATTCAGGTCTTTTCATGAATGTTGAAAGACAATGAAAGCAACTGAAATTCTAATTGTTAGCCATACTATCCGAGAGTAGTGACCATATTCCCATGGGAAATTACTTTTCTTTAAGGTTGCTGACATGTCCCCTGACCTTTGTCAAAAGTATATCCTCTTGATAATGGGAATGGTTTCAGACATGCCCACTTATGCCCCCAGCATAATGAATCTGGGACCCTAAATCATCACAAACCAATATATTCAATTATTGCTCATTTCAACACAATGCAAGTAACAGTTATCAAACACCTGGTGTGTGTAAATTATTTGTCTTAAGTGTCTTAGGAAAACACCAAGTTTGCATAGAGTCTAGCATATTCCCCCCTTAAGTCGTAAAGATAAGTCTAGGGGAGCATGATACATATACAAATAACTCTAATGAAACAGAGGAGTTAACAAACACAGAAAAGAAAACCCAAAGTATTACATCAGATATAAAAGAATAAGGTCACTGACTGGGAGATTGCTGAAAGATTCATAAGGAGCGTAGGTAGTATTTAAGTTAAACTTTAAAATGTATGTAGTAATTCAACAGAAAAGGTAGTCTCTTTCCCCAAAGAAATGTTATCAGGGTTCCTACAAATTAACACAATATCAAAGAATTTTCATTTAAGGACAGAAGTAAATAGGTGAAAGGAAGATATACCAGTCACAGACAATAGAAGACAAATGCTACCTGAATATGAGATCTTGGTAAAGCTCCTATACAATCCAGCTCTTTTTAATGGGGGAAGAGAAGTGGTACCAAAGGAGGGGGAAAGTTCTAGATTTAGAGTCCAAAGACTTGGGTTGGAAACCTGTCTTCTCCTCCTCCTCTTGTTTTTCTTCCTTCCCCTCTTTCTCTTACTTCTTCTAGTACTAGTACTATTACTACTACTACTACTACTACTACTACTACTACTACTACTACTACTACTACTACTACAATTTATGTAGTGTTTATTGTGCTCCAGTTAGTGTGCTAAGAGCTTTATTTTTATTTTATTATTTTATTATCTCCTTTGATCTTCACAACAACCCTGGGAGGCAGGTGCTGCTATCATTCCCATTTTACATATGAGGAAACTGAGACAAACAGAGGTTAAATGACTTGCCCAAGGTCACAAAACTAAAAAGTGCAGGAGTCTTGACTTGAATTCAGGTCATCCTGACTCCAGGCCCAGTGCTGTATCGATGGTACCATTTAGCTGCATTATTATCTGCATGACTTAAGGAAAGATCATTTAATCTGTTCTGGGCCTTAGTATCCTCACTAGTAAAATTAAAATGTACTAGATAACTTCTGAGGTTCTTTTCAGTCCTAAATCTTTGAGGTATTCTGCATCAATCCCCCTTTTAACGGCCATAACTGATGAATTACATAATGTGTTCATTTAGTTCCAGTTCTTCAAGAGAAGATGCTCCCACATAACACACACATACATACACACACACACACACACACACACACACACACACACACACACACACACACAAGCTCTTGAAAGCACAATTATACCAGTCTTGCTACCCTGAAACCCCAGGTTCACTCTTATTCTTTCTTCCTTGGCACTTGCTTGTCATTTGAAGATGGCTATACAGGGTAAGTCTAAGAGTCAATATTAGCAACTTCTAACTCCTATTGCTGCTTAAATTCTCAGACAAATGGCCACTGTTGCTATAAGTAAAGCACCTGTGCACATTCCTGTGTCACAAATGTAACCAAAAGAAAGAAGGAGAGAACATTAATACCTGGGGGAATCAGAAAAGTCCTCTTGTAGAAGGCATATCTTTAAGGAAGTTCGGGATTTTATAAGGTGAAAGCAAAGAGGAAATGCATGTGTGACATGAAGTACCATTGGGTAAGTGGAACTGAAAGTAAAATGTTATTCATAGGGACTATTTTAAATGGAACAAAAATCAGTAGAGGGGAGGATTATGGTATAAGATTGGCAAGGGAAGTGGGACTCATTGTAGGTGTCTTCAAAATGCCACTGAGGAATTTGTAGTTTGTCTTAAAGACAAAAGGGGATTAATGAGTTGGATGTGGGAGGCATGGGGGTAATGACATGGTCAAGTATGCATTTTAATAATGTCAGTTTGGTGTCTGTGTGGATAACAAATTAGAGAGAGAAGAGATTGGAAGTAAAGATAGTCAACGAAGATTGGTGATGTAGTCCAGGCAAGAAATGATAAAGACTTGAATAAAGGTAAAAATAAGTAAATGGAAAGAATATTGATGTGAATGATGATGTAGAAGAGAAATTGATAAGTCTTTGCAACTGATTGGACATGGAGATCATTAGACAACAAAGATAACTCCAAGATTATAAAATTGGGTCACTAGAAGGATGGTGGTGCTCACAAAACAGAAATATTTAGAGGATGTCCATATTTGGGGAAAACAATGTGTTCTATTTTGGAAATGCTGACATGCTGAGTTTCAGGTGCCTACACAATTATACAGCTGGAAATATCTAGCAGGCAGACAAAAATGTAGAAATGCAGTTCCAGAGAGATATTTTGTAGTAGATATAAAGATGATTGAGTTACATCAATAGATCTAAACAATTTAATTCATAAATATGACCCAGTAGATTGAGGATTAGTATCCTCTAGAGGGAGAAAATTATAAGTCTTACCACAGGTGATCTACAACACATGATCCAAAGATATGCAGTGTACTGTGCTCTGTTCCAGAAGCCACATTTCAGGAAAAAAAAAAAACATTAATAGCACTGAGATAATATAAGGGAGGTTGATCCACACACTTGAAGGCTCTGTGATCATATTGCGTAATGATCATCTGAGGGATTTGGATATATTTAACCTGGAGAAGAAAAGATTTGAGGGAGATGTGATAGCTCTCTTCAAGAATTTGAAGGGCTATGCCATAAGAAAAACTATTAGTCTTGCTCTGCTTGATTTCAAAGGAAAATAACTCAAACCTACAGGGAGGTAGATTTCACCTCAATATAAGTAAGCAGTAACTAACAATGATATGCATATTCAGATAGAAAAGAGGTACCATTAGTTGTATTTCACTAATGAGTGATCGTCCAGCAAAGGTTGGCCACTTGTGCAGTTTGTGGTAGAATGACTTTTCTAGATATTATTTAGAGTAGAAGTCTTCCAAGGTCCATTGCTATTCTGAAATTCTGTAATTCCAGAACAGTAACCTCATTCTAACCCAGATAGTCAATACATAGATTTAATTCCATCGGGGTTTTTCAGCTCAGAAAAGAAAGAGAACCAAACAGCAGTCATGAAGGTCACATGAAAGTCACATCTGGAGATGCTTCCATTGTGCCAGTATATCCCAAAGACCATTAAGCCTATTAGGTTTTCCCATCTCTCTTGCCACTAAATTTCTGATATAAACATAGATATGTAAATTCTACTACTAGATTGCAAAAGAAGCCCCTCTTCAAGGAAGGGCTGCCATGGTTTTTTTTTTGGTACCCCTAGTGCTGAGCATCATGAGTTGCAGAGATAATGATGATGATATCAATAATAATAATCATTATAATGGTTAGCATTTAATTGTGCCATCCCAATTTAGAAATGAGGAAATAGGTATTAGCAATTGTATATAGTATTCACATAACAATTATTACAATGGCTAGAATTTACATAGTTATATACTGTTTTAAAGTTTGCAAAGCACTTTACATATATTAATGCATTTTATCCTCACAGAAATGCAGTGTTAGGTGCTATTATTACCCTTAGTTTAGAGATAACTTATCAAGGGTTCACAGAGCTAGGAGTTAGTCAGGCAGGATTCAAATTCATATCTTCTCAACTCTAAGTCAAACACTCTATCATTAATATATCCTAATACAACACCTCATCATTTGGCCCATTCAATACATAAACTTAATACAGGATAAAAAAATTCCCAACAGAAATTGGGTTGAATGGTAAAATTCATTGCATGGAAAGAGTTGATTACCACTCTCTTTACAGAAAACCTCCTCTAGTTAATAAATGTTTCTATTTTTTCAAATCAGATCATACTGGGATAAAACAAGTTCTTTAGAAATGAATTTTAGAAATGATTTCTGTTCTTTGAAAGTGCTTTCATAGCAGTTCTTCTTATGGTTAGGGTAAGCATTTAATTGCAAAGACCATTCCTACCATAGTAATCTTTACCACAACTCTGTTTATTAGCTCTGCTATATTATAAAAATGTTTTTTTTTTTCAATACAGAAAACATTCTGTTGGGAGCAAACCTACTATGACCATTTGTTGTTGTTCATTCTTCCTTCAAAGGGAAGTTTTTACCCTGCTATTAGCTATAATAGACAACTTACTTCTCCCAAATACCTGAATACTTTAGCTCTTATAATCATCCCCTCTGCCCTGACTGGCTGTAAGAATAATACCTACCTCACAAGATTATTGTGAGTATCAAATGAATTTTTTTTTAATTTAGCATGATTCCTGACACATAATAGGTATTCAATACATTTCCCTAAATCTATGACCAAATTTGTTCAAAATAAAGTGAGGACATGTGTGAGTTTGTGTGTGTGTGTGTGTGTGTGTGTGTGTGTTAGAGGTTGCTTTCTATTATTCTAGATCCACTCTTCATGGATATACTTACAGAGCTATTTTATAATTGTTTCCATAGTAATATACCCCGCATGTGAGGATACTGAACATAACAGAAAATGTCCAAATCTCCTTGTTTCCATAGGCAGGCACTTCAGCAAAAGCAGGCTCAACTCAAGAGAAAGAGCTGATGGTGAGTTAATTGAAGACACCGTAGCTTGTCTCTGTTTTAAAAGTACATGTGAAGACTGAAGAGGGAGAGAGGGAGGGAAAGAGGAGGAAAATAATAATGAATCTCTAAGAATCTACATTTGGTGAGCGATGAAGACCAGTTTATGAAATGCAAGAGCTGAAGTATTCAACTGTGTGAATTGTCACTCAGGATCCTGAGATAGAGCATGCTTATAGATAACTGAAATATGTACTTAGCTTTAAATAGACTGAGAGGTTTTGTCTGCTTGTTCTGGTTGTCTAGATCAGTAAACAAGGATATTGATGGACACCATTTACTGGAGGTCAAGATGGATAATAAAATTACAAGGATTAGCAAATGGGGATGGAAGTAAAAAGAATATTGGCTTGAAAATGAGGGGAACTTGCAGAATGGGCAGAGGAATGCCATGGATTGGACCAGTGACAAAACAACTATTGCCTGCTTGTTATGAGATGAGTGGACTTATTTCAAACTGGGAGCCCCGGAACAGAAGCCAGTGACAGAGGTCAATAACAAATGTTGAGTTATTTGAATGGCAGTGGAATAAAAGAGTTGTTGCAAGTATACCATGTTAATATGAAGGCTTCTGAGAGGACTACTAAGGTTGTGTATAGAAAACCTCAAGTATTTAGTGAGATTTAAAGGGACTGGGTGGAGGTTTAGTTTGGTGGTTCCATTTCATGGGTTCACCAGCAAGTCCTACCTCTTTTCCTTCATTTGTAAAAAAAAAAAAAATATGTTCATATTTTGAGACTTGTGAGGATGCATACTTGAGAGATTAACCGTTAAATACAGTTGGAGTGCCAGAAAGTAAGACTCTAGATTGACTGTAAGGGGACAACCATCCAGTCAAATAAGAGATACTCTGGAATTTCCAATGCCTTGTTAGAAATGAGGCTTTTGTAAAGGGGTAACAATACTATATGTAGCCTTTTAAATTTTGGAGCAATTGTTTTGGAGAGAGCAACATATTGGGTAGCAATAAGAAAAAAAATGAAATAAAGAAAGAGAATGTTTCTGAGAGATCCCAGAAGGGATTTATTTGGCTATGAATGTGCAGTTAATATTCCCCATCCTCCACACGGGGTGGTAAGTGAATGTAGACACCCCAAGTAAAATTCAGCAGGAAAATGAACTCTCTCTTTGATGCATGCTTCATTCCAATTAAGGAATTGAAAAGTTCCCAAATACCAATGCAGAAGTATATAATGCTTGAATGACATTAATTAGTTGGATATGGAGCCAATGTACAAGCGAGGATGATCCACTGAATATGTACATATGATTTTCCTATCAAGGAGAACTGCAGAAAAATAGTGGGAGCAGCTTTATCATCTTATTTACATTTTGGTTCCTATTAACATTTTCCTGAGGAAGAACTTTATGTAAATGTGAATCTTCAAACTTAATAGCAAACAGATCACAAAAGTGTTCATTCTTCACATAGGAGAAAATTCTTTTAAAAACTTCCAGATTATTAATGGATTATAATTTTAGATATATTCTTTTCCCACGATATTATAGGGAAAGTATCTTATGTGAATAGTAATGAAAATAATGAACATGTTTATAGAATTTTAAAGTTTACAAAGAGAGATAGAATGAAAAATTGGATAGGGGACCACTTCTAGGTGAAAAGAACCTGGATTCAATTCCTGCCTCTCACATATTACTGGCTATATTGCACTGGACACATCTTTTCACCTCTCCTTGATCAAGGCAGCTCTCTCAGACTCTAAGCTGTAGATTGGTAAAGAGAGTTTTCTCAGCTAATGATTCTCCACATGAAAGAAATCACAGGATTCAAACCTTAGCCTTGCAGTTTTAAAGTAGTTTACATGCAGGAGCTCATTTGGAAATAAAAAACGTAACTTAAATTTAAGATATTATCTCTTTTTTGTTGTTGTTGTTTACACTGAGAATGGTGTAGTGGATAGACATCTTATTTTGCTGTTAGAAAGACCTGGGTTCAATTTCAAATTTTGACACATACTGGCTGTTTGCAAATTACCTAACCTCTTGGTGGTAAAATTGTAAATTGCAGAATGGTTGCTTAACTGCCTTGCTAGAGGGACTTTTTTCACCAGAAATTTCCCTATCCAGCTAAAATTATAGGTATGTGGAAAAATTGTTGTTGATACTAAGTCATCATATATCTTTATAAATGACTTAAAGTTTATTCTTCCAGTTTAGATCCTTGCATGATTATAACATAGCCATAGAAGATAGAGACAACTAGATAATATGGTTGATAGAGCATTTTACCTGGAGTCAGGAAGACTTGAGTTCAAGTATAGCTTCCAGGGATGGGGAACCTTTGGCCTTGAGGTCACATGTGGCCCTCTAGGTCCTCACGTTTAGTCGTTTGACTGGATCCAAACTTCACAGAACAAATCTTCTTAATAAAAGGTTTTGTTCTGTAAATCTTGGACTCAGTCAAAAGTCATACTCAAGGACCTAAAAAGCCACACCTGGTTTGAGTCTGCAGGTGCCCCATCTCTGCTAGATATTTATTAGCTGTGTGACCCTGAGCAAGTCACTCTACCTCTTTTTGCCTATTTCAGTATCTCTGAAATGGGGATAATACTGACACCTACTTCCTTGGGTAGCTGCAAAGATAAAATAATATTTGCAAGACATTTTGCAAACATTAGAGTACTTTATATGTTCTTCTTATCTAGTCATTCAGTAGTGTATGACACTTTTTGACCCCATATTGAATTTTCTTGGCAAAGAATAGTTCATCATTTCCTTCTCAAGAAAGTATTTTATATGTATGTATATATATACATGTATGTGTGTGTGTATGTATGCATGTATGTACATATGTGTGGGTGCATATATATGTGTATATATGCTTGCTAATATTAACAGTAGTATTATTAGAATTATAGCTGAATAAAGCCTTGGAAGACCATATGGTCTTACTCCTCCCCAACTGCTGCATTTTAGCAATGAGAAAACTAAGGTCCAGGATACAAATCCAGATTTTTGCTCCAAATTCAGTACTTTTGAGTTAACTTGCACTATTGTACAATCATTTTTTTCCAGTTTCATAGGTTTCCACTAATTATTTTACTGGTTTTGACTATTTTCATCATTTGCTTTTTTGCTTTTCTGTTTGGATAGTTGGATAGATAGAGATTTTACTCTGAGTTGCATATTCTTTCTTTCAAACCCATATCATAAATTCTGAATATTAAACAAGACCAAGACATTTCTGACAACATGAAATCATTTTGTATACTTAAATCATCTCAAATAAGTTAAATTAGTATGTCATACAAGTTTTTAAAATGTACTCTCAGTAGCTGTCTATAAAAAATGAAATTGCTGCTATCTGTTTTCCCCAATAAACCTTTTTTTCTTGTACTACTCAGGTTTCTACTTTAAATGTGCAATAACAGTTGTCCGCCTTAAAAGACGTTTTCATTGACTCTTCTTTAAGTGGGCTATGTTCCATCACTTCATAAGCTCATCATTCTTTGAGCTGCCAAGCAATAATCCTTAGAGACATTCATCAAAACAACGAGGGAGCAGCAGCCATGTGCCCCAGTGAGCTCAAAAACAGGCTGACAATTCAGGGACCATGAACACTCATCCCTTTTTGTCGATATTAACTTGCCATTTGACCTTATGACAGTCATTTAGCCTCTTCTGGCCTCCCTTTTTTCCCCATGTTTAAACAAATAGAGATGAAAACATTGATGTTGTTTCCCAGAGAGATTATAAAGGGAAAAAATCAACTAACATTGTGCCTATAAAACACATTGCAAGCTATAAAATGCTACATAAATGCTTAATAATAAAATGGTTACAGATCCTTATGGTTAAATATAGCCTAAGTTGTACTGCTAAACTGATCACTATCATTGGCAGCTCAAATAAGGGAAAAAATACTCTTCTCACTCATACACATCACATTGTCCAGAAGCAATGCTTTGAGGTCCATGTAGACATCTCATATAATCATAAAGGTGTTATAATAAATGGAGTGCTAGAGTCTGAGTCAGGAAGACTTGGGTTTGAATACTTCATTAGGCAGTTACTAACTATATGATCCTGGTCAAGTAACAAGTTTCTTATAACTTCTCTCAGTTTTCTCATCTGTAAAATGGGAATAATACATCTACGCACAGAGTTGCTGAGAGAATCAAAGGAGACAATATGTAAAGCACTTTTTAAATGATAAAGGTGATAGAGATGCTACTTATTATTATTAGCTATCATGAGGCATGATGAAGAGGGAAGCTACCTGATAGAAGAGCTAATATAAGTCAATACTTTGATAATCATTTACTAAGTAAGTGTTCAATATTTATCAGATCCTGGAGGGGTAAAGGGGGAGGGTAAGACAAAAAAAATCTCTGCCTTCAAGGAGTTCATATTCTTATAGGAAAAATTTATTTTGTTGTTGTTTTGAATAGATCATTCATATTCTCAACTTTTGTGCTTATGCTCCTTCCTGCTGAGTGTCAATGGAACACTAACAATGGCAGTCACAACAACAATTGACATTATATAGTGTTGTAATAGTTTGAGTACTTCACATAGATTATCTCATATGATTCTCATAAGAACAAGGAGGGAGGTAGGCTCTATTGTAATATTTCTTGTAGGAGATGAGGAAACTGAAGCTGAGACTTGGGGACTTGCCTAGGGTTGCACAGCTACTAGGTCAAGTATAAATATATGTTATCTGGTCTCAATTTGACCTTCATTGCTGCATATCAATCCAATTAATTTCCTCAAATAATGTTGTTACACTGCCCATAGAGGCTGTTTCAAACCTTGGATTTTCTCCTCAAAATATATATACACTCTTTCCATCTCAGGAGAAGACATTATCTACGTCAGTGAAAAAAAATTCAGACTGTCTACTATTGGTGTCTTATTTTCCCCACTTCAAATAACATCAGAACCATCACCCATTTCCTAGTGTTTCAGTCTTATCTCTGCTAAAGAGGTCACCCTTGTCCATGCCACAACAAGCCCCTCTACTTGTGCTCTTGATCCTAATTCCCCCTGTATTCTCTAAGATGTTGTCCTTTCTGTCTTCTCTCCCTCTTGAATTTCAGCATCTCCTTATATACTTGTTCCTTATAAGTAATGTACAAAAATGCCCAGTACTTCCAATCCTCAAAGAACCTTCAAACCATTTCTTTAAGCTATCCTCCTTTTCACAGGCAAACTTCTAGAAAATGTTGTCTTTATGCAGTATCTCCAAGTTCACAGGCAAACTTCTAGAAAATGTTGTCTTTATGCAGTATCTCCAAGTTCTCACCTCCCTCTCTTACCACCATTTGTAATCTGATATTTATCCCTATTGCTCAACTGAAACTGCTTTCTACAAGATGAATTTTTTTTCTTTTTTTCCCTTTTTTTTTTCTCAGAATACAGTGTTCAGAACTCTTGTCCACATCCTTCTTCTGCATACTTTCTTATTCAAGTGTTTACTTAAGATTTCTTGCCAAGGTTCTCTTCTTGTTTCTTTTAAAATGATCCTTCTTAGTCTTATCCAATCACCATAATCTCACAGTCCTGTGCAGTTGCACCCCAGAGTTCTTTTCTTATACATCATTTATTAGATAGATAGATAGATAGATAGATAGATAGATAGATAGATAGATAGATAGATAGATTATACCTTTGAGGGTTTTCATTAGCTCTGATGGATTAACATAACATTGCTACAAATGTAAGACCTAAATCTGTACATTTCATGATCATCACCTTCTTGAATTCCAGTTCCATATACACATTTGCCAGCTAGATATTTCAATCTAGTTAAACCATAGACACCTCTGATTCAAACTGTCCCAAAGAGAATATATTATCTTTCCCTATAAACACGCCTACTTCCTCATATTGTTTTTTCTTCTAGTCATCCAGGTTTGCCACTTAATCTTGGACTTTCACTCTCATTCAACCTCTATACTAGCCAATATTGTCAACTCTCCTTTCATGAAATCTTTATTATGTTTCGCTCATGTCCACAACCGTACTAGTTGTTGCCTCTAATAATTTTTGCCTACATGATTGTTATGTTCCTAAATGATCTTCCTCTCTTCAATCAGTCCTCTCTCTACGCCACCTTTTATGCCAGAAATGACAAATTCACAGCCTATTGGCAGCAAATTGTCAGAAAAAATGGTACAAATCATATTAGAACGTCATTAAAAAAAGTTTAAAAAGTAAATAAGATGCCAATACAACATAGATAATGTCATAAGGTTAGTTTGTGATTTTGTAAATCAGTTAATGGTCTGTAGGGATTTGTTTCTATTTGATTTTGACACCATTTCCCTACACAGGTAACAGACAAATATTCCTGAAGTATAAGCCAGATCATGGCTCTCCTGCACAGAAAAATTATATCAAAAATTTTTGGTATAAATTTTTCAGTTTGGCATTTAAAGTCTTTCATGATGTGATTTCAGTATAATTTCCCTGACTGTTTACATTTTACTCTTGCTCATTAATTCTACATGTCAGCCAAAGTAGCCTTATTGTCTTCCTAATTCATCATATTTCTTTTATTACTTCTGTTCTTTTTCATAGGTTTGTCCACATGTCTGGAATGTCCTCCATCTTTATTTTCATTACATAGATCCTCTAGTATCCTTCAAAGCTTAATTTAAATGCTGCATGGTTCAAGCCCTTTCTAATTTCCCAGTTTTTAATATCCCAATGAGTAAAAATATTTTATATTGTTTATTTGTTTCTTAGGACCTTGGCTAGTACCTAGAACATAGTAGGTCTAATAACACTTAGTAAATTTTGAATGAGTTCTTTTTTTAAAAAAAAACTTACATATGAAACAATTTCATTTTAAATAAACAAAAAGAAGTAATTTTCCCTATAATATTTTCTTCTGATTGAGACAGCTTGACAATTTTAATCAAGTTAGTTTGTCTTTTGAAATCCTAATTCTATTTTTTCTTGACCATCACAAATGATATCCAAGAACCTTAGCTATAAATTTGATTTTTACTTAAGATGATGAACATCTTTGCAATTCAACTATTGCTAGAACTGCTTAACATAAATAATTCAATATATACAAGTATTTCTACTACTTTTCAGCAGTCTTGCTTTTACTCAAAGAACAGAATTTATTTGAGGAAATAACAAAATGGATGTTCCCTGAGTTCTCTCATTTTCTTTTGTTGTTGGTGTTGTTGTTGATTGTAAAATTTTATTTAGTAAAAAAAAAGTCCCATTCCAAACCTTTAGTACGCAATATTTTACTGCAGCCACATGCTTGATATTCAATTTATATGATTTTGACGAATGTTTAATTTGTCATTATGAAACTACACATCAGATATTAAACATATAATTGATGAACAATATATTTTCCAAGTCTAGCCTCGATTACTAACAAAAGTTTTCTTTTTTAATTGCATTTCCTTCCTCTAAAAAAACATAAAGAGAATTTATATATTATATATACATATATATAAAATACAAAAAGAGGACAGAAATCTCCATTTCATACCACTTGCTTTTTAAAAAAAGTAAACTATAATTTTACATCATTTTTCCTATTCTACAATGTATTTTATTTATTTCATTCAATATTTCTCATTTGTTAAAAATTGATTTTTCAAAATTTAGAATTTCAAATCCTCTCCCTCCTTCCTGCCCCTCCTCCTTAAGAAGGAAAGAAATTCTTACAAATTATATATGTGTAGTTATGCAAAACCTATTTCATATTAGCTATGTGGCAAATCACAGAACATTTTAAAAACACTTCATCATCACACAATATTGCTGTTACTGTATGCAATCTTATGAGTCTACTTACTTCAATTTGCATGAGTTCATATAAATCTTTCAAAATTTTTCTATAACAATTCTGCTCATCATTTCTTGTAGTATAATATTATTGCATCACAATCATATGCAAAAACTTGTTCAGTCATTCCCCAATTGGTGGATATTGCCTTGATTTTGAATACTTTGCCACCACAAAAAATGGCTGCCAAAAACATTTCTGTAGTTATATATCCTTTTCCTTTAGATCTCATTTCTTTGGGTTACAAACCTAGTAGTGGGATTGCTGTGTAAGGACAGTTTTGTAGCTCTTCAGGTATAGTTTCAAATTGTTCTCTTCACAGCTCCACCGAAAGTGCATATGTGTCTCAATTTTTCTACATCTCCTTGAACATTTGTCATCTCTTTTCATATTAGGCAATCTTATCAGTAGGAGGTAGTACTTCAAAGTTGTTTTAACTTTTATTTCTCTAATAAGTAGTGATTTAGAGCACCATTTTTTCCTTATGAACACAGATTGCTTTTATATCCTGAAGCCTTGTTGAAGTTTGTAATTGTTTCAACTAATTTTAATCAATTTTCTAGAATTCTCCAAGTATACCATCATATGTGCAAAAGCCAATAGTTTTATCTTCTCCTTGCTTGTTCTAATTCTTTCAATTCCTTTTTTTCCAGTACAGTACCGAATAATAGTGGTGATAACCTGACATCCTTCTTACACTGCTGGTCTTATTGTGATGACTTCTAGCTTATCCCTGTTACAAATAATACATGCTGGCGGTTTTAAATAAAGAGTACTTGTGTTTTTTAAGTTATATTTATTTCTATGATTTCAGTGTTTTTAACTATAATGAGTGTTATATTCTGTTGAAAAGTTTTTTTTTTCTGCATCTATTGAGATCATTATATATTTTTGGTTTTGTTGTTAGTGATATGGCCAATTATACTGATAGTTTTCCCAACATCTAATCAGCCCTCAACTCCTAGTATAAATGCCACCTGGTGATAGTGTGTGATCTTTGTAACGTATTTCTGGAATCTACTTGCTAGTATTTTATTTAAAATTTTTGCATCATAGAGAAATTGGTCTACAGCATTTTTCTTCTCTTTTTCCTCTTCCTGACTTAGATGTCAGCATCATATGGATGTCATAAAAAGAATATGGTAGGACTCTTTGTTCTATTTTTCCAAATAATTTTTATAGTATTAGAATTAATTATTCTTTAAATATTTGATAAGATTCATTTGTGAATATATCTGGTTCCTGGGATGTTTTCTTAGGGAGCATATTTATGACTTATTTGATTTTTTTTTCAAAGATTGGGTTATTTAAGAATTTTATTTCCTTTTTCTATAAATTGGAGAAACTTATATTTTTTGAAAACATTCATCCCTTTCATTTAGATTATTTGACTTATTGGCATATATTTGGACAAAATAGTTTTAATTTAATCTTCATTGGCAATGAACTCACCCTTTTCATTTCTGATACTGACAATTTGGTTGTCTTCTTTCCTTTCTAAGACAAATTAACCATTTTTTTTTTTACTTTATTTCATAAAACCAGTTCTTAGTTTTATTTGTTAAGTGTTTTCTTACTTTTAATTTTATTAATTTCATCTTTGATTTTCAATTTTTTTTCCAATTTTCTATTTATAGAGGATTTTTAATTTGTCCTTTTCCTGGTTTTTTTCTGTCATACCCAATTCATTGGTATGCTCTTTTTTTTTCTGTTTTATTTAATTAAGCTTGTAAAGAAAAATTTAGCTTTGTGTACTGCTTTGGCTGCAACCCATAAATTTTAGCATGTTGTCTTGCTGTCATTTTCTTTAATGAAATTATCGATTGGTTCCATGATTTCTTGTTTAACCCACTAATTCTCTAGGATTATATTGCTAAGAAAAAACATATATTCCTCTTGATTCCCATTCAATTTTCTCCAGAGGACTATTAAATTTAACTTTTCAAAAATCCTATTCATTCCCTTACCTCCCTTCTTATTTGTTTTATGGTTAGATTTTTCTGATTGAGGAACTCCACTAGTATAGTTTCACTACTTATTTACTCCTATAACTCACATAATTTTTCCTTTCAGAATTTAGATCCTATGCCATTTGATGCATATATGTTTAGTATTTGTATCAATTCATTCTCTATGGTACCATTTTAGCAAAATGTGTTTTCTCTATCTTTTTTAAGTAAGTCTGTTTTTGATTTTGCTTTGTCTGAGATCATATTTGTTATCCCTGATCTTTTTTTACATCAAATGAAGCATAATAGATTCTGCTCCAGCCTTTATTTTTACTCAGTTTCAAATGTATTTCCTGTAAATATACATTGTTAGATTCTGGTTTTTAATCTATTCTGCTATCTGCTTCTGTTTTATGTGTTAGTTCATCCTATTCACATTCACAGTTATGATGATTAATTGTGGATTTCCCTTCTCATTTTTTCCCTATTATATTTCTCTCCCTTTTTTACCATATTCCTAATCAAAGTATGTTTTGCTTCTGACCATTGCCTCCCTTGCACCTTTCCTTATATTATCCCCTCCTCTGCTACTTTCCACTGAAAGTAAGATAGATTTCTCTGACCAAGTATGTGTATTAATCTCTCATTAACCCAATTCTGATGATAGTAAGATTCAAGTGTTATCTGCTTTCCCTGCCCTTAATATTTTCCCTCCACTGTAAAAGCTCTTCCTTTCATTTCTCTTTTATGAGAGATAATTTTCCATCTTCTTCCTCTTTCCTTCCCCTTTTCCCACTGCATTTCACTTTTTCATCCCTTAATTTTATTTCTTTAAAATTTTCCCATCATAGTCAACTCACACTCCTGTTATCTGTCTATATATACTCCTTCTAAGTGCCCTAATAATGAGAAAGTTCTTAGGAGTTACAAGTATTATCTTCTTATATAGGAATATAAAGTTTAATATTACTTAATGTCTTATGATTTCTCTTTCCTGTTTCCTTTTGTTGCTACTTTTGAGTCTTACATTTGAAAGTTATTTTTTTTCTTCTTTTTTCTTTTCTTTCCATCAAGGAATGCTTGAAAATCCTCTACTTCATTAATGTTCATTTTTACCCAGAAGGGTCATACTCAGCTTTGAGGGGTAGGTTTTCTTAGTTGTAATTTTAGCTTCTTTGTCTTCAAGAATATCATAAGTATTACAGGCCCCCTGACATTTTAATGTGGAAACTGATACATCTTGTATATTTTTAATTGTGGTTCCATAATATCTGAATTGTTTCTTTCTGGCTGCTTGTGATATTTCCTCCTTTACCAGGAATTTGACTATAATATTATTACGAGTTTTCATTTTTAAATCTCTTTTGGGAATTACATGTTGGGTTTTTTACCAGGGCACTTTTCTTTGAGAATGAATATTGAAAGATTATGCATAGGCTATTTATTTTTATTTTATTTTAAATCAAGACTTTTACATGATCCAATAATTTCAAATTATCTCTCCTTGGTCTTTTTTCTAAGTCCATTGTTTTTCCAGTGAGATAATTTATATTTGCTTCTTTTTTCCCTTCTTTTGCTTTATTTATGTCTTAATGTCTCATAGAGTTATTAATTTACAGTTGTCCAATTCTAACTTTTAAATAATTATTTTCTTCAGTGAGCTTCTGCATCTCTTTTTCCATTTGTCCAGTTCTCCTTTTTAATGAATTATTTTCTTCTGTGAATTTATGTTTTTGTGTTTGAGTGTGTGTGTGTGTGTGTGTGTGTGTGTGTATTTTGTTTCATTTTGTTTTGCTTTAGCATTTGGTTAATTCTTTTTTTTAAGGTGCTATATTCTTCAATTTTTTTTGCCTCTTTGACAAAACTGTTGACTTTTCTAAATTTTCTTATATCACTCCTGTTTCCCTTCCCAATTTTTCTTCTACCTTTCTTATGTAATTTTTAAATAAGTTTTGAAATTTTTTTTTGAAAATTCTCATTTATAGTGTGTCCAATTAACATTTTTCATTGTTACTTTGGTTGTAGTTGTTTTGATATTATTTTCTTCTAAATGTATGCCTTGACCTTCCCTGTCACCATAATATTATTAGTTAACTGCTTTCCTCTTTGAAACTAGTAAAACTGAGAAGGTAACTTTTTCTGCTCCTTTTTTAATCTATTCCTTCCTGATATGTTAAAGAAGCCAGGGTGCATGGGACTCAAGACCAAAGAATGTTGTAGACTTAGAACTGGGACTGTGGTTATCAAGGGGGAGGAGCCAAAATGAGGGAGTAACAGCATGGACTTTCTAGAGCAATCTGCACAAACCTAGTCAAATACCTGTTAAAAAATGGCTCTAAACAAATTCTGGAGCTTCAGAACCCACAGAATGAGAGAGTGAAGCACAACTCCAGTCTAAGATAGACTGGAAGGTCACCAGGAAGTGTCAATTGCACCACGCAGAGATCAGAGCACAGCTCAGTGTGGACTGTACCAGCATAGACGGGATCTGAGCAGGACTTGGGGGGACTGAATCTCTCATACCTTTGGTGGATTTCAGACTTCATGACCCCAAAAATATGAGGATAAATTGAAAGGTCAGTGGAAAAAGTCTGTGAGACCAGTTTGGGAGAGTGGAGGGGTCCAGCCCTTGGAAAAATATGTCAAAATTTGATTGCCCAGAGAAGTTCATCAATATTGTATGTCAGTTTCATGATGGCATGTTTGCCTGGGTTCTGGATAATGGAAAATGCTCTTGTGCTTTCCCAGTCACCAATGGAGTGAAATAGGGCTGTGCTTTTTTAGCATGATGTTTTCAGCCATGTTGACAAATGCTTTCAATGAGGATAAACACAACATCAAGATCAACTACTATACTGATGGTAAGTTCTTCAATTTGAAAAGGCTACAAGACAAGACCAGAGTGGAGGGAGTGTTGGTGCATGATTATCTGTTTGCAGATGATTGTGCAATGCAACCTCTAAAGCTGAGGTGCAACAAAGTACAGATAAATTCTCTACTGCCTGTGCTAATTTTGGTAGAATAATTAACGTTAAGAAAACACAGGTGCTCCATCAGCTACCACCACACCATCCATCATGGAACCATTCATTGGTTACAACAAATGGAGAAGTTTTGAATGATTTAGATAAGTTCATTTACCTTGGTAGTGTACTTTCCAGGGATGTACACATTGACAATGAGGATGATGCACACATTGCCAGAGCTAGCTCAGTGTTAGGAAGGCTCCAAAGAAAAGTTTGGGAGAGAAGAGGTATTAGACTGACTACCAAACCAAAACTTGGACAGTTGGGCAAATGCATGAGATTTTAGTATCTGGAAGGGAAACTAATTGAATACTTGACAATAAAACGAGGAATTATAGGGAAGATGCACACTAGAAAGGAGTTTATCTGCTGAAAAGAAATATCAAATATTTCTCCATTTAAAGCCTTCAGCATAATATCCAATTTATTATCACATATGCATGCCTCTTCATCATCATTTCTGCTACTCTCCCCTTCTCGCTCATCTTGCTTGAGGGTATGTATTTAAGATATAAAAAGGGTCCCCTTCAAATGCCCCAGGTCAGAGATAATTCTAATTAAGATGGTCTCCATCTACCAGGTTCAAATCAGTAACATGACTAGGAAAGCAAATAGTATTTGAAACTATCTTAAAAGGTTTGGCAGCTGGAAGGTGGAAACCTCTTTATCTTTGTATATTATGTTAAAAAACTGTTTTGCCTTTTTATTTTTTCCATTATAGTCATTTTCAGATATTTATTCAAACTCATGACCCTCAGTGAGTCTACCCTTATAAGAAATGAAAAGAATTAAGCAAAACCAAGAGACACTGTGACCACATTGGACAGTATGCCGTTGGATCCCCTCATCTCCCCAGTGAAAGCTAGGAGTTGTCCTTCCTCATGTCCAGATCCAAGGTCAACCATCAAAGAGTTTGCTTGATGACTCTTTCTGTTTATATCACTGGAGTTGTCATGTATATTATTTTCCCAGTTTTATTTTTTTCTCTATAGAAAGGTCTACAGAGCCATTGTGCTGACCTTATTGTTATATGCTTATGATACATGGACAGTGTACCAGCACCATGCCAGGAAGTTGAATCACTTCCATTTGAACTGTCTTAGGAAGATTCTGAGGATCACCTGGCAGGATAAGGTAACAGAAACTGAAATCATTGCTCGAGCTGAACTACCAAGTATTCAAACTATGCTTCAGAGAGTGCAACTCTGATGGGCTGGTCAAGTTGTTCGAATGTAAAATGTACGCTTACTAAAAAGACTATTTTATTGAGAACTCACATGGCACAGGCCATCACATGGTGGTCAGAAGAAGAGATACAAGGATACTCTCAAAGTCTCTCTCAAGAACTTTGGATTTGACTGTGCAATATGGAAGACACTGGCACAGGACCACTCAGCACGGCATGCTCACATCAGAAAGGGTACTTTTCTCTTTGAGCATACCAGAATTGAAAGCAAAATTAGGGATATCCACCCAACATATTTACATGGACTATCTGTGCACAAGCTGTGGTAGAGCATTCTAAGCTGATATTAGCCTGATCAGCCACAGCTGGACAGACTGAAATTTCATTTTATCAAGGTGATGTCATTTTGGTACTCTGTGAAGATGGACAACAACCAACCAACCAACCATGGTGGCAGAAGGGGGAGGGGGCAGAGGAACCCTGGGCAGCCACAGTAGCAGCAGAGGCAGCAGCAGTGACTGTTTCACCTGGAGATCCAGGACCACAGATTGTAGGAGGATTAAACAACTATGGAAACCCTGCCCAACTCCACTAAAAGCAGAGATCTACCTTTACAAAGAGCTCAGAAGTCAGGTAAATGGCTGGGGAAATGAGCAAAATCTAGAAAAAGGATCAGAGTAAAGAATCTTACTTTGGTGACAAGGAAGACCAAAACATGCAAACAGAAGACAACAAAGTCTAACCTCCTCCATCCAAAGCCTCCAAGAAAAATATGAATTGGTCTCAGACCATGGAAGAGCTCAAAAAAGATTTTGGAAATCAAGTAAGAGAAGTAGAGCAAAAATTGGGAAGAGAAATGAGAGTGATGTAAAAAAAATTATGAAAAATGAGTCCACTGCTTGCTAAAAGATCCAATAAAATGCTGAAGAAAATAACACTTTAAAAAATGGACTAACCCAAATGACAGAAGAGATCCAAAAAGTCAATGAAAAGAATACCCTAAAAAACAGTATTGGCCAGATGGAAAAGGAGGTCTAAAAGCTCACTGAAGAAAATAATTCCTTAAAGATTACAATGGAGCAAATAGAAGCTAATGCTTTTATGAAAATATCAAGAAATTGTAAAACAAAACCAAAGGAATGAAAAAAATAGCAGACAATGTGCAATAATTCATTGGAAAAACAACTGACCTGGAAAATAGATCCAGGAGAGATAATGAAACAATTATTAGACTACCTGAAAGCCATAATGAAAAAAAGAACCTCAATATCATCTTTCAAGAAATTATCAAGGAAAACTGCCCTGATATTATAGAAGCACAGGGTAAAATAAATATTGAAAGAATCCACCAATAGCCTCTGGAAAGAGATCCCAAAAATTAAACTTCTAGAAATATTGTAACCAAATTCCAGAGCTCCCAGGTCAAGGAGAAAATATTGCAATCAGCAAAAAAGAAACAATTTGAGTGTTGTGGAAATACAACCAGGATAATACAAGATCTAGAAGCTTCTACATTAAGGGATCACAGGGCTTGGAATATGATATGTCAGAGATTAAAGGAGCTAAGATTAAAACCAAGAATCACCTACTAAGAAAAACTGAGTATAATATTTCTGGGGGAAAAATGGTCTTTCAATGAAATAGAGAACTTTCAAGTGTTCTTGAGGAAAAGACCAGAGCTGAACAGAAAATGTGACTTTCAAACACAAGAATCAAGAGAAACAGGAAAAGGTAAACAGGAAAGAGAAATCATAAGGGGCTTTCTAAAGCTGAACTATTTACATTCCTATATGGAAAGATAATATTTCTAACTCTTGAGACTTTTCTCAATATTTTGGTAGTTCGAGGGATTTTACACATACACACACATACACACACGCACACACACACATATAAATAGACAGCACAGGATGAGTTGAATAAGAAGTGGTGATATCTAAAAAAATAAAATTATGGGGTGAGAGAGGAATATTTTGGGAGGAGAAAGGGATAAATGGAATGGGGCAAATTATCTCTGATAAAAGAAGCAAGAAAAAAACTTTGTCAATGGAGGAGAAAAGAGAGGTGGTGAGAGAAAAAGTGAAGCTTACTCTCTTCACATTTTCACTTAAGGAGGAAACAACATGCTCACTCAATTTGGTATGAAAATCTATCTTACACTACAGGAAAGTATGGGAGAAGGGGACAAGTGGGTTGGAGGAATGATAGAAGGGAGGGAAAATGGGAGGAGGGAATAATTAGAAGTAAATACTTTTGGGGAGGTACAAGGTCAAAAGAGAGAATAGAATAAATGGGAGGCAGGATAGGATGGAGGAAAATAGAGAGAAATATCTTACACAACATGACAATTATGGAAGTCTTGCAAAACTATACATATATCACCTATATTGAATTGTTTGCTTTCTCAGTGGAGATGGGTGGAGAGGGAGGTGGGGAGAGAAGTTAGAACTCAAAGTGTTAGGAACAAATGTTGAGAATGGCTTTATAAGCAACTGGGAAGTAACAAATACAGGTATAGAAATCGATCTTGCCCTACAAGAAAAGAGAGAAAATGGGGATAAGGGAAGGGAGGGGTGTGATAGAAAAGAGGGCCTATTGAGGGAAGGGGTAATCAGAATGCAAGGCATTATGGGGTGGGAGGAGGCAAGAAATGGGGAGAAAATTTGGAACTCAAAATTTTGTGGAAATGAATGTTGAAAACTAAAAACAAATAAACATTAAAAAAATAATCAAGAGAAGCATTAAAAAGTAAACAGGAAAAGAAAATCACAAGGGACTTACTAAAGTTGAACTGTTTACATTCCTACATGGAAAGATAATATTTGTAACACTTGAGCCTTTTCTCAGTATTTGGGTAGTTGGAAGTATTTCATACATACAGACAGAGGACACAGGGAGAGTTGAATAGGAAGGGATGATACCTAAAAATATAAAATTCAGGGGAGAGAGAAGGATATATTGGGAGGAGAAAGGGAGAAATAGAATGGGACAAATTATCTCTTAAATAAAAGAGGCAAGAAAAAGCTTTTTCAATGGAAGGGAAGAGGGGGGAGGTGAGAGGGAAAAAGTGAACCCTACTCATCACATTTGGCTTAAGGAGGGAAATAACATGCACACTCAATTTGCTATGAAAACCTGTCTTACACTACAGGAAAGCAAGGGAGAAAGGGATAAGCAGAGTATGGGGGGGGGGGGGCGGGAATGATACAAATACGGCAAATGGAAGGAGGGGGAGATTAGCAGTAAACAGTTTTGAGGAGGGATAGGGTCAATAGAGACAACAGAATAAATGGGAGGCAGGATAGAATGGAGGGAAACATAATCTTACACAACATGACTTTTGCATAACTACACATGTATAATATATATTGAATTGCTTGCCTTCTCAATGAGGATGGATGGGGAGGGTGGAAGGGAGAGAAGCTGGAACTCAGTTTTAAAAATGAATGTTAAAAGTTGTTTTTACATTGAACTGAGAAATAAGATATACAAGTAATGGGGTATGGAAATCTATCTTGCCCTACAAGAAAATAGAGGAGATGGGGATAATGGAAGGGAGGTGTATGATAGAAGGGAGGGCAGATTAGCAGAATACATGCTGTTTTGGGGTGGGCAAAGGGGAGAGACAGGGAGAAAATTTGGACTCAAAATCTTGTGGAAATGAATGCTTAAAACTAAAAATAAATAAATAAATTTGAAAAAAAAAACTGAGACTGTGCTTTATAGAAATCAAGCTAAACTACAGCCTTATGAAGTATGTTAATAACTATGAAGTTGTTCTCCTCCCCAGAAAATACGGTCACATGTACAGATGGCAGTGGCTAATACAGATTATGTCTCCTGTAAATTTGTATAATTGTGATAATATCTTCTGAGATATATATGTGTGTGTGTGTGTGTGTGTGTATAAATATTAGTTAATCTGAATGTTATGTGGCTAAATGGAACTAGGATACATGGGAGTTTTCCCTACACTTAGTGGGACCCCTCTGTAAAAGTTGGAGGCATGTACAGAAAGCCTAGTTTCTTCAACTCTAATCCCCTTACACGTATAGGACAACTGCAGGAGAATGGTGAAAATGTAATCTACCTGAGATTTCCAGAAAGTGAGGGTCAGGGCAACCTTTGTTATAAGAAGAATCAGGAACTTTGCTTTTATCTATCTATCTATCTATCTATCTATCTATCTATCTATCTATCTATCTATCTTCATCATTTTAGTTTTTCCTAGGTACATGTAAAAACAATTTTTAACATTCATTTTTAAAACTTTGAGTTCCAAAGTCTCTTCCCTCCTCCCTCCCCCACCCTCCATTGAGAAGGCAAGCAATTTGATATAGGTTATACATGTGCAGTCATGCAAAACACTTCCAAAATATTCATGTTATGAAAAAAAGACAAAAAATCCTCAAGAAATATAAAGTAAAAAAAAAATGTATGCTTCAAATCTACCTTAAGACCCAATCAGTTCTTTCTCTGGGGATGGATAGCACTTTTCAACACAATTCCTTCAGAGCTGTCTTGGATGGTTGTATTGCTGAGAACAGCTAGGTCATCTACAGCTGATCATCCTACAATTTGGTTGTCATAGTACATAGCACATACATAGTACATTTCACTTTGCATCAGCTCATATAAGTCTTTCTAGGTTTCTCTGAGAGTATGCTACTCATCATTTCTTTTAGTACAATAGTATCCTATCATAATCACATACCACAATTTGACAAACTTTGCTTTTGGAAGGGGATAGAGAGGGGAATAATTTATATGCTAGACACTAATATGCACATTTTAAAAATAAAATATTCTAGTATTTGATGGTTACAATAACTTTTTCAAAGTAGGTATTATTATTATCCCCATTTTATAGTTGAGGAAAATGAGGCATACAGGTAAAATGATTTGCCCAAGGTCACAGAACTAGAAAATGTTTGGACTGAATAACAGGTGGATGCCAAGGGACCTAGCCAGATTATTCATTAAGGAAGGCACCCTAGACACGTAGCTATTTCTTCCATTCTGTTTTAATATATCCTCTCCTGACAACCTACATTATTGGAGGAAACCTAGTATCCACATCAATTGAGAGAATACTACATGGGTTTTAACTGGATTTGTTACTCCCCCCCCCATTAGAGACTTAATTGCAATAATGAGAGTCTTTAAAACAATTTAATATTAAATTGTTCTATGTATTAGTCATGTCTCTCCAAATGGAGAGAATCTGATAACAGAGATTGGGTACCCTACTTTGTATCCCCCATAATAGCTACAATGATACCAGGCAAATAGTTGTCATGGATTCAAATTTGGGATTTAATCACTACAGGAGACTCAGGTCAGATACTCTCCCTAGGCTTCTAGTGTGCAGACTTGCCCATGTTCATATAGCTAATCTGTTCAAAGATCGAACTTGAATCCAGGCGTTCCTAATTCCAGTTCTATTGTCTTTCCCTCTATAACACACTGCCTTTCAAGACAAACAGGTGCTTAATTATTTTTGCCTGGTTGATTGATTGAATATTAGACAAAAAGGTGATCTTCAACTGTGAAGAGATGGAATAGGCACTTTTCGAATCAGCATACTATTATAAATTATTTGCAATTCAGTCCACTACTCAGCATAACTTTCTGTAAAAATCTCTGAGTTTAGAATTCAGCATTTCAATTCTCCTTGAAAATATTTATTAATTAATCTAACATATGATGCACAAGGTACTGTACATTATAATAAAATTAATAAAACATGGTCCTCACCTTCAAAGTATTTATTACGTATTTCCCTAAGATTTCTATGAGGAATCCATACTGAGAACACACAGGGTAAGTTCTTTTCTGACAAAAGCATTTATATTGATTCTAATTAGAGACTATACAGAAACACATTAAAGACATTTCATATATTTTACAATTAAAGATCACATTTTAAAAATCAAAGATTTCAGAAAAGTCAACTAGACCTGCATCAAATCTGCCATGCGAAAGGCACACTATTGGATATAAATGTTTCTGGGTCTGTTTTTCCCTTTTAAAAGCAGTATCATCCTCTCACACTATGATTCCTTCTGATCAGCTAATCCATGGCAAATGACTATTGTCTGTTTATTATCTTTTTAATTTCAAGCTATAATTTCTCTATTTGTCTATGTTTCTGCCAGAATTTTAGATGAGTAGTTTCGAACATTGTCTTTCACTGAAAATGTCTCCCCCTTCTTTCTGTCTTTTCTTAGCTCTTAAGTGCAAATCTGTTTAAAGTCCCTTGATATTTAATTCTTCTTTTGTTTTCATTTTTTAACTGAATTTGGTTTATGTGCAAAATTTTTAAGCCCTGTGTATGACAAAGTCTAACCACGACCTGTATATCAAATTCAACTTTTGAGACCACATTCTTTCCAGGCTTTTCTGCCATTTCTCTGTCTCTCTGTCTCTCTCTTTATGTCTCCCTCTACCTTTTTGTGTCTCTGTCTCCACCTCTCTGTCTCTCTGTCTCCCCTCCTCTATCTCTTATATACATATATATACATATACACACGTATACACACACAGCTAGTACATACACAAATACATACATACAAGTTTTAGAAATGTTTGCAAAACCATTTAATTGTTTTCAATTCCTTAGTTTTACCCTTTTCATCTCTTTTAGTCTTTAGTTGGATTCATCAGCAAAATTTAGCATTTTATGCCAGGGTCTCAACTGCATTATCTAGAGAATTAGACACATTTTTCTCCTCTTTGCAGTCTTCTATATTACTCATTATCCAGTCTTCTATATTCTTTATTGCTTCTTCTACCAATGCTTTGTCAGAATGCTCTCTATTTGTATATTTGGAATTTTACACTATTCATAGTACTTAAACTGACCTCATTGTGTTCCATGTGGTCAGGCAAAAACCTTTCCAATCACTTTCTTCATCATGAGTAATTCAAGTTGTTGTTCAGTCATTTTGAGTCCTTTTGAGTCAAGGGCAGGCCTGTCTCTTTGTGAACCCACTGGATTTTCCTTGGCAAAGGTATGGGAGTGCTTTGCCAGTTTCATTCTCTAGTTCATTTTGTAGATGAGGAAACTGAGGCAAATGTGTTTAAAATGACTTGCCCAGGGTCACAGAGCTGCAAATATCTGAGAATAGATTGACTCAGAAAGATGACTCTTCCTGATTCCAGGCCCAATACTTTATCTACTGTACCACCTAGCTACCCCAGAGTAATTCAAGAGAACAGAGCAAAATGCTGAGGTTCTTAGAAAAGTCATTTATTGGATACGCAGAATCACAAACTAACTTTCTTCACTGCATTGCCAAAATAAAGCTACAGTAAATTATAAAATACTAACTAATACTTTCTTTTTGTATTTATAATAATATAAACAGTAACAATGATAGAGAAAAAATAAAATAAATAGCAACTACCAACATAGAAATCGTCCATCTCAGCTCAAAGAAGTATCAATATGAATACTGAACAAATAATCTAAAGAGATGCCCAATGTCAAGCCTCCAATCATGTCTTTCTATGAGTAAATCTATTGTTAATAATTATTAAATTCTGTCACAGTAAAAACTGATCATTTGGAGCCATTGTGAGGCCGTTTTTCATTTGAACAATCAATTGTATTGACTCCTTGTGAATATTTTAATCACAAACTGATTTGATACAATGTCTAAGCAGGATCTGTTTGCCATACTTTTGTCTCATACTTCAAAAGAAAAGAATTATAAAACCGATTATCTTATTTATCTGCAAACTTCCTAAAGGGATAATGCCATTCAAGGATCTGCAACATAGAAATAGTTTAAATCTGTTCAAAGTACAATATCCCCACTTTTTTATTCCACCTACTGATAGGATTACTATATACCAATGGAGGCATTCTGCACACCCTCCACTTATTCTCAATCTGATATAAATTGCCACTTAAAAGATAAAACATATACCTGCATTTATTCTCCAAATTTGAGCGTAACCTGGATTTTTTTTCTAAAATGTGGTTGAGGGAAAGTGCAAATTTGCACACACATTCACACACATATGTATGTGTGCATACGCATGCATAAATGTATACATACACATGTGTATAGACATGTATACATATATAATGTGTATTATACATGTGTGTACACAGACACACACTCTAAAACTGGCTTGCAAAGCAAAAATATATAAATAAACTCAAAAACAATGCAACAAAACCAAGGCCAAACCCAAAACATCAAGAGTAGTAGGTCATTACAGGGAAAACACTGTTTCTTTGAATTATGAATTAGTTTCTTAAAAAAATGAACTAGAAAACCTGGATTCTAGTAATAATTTTCTGACTGTTTGACCTTGGAGAAGTCATTCCTTCCTTGTGGTGTCAGTTTGCTCACTAATAAAATATGGAAACTGTGTTTGATGATCACTTATGTACTCTTCAGGTCAAAAATTTTGTTCTGCAGAGATACTTGCAGACTGATACTGTCAGCATGTGTTTCAAATGAGTTTGAAGAGAATGAATTTCCAATATGGGGTGTTTCTGTTTGTTCTATCAGTTGCATTCATAATGTAGGCTGACAAGAGAAAATCCACGAAAAAAAAATTTAACAGAGAAGGTAGACAGGTCATGCAAACGAGAGCTCAATTACAGAAGAGCTATCTCCAGGAGGCTGGAGCCTTGCTCTTTAACATTCTAAGTGATTGGTTTGTGCAGTGAACTAAATCTGAGCAGTTCCAATGTTTGAAAATGTAATGACTTAAATAGAAATACTAATGTCTCCTTCAAGGTCATGGAACAGTTCCTTGGTCTTGGGAAACATACAGTTTCCATAGGCTCCTAGGTCATTCTTTGAATCCTTATGAAAACATAAGTCTGGGAAGCATTGGGGCAACTCTTTGCACCCCAATCTATTAATAGGAGTTTATTAATCAAACAGATTAATTCAAAACAGAAAATCCATCTTTTTATTTTCCTGTTCATTTGCATTTGCAGAATTTACTTAGAATCAATTCAAGGGTTACCTACCTGATCTTTTCACACTGCATAAAAATTATTCCTAAGTGTCTAGGACTGAAATTCAAAAGGTCATCATAACAGAAGGTTAATTTTAAATCTGGAAATAGCTAAAGTTTCCCAAGAATAACCAAGGTTACTACTAAAGGAGTCTCTTAAAAAGTTGCTGTCATTCAGGATTGAGTTACTCTTGCTAGCAGTGAACTTAAAGATTTTAAAGGCAATCACCCATTTGGGATCATAGTATTGAAATAAAAATAAAGCACTAGGGTTCATGCCATCTAGTGCCCTGTTATCTTTCAGACTATCTAACACCCAGTTATCTGTCCTTTTAGAGGAAGACAAACTATCAAAAAAGAAGCTGGCACACATGTGACCCACGTACTGTTCACTGTCCTGTGTTTGACTATGTAATCCTCCAATTGGTCATGTGTAATAAAAGGAAACTCCCAAGGGCCCAGTGGAAGGGACATTTTCCAATCAATTGCTCAGCCTTTGTCTCTTTCTTCAGAGTAGAAAATCTATTAAATGTGGGAGGAGGGGGTTGCACAGGGAGGAGAAGGGAAATATAATGTCCCTAAAGGTCACATAACAATAACAACAACATCTTATCTGAATAGAACGGACATAATTTAACCACTTGCAAAATCGTCTCACGGAAATGAGACATTAAAGAAAAATAACATTCTAGAGCCTTGCCTCCGACTATTTCTTCCTAATGCCATCAGGCAGGATGAGAAGAATGAGACAATGAGAGCAACAAAAAAACAAGAAGATATGAACAGCACCTGCATGTCATTCTTTTAGGTTTGTAAAGCTTATCTCATTAAACATTATCTCACTCTGTCTAACAGCATGGCAGGGCAAGGGTTATCCCAATGACAAAAGGGATCCTAAATCAGTTTCACAATATGTGAAGGAGTTTTACAATATGTTGGGGGAAAGCATAGGAAGGAAGCTAGAGAGCTCCAAGGAAAATTTGTGCCAAAAGTTGAAGCTTTACTGACCAATTTTAGGTAGTTAGAATGCATATGCTCAAGAGGAGATTATGATCATATACGCTAATTACCCTGAGGAAATGAATGTCCACATGAATGTATGATTATCCCATTGTCTCCCAATAGAAGGTGAAAGCTTTGCATGATTGTCAATGCCATGGGTTGAAATGTCAGCAGGGTCTCTTAAGTGGCAGATGGAATGGTCCTGTGGAGTGATGTCAGGGAAGCAGAAATTAAGTGGAAATTCAGCTACCCCCAAGGCAGGATTAGTTTTACACAGCAGGCTGCAAAGTTCCAGAAGTTGACAAAGGTGGGAATTCCTGGGACATGACAAGTATACCAGAAATCTGCATGGGCTTTGACTTTCTCATATCTATCCACAGGAATATAGGTGCTAAAAAAAAAAAATAGAGGAATGATTCCAGAGTGAATGAATGAGATATTCAATCCAATTCAAGGCAATAAACATGTAAGTACCTATATGTACCAGACACTGTGCTAATTTCTAAGAAAACAATCAATAAAAAGAAAGAGCTTACAATTTAAAGGGGGAGGTAACACATGAAGGGAAGCAGTGGGGATGGTGGATTGGTTGTTGGAGACACCAGAAAGTACCTGGTATGAGGACATCTAGCTCTATCGAATTAAAGCCAGGCAGAGAAGTAGATGCAATATGGAGTGAACTGAGAATGCAGTTTCTGTGCCTTATAAAGGAAAGGAATTAGGAGGTGTTTGGTAGTCTTCCTTCCAGTCCTCCAATCAGAAGAGTGGAGAGGCTTAGGAGGTGTGTCAATCAAGATGAGAGTTAGAATCTTGGTGGTAAGTTTTGAATTGATGAGCTTAACCTGGGAAAGTCATGTTTTGTTTCATGAAGTTGAATCCAGGCAGAGCAGCAAAGTGGAGTGAGGCAGAAAACGAAACTGTACAACCCAGAAGAGTGATCAAAAATTAGAAAGGAAACAAGGAGAAAATAAAGATGATAAAGAAGAAATTAAAATGAAATTAACGTTTTCCCTCTTCTGTATCACAAATTCTATAGCTAAAGCTCTTGTCTTGTCTCCCTTTCTAATATCCAGCATTCTCTTGCTCATGAATGAAGGAAAGGAATGTCAGAAACACTCCCATAACTAAGTAAATTGAAGAAGTTGAGTGAGCAAATTTCCACCAGTAGAAGATGGGTTGCCACATTTATAAAATTATCCTCTACTTCTGATCTGTATCATTTTAATACTATATGTGAAATTATCAATGTGCCAACACAGGGAGTATGTATTTATATTCCATGATAGCCTAGACAAGCCTATACATGCAATTGCACTGTGCCAATGAGATAAAGTATGGCAGAAGATAATTTCAAATGTATTCAATACAATTTATCCAAATATATCTCAGCATAGGGTTTTGATGTTAATAGTATTAAACAGATTTATGCTATTATATTAAGCCTGATTTCTTATTTTGCTCATCTGAAAACTCTTCTAACCCCACCAACCTTCAATATCATAAGTCTAAGATTTTCTCCTGGCTGATAATTATGATCTAGAATTCTATGAATCTGAGGGGATGCAATAGTTAATCAATTATTTTGCTAAATCAGCAAGTTTCTACAGACTGAGAAATACACTGAAGTTAACTACACTGGTTCAACTGGAATATAGGCTCAAAAAACTGCGTGAAAAATAAGAAGAGGAGAGGGAAAGAGAAGAGAGGACAGAAAGAGGAGAGAAAGAGTGGAATGATAGGGAATGGAGGGAGAGAGAGAGACAGAGAGATTTTATCAAGTATCTACAATATTAAATATGTGCTGGGCTCTGTGATAAGTGCTTTAGAAATATGACCTCATTTGATCCTCATAACAACCCTGTGAGGTAAGTGCTATTGTTATTCACAATTTATAGCTTCAGTGATTGAGAATTGCCCAGAGTCACACAGATATTAAGTATTCAAGGTCAGATTTGAACCCAGTTCTCTTTTCACTTAGAAGAAAGAAATGGGAAAAAGGAGAAGATAAGAAAGAAAATTGAAGGATTTTTTTCCATCTGAATAAGAGTAAAACCATATGCACTTAGATAATCTTACATTTTCTTAAGCATGATTTTCATTACGTAATTAAAGAGTGTCATCAAATTCTCCAACCTGAGGTTTATATTTGCGCTATTAGAAACAGAGACCAACTCAGTACATTATAAATAGGGCAGTTTTTTTTTACCCCAAATATGAGATTAAAACTTTGGATAATAAGCTATATAAATGGTTGATATAAAGGTCAGATGTTGTTTTCTATGTACCTAGTTTGGAAATGTCTACTTCAATAAGTATAATTCAGTACATCCATGGTTTCATTTGTATGAGTATTCTCGATACTGATATAATTTGCTACTACCCCACCACAACCCATTCTATATGATTCTTTCCTTTGCTGTTTCATTGGAGAACATCTTGAATGCTCTGGATATCTTTGTTCCATAAAACAGTGAAATATAGAAAAAGGCAAAGTGAGCCTAAAGATTGTGTGAGCCACCTACCACAGAAGAGTCATATCATTCCAAGGCTATTAATGGAAGGAAATAGTAGAAGGTTTATAACCTCCTCAATGACAGTTCTTGTTCTGATAAGTGAAGACATTGACATGGACTTTAGTACAGCAAAATCAGGAAGAGTCAACTACAAAAATATTCTGGATGGAATACAATTTTAGAAATACTGAAGGATCTAATGAAGGATGAAAACAAAAAAGGGGAATAAATAAGAATAGTAGACTGAAAAAAGGGAATATTTATAATTACTGACCCTTATGCCTAAACTTGCATTAGTGTATGTACCCATGTCAAGAATATTCTTGATAAAATTATTAGCAGTGAACAGGCAATGTTTGTAAATCACAATAGACTTTATCTATGATTACACAATTTTTTAAAAGGTGCAGATATTACAAAACCCAATTTGTTGATTAAAACAAATAGATAAAATCATTTTCCTTATAGTGCAGAACTAATCCCTGCCTTAATAATTCTACTATATATCAGTAAGCACCCTGATACATCCAGGATGGCCTGCTAGCTCAGTGTCTTAGATTTGCTTTTCTAAAGGAAAAGCAACTTTAAAGGTGAGGACAGGGTCAACAATCTATTTTAATTACATTCACCAACAGAGGAAATACAAGCAGAGAAATAAAGACCAACAGATAGGGCTTCTAACTGTCTAACCCTAAGCAATATATAATCAGAGATCAACAGACAGATCCAATTGTCTGACCATTAAATACACATATAGTTACCAGAGAGAGAAGCACCAATATTTGGTTTTTCAAAGCCAGGGCAGCTGCTTAAGGACTACCCAGATTCTCATCTGGCACAGGAAATTTCTTCCCAAAAGTAAGCCCCCAAAGCAAAACCTCACCTGATAGTTATATATACACTTTTCAGAGCCTGAAAGTGTGATCCTCCTGACCCAGTGCCTCATTAGCAATTTAAAAAAGGTGTGGGCCTTCCTAGAAAATAAGCCTCCCTTAATCAAGGGTTCCTTAATGGGCTCCACCTGAGGCCTATTAATGGGCTGGGAAGATCTTTAACTCTCATTGCCTATGGCTATTTACATTACATGCCACCACAAAGAGTATCTTGTGAATATAGTTAGATTGTGTAAGAATAATTAATTACTGCAATCTAAGAGATAACCAAGTTCAATTACACTATAGCCATTAACATAAAGTGTTGAAAATTTGAAACAAACCAAAACAGGGAGATATATGTTAAACAATTTTTTTTTTGTATTGGTTTGGTTTTTTACCACTATCATGATGAATATCTTCTGCAATGTCCAAATAGTGGAATGGTTCCCAATACATGGGGTGATCCTTCACATGCTGATTTTTAGATAATATACTGACTTCCACAAGCTCCAGAATGTTGTAGAACCTCCTCAATGAGATCCATTTTCAAAAGAGATTAGACTAAAAATACAAGTAGGGAAAAAAAAAAAATGAATGGAAAAAAAATGTCTATTATCTATATTTTCTGGGACTTGAATCAGGTCAATTTACCTAGTAGTTTAAACTTGATATTGGAACAAAATGAGAGATTCATTCAACAGCCATCCAACAATTAGCAAAAAGGAGATTCACTTAGCTGTAGATGGAGATGGTATACCAGCAAGGACCTATTGAAGATATAGAAGACAACTCAAGTGGATTCAGCTCAGTGGAGATCCCCTACCCAAGTTGCCCAATGGTTTTTACCATCCAAGCAGCAAAGAGTGACTGGAGTCTCTTCTATCTGTTTTGTACTCAGGCAAGCAGAAATGGATGTCAACAGACTGAGTCTTGGTATCCTAAATCAATCAAAAATAGTTTCGAAACTTTTAAAGAAAAAAAATAGATAAACTTACTAGGGTATGGGAGGGTCAGTATGGTGCTCCCACCATGCTTTACTATTATACATAGCTTGATGACTAATTGAGTTAATCTATCAATAATATATTTGGGAACAGGACTTAAAAATGCAAAATTAAGTAGGCCCAGAATTGAATAGGAGGAAGAGATTGTACTAGATTGTACTTAAGAAATTATGCATTGCTTTCAAAAATCACATACTGTTGCCCATGAAATAAGCATGTTTTTAGTAAATACTTTCTCTCAGCATTGTTTCAGTTTGTGGATCTGAGATTTCCACAATCTGTGAAGAATTAGTTTTACTTGACCCAAACTCCAATGACAAGGTACATGATAGCTCCAAACAGTCAACTGATCACCTAGCATTTATTAAGTGCCTATTACTTACTAAAAGGGAAGGCAAAAACCAAAAACAAAGGCTGCAATATGCCTAGATAAAGGTCTCTACCACTTTGGATAGGTCCTCTGTTAGAAATCTATGTACTAGAATCTCAACAAAGTGTGAATCTTCATTGATTAAGGGAAGAGCAATATCAGTTGGATCACAGAGTCACAATAATATCAAAATAAGATGCACACATAGATACTATTAACTCAAAATAGAATAAGAGAAAAAAAATGAAAGGCACCAATAAAATACTATTAAGTCTGTGAAAGGAAAGATCATTTAGTATTATATATTTAGAGAAGGAAGAAAACAGTCATCTAGTCCAGTTTCTTTATTTTATAGATGAAATAGCCAAGACCCAGATATAGGAATGATTTGACAGAAGTTTCACAAATAATTATTAACAGCACTAAAATTGAAATCCAAGTGTTCTGACTTCAAATTTGGTATTTCTTTCAACACACCATACACCTTCCTACATAAAAAAAGTAATAATGGTTTTAAGTGCTGCTTTGGATCAATCATTAATTGAGAAAATGACATGGAAAATGTGACTTATATTGGTTATTGCTCAGTTTTGGTGTAGCTCCCCTAATCACGATTGGACTAGTGCCATCTGGACTGAGGCCAGCCAGATGGTGATGGCTAAACCTCCCCTGGCCAGGACTCAAACAACTTGTAAAACATCATGAACAATTTAAACCACAACCCAATGTTTCTTCTTCCCTTCCTTTATCATCATGTCCTTGAAGGTTTTATTGTTTGCTGCCTGTCTCCTTTTATCTCATTGTGCTACAGTGTTTTACTTCTGTTTTACATAAAAGAATGAAACCTTCAAGCACAGTGAGATAAACCACAGGAAAACATGAGGTCTGCTTAAAGTGCTGATAGTAGAACTGTGAACTGCCTGAGAGCCCAAGCCAAACAGCTTTAGTCAAATATGATCCAGCCTAAGCCCCTAGTCCCAATTTGCTCCCTAAAGTGTTATATACATGATCAGAGTTTTGTGGATTACTAAATCATATCTTGGTCATAATAACCAGCAGAGAATAGATGACCACCTGTCTGAAAATATTATTTGGGAAATTCTTGGCTAATTAGATTTCTATTGGATGGTCTCTAAGATTCTTTCTAACTGTATGTTATTCTATGACATCCTGTATTTTATTCCTTTGGAGTTTTTTTGTTTCTGTTTTTTGAGAAGGGGAGGGAAGGGATATTTGGACCTAGGGATGATTCCATCACTGTGAGACATTACTGGTAAGGAAACTTCAACCCCCGTGCATATCAGTAACTTGTCTGTAATTTATGATCTTAGAGAGTTTTTTGGAGCACTAGGGACTTAGAGGAGCTTCCCAGCATCACAGAGTTAATATACATCAGAAGCAGACCCTGAATCTGGGTGACGATGAATCCAAGGTCCACTCGTTGTCCACCACATAAGGAATAAATATTTAATACATAGTACTGCTACGCTGTTTGGTCCTTATAAGCAATGAGACAGCTTGTTAATTACAAAGAGGTCTGGATTTGGAGTCAGAGAACTTGCATTTAAATCTTGTTTTATCACTTACTGAGTTGTATTATTTGAATAATCCTAATGTAGATGCTAAACTTCTCTGAGACTCAGTTTCCTCTTCTGCAAAGTGAAAGGGAAGGCACTAGACGATAATGGATAACCCTATTAGCTCTTTATCTGTGATCCTGTGACTATGTCTTATTAACAGAGGATATTTGCAGTGCCTAGAGCGGTGTCTTATTCATTATTAGCTCTTATTGCTATATTAAGGAATGTAATTATTCCTAATCCATGATAGATCAAGGACTTTCAGGAAGGAAAAAGCTTCCACCTTTTGGTTTTCTGGCTGCTATGAGGAAGGGGGAATATAAAATGGAGTTCCACTGCAAGTCTGTGAGTCTTCTTCTGTTGGCCTTAGAGGAGAGGGTATGAGTAAGCCTGATGAGGGTTAGTAATTTACATTCTTCAATATTAGGTCATCAGATTGTTGTTGTGACAGGGCTCCTCTTGTCCTATACCATGAAGGCAAATGAGATTGCTTTATTTTTTTGCACATAATTCCACTTTGGAGAGACTTGATAGGTGATGAGGATTGGAGAAAATATTTAGATCTTCATCTTATTTTTACACGATGTAGAAATTAAAAATGTGTTTTCATAAATCATTGGATAATTGGTTTAGCATTACCTGCTTCTTAGGTTATGAGAAATGCCAAAGTCAAGCAAGTGATGAGTTCAGAATTATTTTGTAAGGGAGATAGAGAAAAGCACCAAGTAAGAGTTTACAAGATTTTTTTTAGTCAACCTATCAATCAACAGTATCTACTAAGCCCCTGTGATGTTTCAGACACTATGCTAAGCAATAAAAGTCTCTAATTAAAAGACCTTACATTCTAAAAAATATACTCCATGAGCTATAACTTACTAACAATACTTCATTTAGTTGAACCTCAGTTTTTTTTATTTATAAAAAAGGTCAGATTGAAACAGGAGATTTCTAAGGTCTTTTCCAATTCTATAATTATACATGGTACTTAAGGCCTCTTCCAATATGAATAAAATTGCACAAAAAGAGTAATTTGATCTATGTTCATTTGTTAGGAACTATTTCTCTATATAGATTGTTAAACTGAATCTTTTATATCATTTGATAGATCAACAAGGAAGATATTTAAGCTTAGATTGTACAGAAATATTTATAATTTGTTCTCATAAATGTTAAAGCTAAATGCCACCAAAAATGCAGATTCACCAAGAGAAGATTTCTTTTCTATCAAGAAAACAGTCATGTTTGAATTCACCAAATAAGGAGCTTCATTAGCTTGCTCAGCAGGATTCAAGCACACTGCTGTGAAAATCTTAAAATGAATGCTCATGCTACCTCGCAGATCCTTTGCATTATGATAGCTGTATATATATATACATATATATATATTTTTTTACTCTGGATTGGACACTAAATAACATTAAAATACTATAGAATTGTTCTCTTAATATAATACAGACTGGGCTTTGATGGGGGCTAGAATGACAGAAGGAACTCTCTCCTGATAGAATGACTCAAAAAAGAGGTGGATTTGCAAGACCTCTGCCTGTTTCTTACCTATGTGTCCTTGAGCTTTCTGCTCCTCTCTTATTTTAAGATCAACTAGATGGTTTCCAAGTTTTGTTTCCTGGTTCTGACACTAAATCACCAAGTAAAGTGGACAGATCATTTTATATCTTTTGGTCTTAATTTCTTTTTCTATATAATAAGACTGGTCATAATGATCTTGAAGTCTCCTCTCAGCCTTAGAACATTGTGGTCCTCAATATGCATTATGGAGCTTTCCACTTTTCTGACAGTTTTCTCTAGTTTCTATCTTTTTGCACTGCAATTATATGTCAAATAGTATACTAAATGAATTCCCAAAAGAATATGGTGGGCACATTTATAGCCACAGGCATAAATTCAGACAAAAAAGTATACACATAGGACAAATATTGGTATGCTCTTAAATTCTCATCTTCCTTCCTCACCCTCCACTCCAACCACAACAGCTCCCATCATTTGGGATTTTCATTCCTTTTATTTTATTTTATTTTTTTGGCAAATTGTCATATAATCTAAGTTAAGTCTAAGAACTCAAGTTAAAGACAATACTATCTTCCACCTCTACCTAAATTTCCCTTTTTGTGTTGTTTTTACACATGTTGACTTAGTGCCAGCCTTTACTTGGAACTGTCTGGCATTTGTTAATTTTTGTTACATGCCTAATATTATTTAAGCTGAAGTCTTTGCACTTAATGCTAACAGAAGGCTGCATGAGCTATCTAAATGGTGCATTAGGGAGAAGGGCTGATGGATTACAAATCTCCACATTTCTACCAACAGAAATGAATCTGAATCCATCAATTGGATTCCCTTATGCCCAATTTGGGGAGTTCAGCTTATGCATATCTGTCAAAATATTACATTAAATGCCTAGACGAACAAGTTAAATTAATTTAATTTTGCAGTTTGCTTTGATTGGGTTAGGCAAGTCCTGGGCAGAAAGAAAGCTCAGAGGAAAACTACATTTCCCGCTAATGTTTGTGGGGGGGAAGGGACAGATCAAGTAAGGGTTGCCTTCAGCCAACTGGCCCTAGAAAATTCTGGAATTGGAACAAGGGTGAAAAGGGAAGTGATGTGACTAGGCTTTCCTTGTAATTCCCTCACCTATCATTCACTTAACACTTACCTAATATCCCTCCAAAAGGAAGAAAGCCCAGAAGTGAATAAAATTAAGATTGAAAAAAAGGCCAGTGCACTTACAATGCAAAACAAATCAGTCAGGGCAACCCAAAATGAAAAAGAAAAGAGAACAATAGTCCTGCTGTGTAGAAATATAGCACCTTTCATTTAAACACTGTGAGAATCCTCAACTTTTGTAGGTCAGTTCCCTAGAGGGTTTTGAAAGCATTTCAGGGGGGGAAATAAAGGGACTGCAGAAAAAGATTTCAGGGTTGAATGATTAAAATGGGCTTTTTGTGAGACACATTTGACTGAATTCATAATGAAATAATTGAGGCTGTCTCACATAAATAAATTGGAAAAAGGAATAAAATAAGAAGGAAAGCTGAAAATTTAGAAAGGATATTAAATTGTAAAAATGGGAGTCATATTACCTTGAAAGAAGGTCACACTAGTAACACATGTATACTAGTATGGATTCAGACCAAACTGACTTTTGACAGACATGTCAATTGTCAGACTCTTGTGTCTGATAGCTTGCATAATGGGAATGTAAAGGTGGCCCTCACCAAAATTAGGAACAAAGAAGCTAAGTATCTCTTAACGACTTAGAGTATATCCACTATTTTCATTCAAGAGACAATTGTAATAATGTATAGAAAAGAAAGACAAATTAGATCTTCAGCATGCATATGACCAACTTCTCTGCTTACTACAAAGAGCCATAAATTCTTCACAATATTCAGCAGACGCTGGCCACTACATTGATGGCACGATACTAAGCACAGTGGATACAAAGACAGAAATCAAGCAATCTTAGGCCTCAAGGAGCTTATATTCAGCAGCATTATTTTAAATAATTGTTTCTATTCAAGTACCCAAGTAGCCAGGATGGGGAGATAGTGTGATGCAGAAGAAATAATACTGTGTTAGAAATGAAGAGGCTTATAGTCATGTTTTTGCTGTACCATTAATTATTGATATGTGAGAGGAAAATAACCTTATATCTCAGGGACATTGTATCCTCTCCTCACTTTTACTAGGTTGTAAATTCCACATGAACCAGCTTTAATCTTTGTAGCTTCAATACCTACTGTAGTATGTTGAACATGGCAGACTCTCAATATTTCATTTTGTTTTGTTTTTGCTAAATTGAAGTATTATAAGGCTCTTTCTAGCAATATATTAAATAAACTTATAATCCAAAAATCACAAATCAGTATTCTGATAAATGGTTCTTCTGTGCAAAATAATAATTTGTTCATTTAAATCCATTCTTATGAATTGTAATTCTATGAAAACATTAACCAAGCCCAGGTCCTTGCTTTGAATAGCATAACCTTGTGAATTTCCAATTTATGAATTTCGATTACAAAATTTAAATATACTAGCTATAACTCACTGGTCCAAAGAACAAATGATAAAATTAGATTATTTTAATCCAAACAAATAAGATTTTAATAGTAAAATATGCATGAAGCTAATTAATAAATTTGCTAATTGTCCTACTCTACTGAGAAGGAAGACAAATGCATTTTCTTAGGAAAAGTTTATTCTTCATCGAGGAAAAGATGATCACAAATCATTTGCAAATTCAGATAGATAATTAGTCATTACTCTTCCAAGTTCTCAACAATAATTTATATGCTGGGTGGATTATCCACTCCCTCTGAAAACTACCTTCTCCCTCACTGCCCTGCCACCCTCATTATCCCCTTCTCCTACTTAATAAATTCTCTGAATAAGATCTGCCACTTTTTCTGCTTCCACACAACTGCTTCAACAAGCTCCTATTTGTTTGACTTCTCTGCCAAGAATGCATTGTAATTTCCGCTTCCACACTATATATCGCCTCTCTTGTCTGAGCCCATTACTGAACTCAGCCAAAGGTTGATGACATAAAGGGGGAGTAGTGATTTACTTGCATGGGCTCCAAAACCAGTCTCCTTAGGACCTCACAACAACCTGGCCATGACAGAAAAAATCAGGGCCAAAAACAATATTTGGGGCTTGATGACTGATATGACACTCAGTTATTCAGAATACTTCTCTGTACTATGCTTCTCTCCATTTTCAATCTTTCTGACATTCTATTAGAGTGTGGGGATTTTTAAATGTTTAAAATATTAGACTGTTGTAAAAGTGCTAAATGAACACTACCCATAACCACACAAACAAGGGTTGGACTTCCTGGGAAATATGCCCAGACACAAAAGAATGTCCACCCAGGGACTTTATTACTAGGTGAGAGAAACTAAAGCAAATGTGATCATTTCTTCTGAGATGAGGATTGTCAATGAAATTTACTGAGCTTCTGCGGTAAAGGGGAAAAACTTCAAAAGGCATGAACACTTGCAGAGTTGGGATATCATAGATGGGACAGAATGGGAAAAGGGTGGCTTTTTCAATGATTGCTTTTTTGTAATGCTTCTTAGCTTCTCCTTTTCAAATGTGTGGCCCTTAGTATGGCAGTTAATAGCCTTATGGCTGCCTTTATAGAAATATGGTATCACATAAGATATAGAGTGCTGGCCTTATAGTCAAGTAGAAATGAATTTAAATCCCACATTGGACGTTTCCTATCCTTGCTACCCTGGGCAAATAATTTAACTATTCTGAGCCTCCCTTCCTTCCTCTGTAAACTGGGAATAATAATACCACCTGCCTTATAGGGTTATTGTCAGCTCAAATAAGATAAAATTGAGTGGTTCCTTATTTCCTCCAGGATAAAATATAAAGTCCTTTGTTTGGTTTTTCAGATTTGTTACAAACTAGTCCAAAACTATCTGTCTATCCTTAGATACTATTCCACTTGTACTTTCTGGCATGCCAAACCCGTGCATACCAACTGCTTGATAAATGCTTATTATGTGATAGATAGATAAGATAGATAGATAGATAGATAGATAGATAGATAGATAGGTAAATAGATAAGATACTTTTCAAGTCTTTAAATGCTAAATAAAACTGAGTTATAGTGGTAATACAGGTAATGTTAATAAAAATATTACTTTAGAACAGGGGTTTTTAACATTTTTGTAAGCCAAAGAACACTTTGGCAGTCTAGTGAAACCCATTGAATGTCTCAGAATAGCATTTCTAGTTGCAAAATAATACTAATACTGTTGCTATTACTAAAAACAGTAGCAACAACAACAAGAGAATTCGGGTTAACAATCCTATTAGAGCATGGACAATTCTTTTTCCTTAATTGAGCCTCATTATCTATAAAATGAGAGGGCTGGCCTAAAAAATCTTATTCTCTTCTAAGAAAGAGCCACTTCCTTGGCTACGGGTCAGAAGAATATAGTGATATGGAAGGGGAGAGATAGACACATATAAGACATCATCCTGAATTTTTAATAAAATGGGCAGAACTGGCAGTTGGGCTATGACATGTGAAATATTCATTGAGTTGTTCTGCCTTTGGAGATCTTTAAATGGACTGAGAACTAATGCAGACAGGAAGTGCCCTTGGATCAAATGGTCCACTATACTCTATCTGTTGTCCACTCTGAAGACAGAAAAATAAGAAAATTCATTTATAGCATCATAGGATTCTATATCTTCTAAGTGGAATGAGCCTTATCTATTTAAATATTTGGAGGCCATATAATATATCTCTCTCATTTTGTAATTGAAGAAATTCAAGAACTATGATCCTTTAAAATGGCATATCCCTTTAGTTCCATAAAAACTGGGCCTACGTTGAAGCAAAATATTAATTGGAGTTAAAAGGAATAAGCTTTACTTAAGTTAAGAACCAGTCTGTTGTGAATCTAAGGATATACTAAAGCTGCATAAAGGGGAATAGAGGTAAAATGGAAGTAATTAGGACTCTTCATAAAAGGTTGAATAGGACTGGCTAAAACTCTTTCTGCCTTCACAACTTGACAATCAAATCTGTCATGTGCCCATCACTTTTTAAAAATGTCATACACACATGCATACATATATCTGTATATGTAAATATATGTATATGTATATGCACAGGTATACAATGTATGTCACATATGTATTTAATAAGATAAATGAAATTCCTCAGTTTTATGGAATGTATATTATTTGTTTTAGTAGCATAAAAGATGATACATTTTACCTAAAATATTATTTAGCATGTATACATACATGGAAATGTGTATATGTTTAAGTATACAGAAATATGCCAGGTATAACAAAATACTTAGTAGGTGACTATTACAATTTGCACTATGGTTTTTGGGATGACTAGTATATTTATTTATATCTATATATGTATGTGTGCATATAATATAGAAGTTTTTCTGTGTACAGATATATCTACATGTGAATATGAACATAAAGAATTTGCTTCCATAAATAAAAAAATCAAAATTGAAATTTACCATCCTCAAAACTCAAAGCTAAGACTTTTGATGAAAAAGACATAAGAAATCATCTTCAGAACCCAACATTGCATACCTACAAGCATCTCAATAATGTCACAATACCTAAGTGATTCACGAGTGATACTTCTGTAGCCTCTGTTCCCATTGCAAATGATGGTCATTTGTATCAGTATATTCAGGCAGTCATATTAACACATATCATTATCTTTATATTATGAGAGATAAAATGGTTGCTAATTTCTGAGATGCAAATGCTCACAATGAAAATTTGACAACCAACTCTCAAAAGCTTTTAGAGCCTGCTCTGTTTCACACTTGGTTGGAAAGACCACCCTGAAGCAATAGACAAGAAGTCATACATAGGATTATAGAATCACAGGTCTAGATACCAAAGTTACCACAATGACTGGCTACTCCAATCCTCTCATTTTACAGATGAGAAAAATGAATCTGAAGGAGGTAAAGTGACTTTTCCAAGATGACACGGTAAAATTCCAAATGATTTTACCCCATTTCTCATAACTCTGAATATGTTCTTTCTATTGTATCAGGCTATCTCTAAGTATTCTGCCCTGTGGAGGCAAAGATAATAGTCTAATTCATGTTCCAAATGAAAACTCTTCAGATACATATCTCAAATACTATTTTTCTCTAAATTGTCATATTCCCATACTAATTTTTAAGTTTTATTTTTCTCACTCTTAGCTCTATGGCAGATTTTGTGCAAAGAGCATATAACAGGTGATATTTTAGGGGCATTGAAATACTCACCTCTGTAATGGTAATTTAAATGAGAAGATCTTTCCCATTCATTAATAGGTCCATGTGACCTGCTTAAATCACATGAAAGCCTAAGTCACATGTGGTAGGAGGAGCTTGCCAAATGGGTGGAACAGGAAGGGTAGAGTACAACTGGGAGGAAGTTGGCGAGAACAGCTGTTAGGGGCACAGGAGAGATCACATAGGCAAGTATAGCTAGTCTTGTGAGTGTCTGTGGGAAGGTCCCAGCAAGGGAAGGCAGGTTGGGAAGACCTGGGAATGACTTTGTTCCCTGCAGTGCTAATGTGTATTGACTTCTTTGTTACTATGACAGATTTGACTTTCTGGTATTGGTATTTGGCTTTCTGGTGTGTGAATAAATGTGCTTTTCTCTCTCTGGAGAGTCTGTTGTACTTTGTAACTCAAAACTATGCCAGCATATTCATAGTCACTCTTGGTACTGCGAATATTGTCTTGGTGATACAACCTCTCACAAAATATTTCCTAAATGAACTTATAGCTGTCTCAAAAAATGCTACTACCATCAGAATCATTCCTTTTGAGAGTATCCAAAAAGTACTTTTTAACATATAATTGTAATGTTCAAATGATAACTCATCAATCAGTGTTGTTGTTGTTCAGTCATTTCAGTCATATTTGACCCTTCATGATGTTGCTGGAGGTTCTCTTGGCAAAGATACTAGAGCAGTCTTCAATTTCCTTCTCTAGCTTGTTTTACAGGTCAGGAAATGGAGGCAAATAGGCTTAAGTCATTTGGTTAAGTGACCTAAGATCATACAGCTAGTAAGTGTCTGAGACTGGATTTGGATTCATGTCTTTCTGATTCTAGGTCTGCCTCTCTATCCACTGCACCACCTACCTTCCCTTAGTCAATGAAGATTTCATAAATAGAAGAGTTTAGAGTAAGATGTTAGAAGATACAGATTAATCATGGAGGTAGGGAGAGAGAAAACCAAGAACAGGGTAAAACATTATAAAAATTAGAGAATTGCTTGTTGCAAGGATCCAAAAAATTAATTTATAAGAAATAGCATCGTCAACATCTCTGCTAGTGAATAACCTAAAAATAAGGGTTAATCATATAGAAAAGATAATCAATGTGAAGAATTGGGTGGTAGGGAGTCACTATAAATTTTTTGAAAAATAGCAAGTAACATGGTGATTCAATACTTTCTGTCACACTTAAATATCTATGATTGTATCCACATTTATAACTATGAATTACTATGAGCAACAGAAAATTAAAAAAAATAAAAATAAAAACAACAAAATACCTGCATAGTCAACTATATGGTGAAGAGCTTAAATTTAACTAGGCTAGTCTTCACACAACTATTATATAGATATTTCACTGCTTAGTTTATACTTAATCCCTTACAACTTGGTTTCCATTTGAGACTATACTCTCCTGGTATAATCTCTTATTATACAGAGTTATCTCAGTGCTACAGTGAAGTACAATGGACTATTGGAGGACAGGATAAAATAGTCGTCATTAAAAATGATTCTAATCATTATTTGTAAGAAGGTTTGGAAAAGGAAAAAAAAAACTAGAAACAGGAAATTCCAGATAGTAAGCTACAGCATGAGAAAAAGATACTAATGGTCTGGACTAGATTATCTATTAAACTTGGAAAAGAAGAGGTTTTAGAGTCTTATAAATTTAGAGCTGTTCCAGTGCCCTTACTTTACCAGTGAGGAAATTGAGCCCAGAGAGGATAAATGACTTGCCCAAGGTAAGTAAACCCAAGAGAGGTAATCAAGGAAGAATCCATTAAAACTTTTATTTAGTAATGGACTGTGTGTGGTGGAAGAAAGGTTTTTTTTTTTCTTTTTTGTAAAGTGGAAAATAAATAACACACACTGTAGCTTCCTGTACTCAATTGTTCATATTCCCACAGATGATTTATCATATAAACAACACATTCATGATTTCCTGATGGGATTCTTTCTCCCCCCTAAATCCCACCTCTAAAACCAATCTTTCTCTCTGGAAGAAAAAAGACATGAAAAATGAAATAAAATCTAATGCACTTGCAACGCAGTTGAATACAAAATTATGAAATAACCAGCTTGCCATCTGAATGGTGAATAAGTATTGTTTTATCAACAGAAAATGCCAACAGCTTGCCAGCATTAGATACTCTCAGGGTAAGAAACACATATATGGGCATACATATTTTCTTCAAAGACCTGCTGAAATTCTGCTTCCTCCATGAAGTCACGTCTGACATTGGAGAGCAAGGCAAAGCTCTCCATTTCTATTTTCTCCAGTTACACACACCTGACATCTAAATGTTCATTTATGAGAACTTTTTTTTTTGCATTATTGTGAGGATGGGATTAGGGGGCATGTATTTATATCATTGCTTATTCCTTGGCCTGACTTCTGGAATATCATTCATCTGCATACGTGCATATCACTATTACTGATATTAAATATTATGTTATTGGATATCTTGAGTAGTGCAAAATGACCTCTGTGGTGACTTTTATTATGTGATCACTAATCTAGATTATTTATTAAATGTTACTTGGAAATAAAGGAGATGATATCAAAAAGGAAGAAATCATCTTTCTTTCATAAACTGCAAGTGTGAAGACATTTCTTCCTTAGTTTTGGTTTGAACTGATCCTTTGTGAGCCTTTATTCACCAGCTTCTAGTCAATGAATTAGTAAGAGGCATTGTGATAAACCACTGCAAGCCAAAAAGGTAAAAACTAACCTCTCAGAATATCTTCTAACTCAGTCATCATAGGTCACCATATCCATCCAGTTAAGCCGTCCACCCTTTCCATTGTGCCATATCTCCTACCCATGTAAACAGTTAGGCACGGAAATCATAACGATACAATCATCACTTCTGGAAAGAGCTTGTTAATGGATTATCCTATGGATCCATTCACCATTCCTGTCCATTCCATTAGAAACCTCCCTTCCTTGATCTATCTGTGTATTGCTTCCCTCGTAAGAATGTGATCTCCATGGTAGTGAGTAGTTTGCAGGGATTACATACACACACACACACACATACACACACACACACACATCAGGTTCAGTATAACTGAAAATTCATAATGTGGAGAAAAATTGGATTAATGTAGATGTGTCATGGCATTATGGAATGAGCAATATATATGGAGTCAAGGCAATCTGAAATCATGGTCTTACTCTAGCACTTATAATTTATGAGATTTTGGCTAAGATATTTCAACTTTGGGTCTCAGATCTCGCACCTACAAAGTGAAAGAACTTGATTAGCTGACCTCTAAGGTTCCCTTTCCAGCTCTAATATCTAATACTTTTATAATGCTAAAGGTAGTGTTTAAATTCTGCAGAATTAGATAAGAAAAAATACCTAAAGGAAGTCCTCCCAACTTTTTAGACCTGGGTGGGGAAACCTGCATCCTTGAGATCACATGTGGCCTCCTGGGTCTGTAGGTGTGCCCTCTTGACTGAGTTCAACTTTTACAGAACTAATCTTTTCATTAAGGTTTTTTTTTTTTTTCTGTGAAATTTGGATTCTGTCAAAGGGCTGAACTTGAGGACCTAGAGGGCTACATGTGGCCTTCAGGTCACAGATTTCCCACCTCTGCTTTAGCCGGATCCTCTTTGAAAGATCTATTGGAACATGGAAGAGGGGTAATATGGATGGGTTGTGGGTATCATAAATGAAAGTAATATCCACATTAATGAAACCAAAGATCCAGTAAGTATTAAATTATGCAATTTTGAACCATAATCTCAAAGAAATTAGAAAGGAAAACTGAAACCCAGAGGAGACAAGCAAGATTTAAAGTACTAAGCTATTACTTACAGAAATGGCAGACCTAGACCCTGACTCCAGGTCTCCTTCTTAACTCCCAAGTTTTCTAACATGTCATGCCTTTTCTTTTTCAATAATATGCCAGGTTTCAAACATCATGTTTAGTTTTTTTCAGTGTTTTTTTAAAGGTAGAATGCCTGAGATTAATTTTGATTTTAGCAAGTGGGGAATCAGGATAATATTCTGTAAATGCAATTTCATAGCATTATGTCCCAGACCTCATTGCCATCACCACTTTTCTCTGAGAATATGGCTCAGTTGGAAGTTGCAATCAGAACAGATGAAGCACCTTTCAACCCGAGTAATTACCTCCCAGGGTTCTAAACCCTCTGTGTCCAACACATAACTGTGCCTTGTCATTAAAATATAAATTACTTTCCCCATTTTGATATATTTCAAAAGAGTATTGCAGGCATGACAGCTGATTGGGAAGCAGGGGGTAAAAGAAATAGGAAGAGTGTTGGCCCAGGAAAGGATTACCTCTTTGGTATAGAAGCAGTGAGTGGGAATTAGGCAGGGGAATAAAGTGGGGGTGGGGTGGGGTGGATGGTGGTGGAATAAAGTGACAACTGTTTCCCAAATCTCTTCCATAATTCATTTTTGCTTTTCTTGTCCATTTCCTATGGTATACCTTAGAGTTCTAGTTTAGTCTTCAGGACCAGAAAAGGCTGAATCCAGTTTAGACAGTCTAGTTTTTGTTTTCTTCAGAAATAATCTTACTTATAATTTCTTCCATTCATCCTGCTTCCAAACATGAAACAAAGCAGCTCTTGATCCTTTCTTGCCACCAAGGTAAGAACTACGAAAAATATGACCAGAAGGACCTTGTAGGCAACCTGAACTTTAGAAAAACAATAACTACAGCAGATGTTTCTTTCATATGATATATGTTTGATCTTTCTAATAATATTGCACTACCAAAAATTTGGCAAAGGCTCAGGAAATGCGTATAATTTAAGGAGAAAATATGGAAACAAGGAGAAGTCCCTGGATACTCTAAAACAACTGCTACAAATTCCTATGATCTAAACACGGTTTATGTTGCAATGAATAATCTTTACTTTAAATGTTTAATTTCCAAAGGTATTTATGTGTTCAGACAAGAGCATGTGGAAATTGGCCATATAACCACACCATTCCATTTGAAATGTAATGAGAGAGAATAAAGAAAAAAAAAGGATGCCAACCATTCATCTACTCTAGTTCCCTCCCAAACACCTAAACTTCCTTAAGATAGACTAGTGCCTACCAAAATTTTAAAGTGAAAATATACTGATGTTTTCCAGTATTAACTGACCTAGAGGGTGTAAAAGTTCTTTCTAAGGTCTATTTTCACTTTCCCATTGTGTCTATGTAAATCTTTTTATTTTTATTTTTTTGTATATGGAGAACACCTGCAAGGAAGGTTTACAATAACTTTAAAAACATTACTGAGTCACACAAACTGTATTTTCTGTAAAATAGATGACTCCAACTCCAAATTTTTGCTTTTAGAAAGTATTTTGAAGAAAATCATTTATTGGATTTGAAAGGGTCATTGTGATCACTGTGACTAAAGGTTTGTATACCAGGCATGGTGCTCCTATATAATATGTTTCCATTTTAAGAACTCAAAGTGGTCTGTTCAATATTACTCAATCCAGCTTCACTTCTACATGGTGCAGGTCAGAGATCTGTGGTTGTTAAATTGCAGCTTCCCAAGGATCCTATTTCTGAAGAAAATATGAGTATCAGTGGGATAAGGTTGTAATGGTGATTCCATCCTTTCCTTATTAAAGGAATACACATGGAACCAATGTGGTCTATCATGCAAGCCACATAAATTTATACACATGAAATCTAAAACTCATGGGCATGGTTTGAGAGGATGACAAGCCTATTAAATTATATCTTGCCCATCTTGTGAATTAGCATTGGTCACTCAGATATCAAAGTGTACTGGAATGACTTTGGACATCTGGATGCAGGAACTATAGGAAAAAATTATTATTCCCCTCAAGTCAAAAGAGAGGTAGAGGCATGGACTTTTATTTAGAACACTTAAGAATTTTCCCCAAAACATCAAAGGATTATTGCTATTGTTATTTCATCTGTGTCATAGTTACTTATTCTTAGCCTCATATAATTATCCCATTAAAGTCTTACTCCATGGATGGCATGTAGGGAACCCTCAATTCTTTTAAAGGCTATGCTACCTGATAATAGTGAGGTGGGTCTGAAAAAGATTATCTAAAAGATTATCTTAGCCCAGTTAAGTTTGGAGAGGCCCATTACCAGAATTTTGCTCACAAAATAATTCATGGGGATCATCCACTAAGGTACAGCAGAATTGTAAGTGGTAATAATGGAGGGAATAGCCATGTCAACCAAACCATTAGTCTTTTGTAGTATTGTTTTGCTTTCTCTTTATAAATCAGAAGTTCCATGAAAGACTGGATTCTTTCTGTGCCACCGTAAATCATTAGTCGGTAGCTAGGTGGTGCAGTGGATAGAGCACCAGTGCAGGAGACAGGAGGAACTGCGTTCAGATCTCACCTCAGATACTTGACACTCACTAGCTGTGTGACCTTGGACAAGTCACTTAACCCCAATTGCCTCATCCTGGGTCATCTCCATGCATCCTGATAAATATCTGGTCACTGGATTCAGATGACTCTGGAGGATAAATGAGGCTGGTAACCTGCACAGCCTTCCCTCACTCAAAACAAAGTCAAGTGCAAGTCATGTCGTCATTTCTCTGATGACATGGTCTTTTTCGGCAACGAAGGACGAACACACAATCATTAATCAAATGATCCTACAAAGAGTTAAGCATGATAATAATAACTTTTTAGCCATATGACTTTTCATTATTGAAAAAAAGGCCTTGGGGATAAAATTCCTTTGAGTCAATATAATTTTCTTTTATAAAGTTTCTGTGAAAGACTATTTAAACTTGAAATAACGAAAGAGAATGCAGAAGTGAGAATATCTGTTTAATTTCATTTATAGGATAAAATGCAAGTGTCAAATATGAGACCATTCTGTAGAACCAAATTATAATTTACTTAGAAAATGTTTAACCAAACAAATGCAATAAATACAGATGATGTTAACTTGTGGTTTTCTAAATCAATTGTCCTCCTTTAGACATCTGTTTCCATTCAAGTTTGAGCCCACTGGTATAAAATATTCCCAGTGAAGGTGAAATCCCACAACAATGTCTGAAAATTAAGATAGGGATTATTGGTCCTCAAGAAATTTGCCTTAGTGTCTAGACCTAAACAAAAGTGGTATAAATCTTAAAGATGTAAATACAAGTCAGAAATTCTGGCATCAGAATCATTATTGCTGTTTTATAATGTACTGATAAATTCTTTGGAGCAAAGGTGTAGGAGGTATGGGAGATATTTCTTTATAGAGTGAAGAAGTTGGTGATGCCATTATTACTTAATCCTTCTTTCTCTTCCATCTTAATAGAGAGTGAATGATGAATGACCTTACTCATACTAATTCATTTGTTTTTAGGGTGGAAAATATAAGGATTAGTTAACCTTTAATGTTTGACCTGAAAAGTCTTTTTGAGTAGTGGGATCAAGATTACTACATTTACTAAGTTTTCCCTTTGGTGTCAATTATTTTCAATCCAGGCTTGAGTTATTTCTCTAAGAATAGGGTAGTTATTTAGAGCATGAATACTTTTAGAAAGATCAAAAGCCTTTAGAAGACTGGAGCATAAAATAGAAATGATTATTTTCTTAGTCAGTTGTTCTGACCAGATCCTTAAGGTAAAAAGCAACAGAATTCTTGGCTGGCATAAAAGATGAAACCTTTTCTTCTCTCAAATTATTTGGACTTTGCTTCTGATATTGACTTCTATGAGATAAAATAAGCCATATCAGAAGTAAGCAGTCTGGGAATATAAACATCAATACCATTTTTTGACAAGCAATTTCAATCTAGTGATCTGTTGAAATCATGTGTTCTTGGGCTGGCTTCACAACTGCTTTGAGGATAAATGCAAAATATTAATCAGACTTTGGTGATGTAATAACACCCCAAACTGATGCTAACTTCAGAATATCCAAAGGGGCCAAATGCTCGGTGGGGTTAGTTTTTTTTTCATAGTAAGCTATGAATACTACAAAATGATAGTATATGTAGAATGTGGGAACTGACCAATGAGGGCTTAGTCCCTGAAAGTATACTCAATGGAAACCCTTCCTGATGGGTTATGCAAAAACATGCAAAGGTATTATGCTTCCTAACATTTTTCCAGACTTGGTGAGCCAACTTCTTTTTTAATTAATTAATTTTTACTTTTCAACATTTGCTTCCACAATATTTTGAGTTTCAAATTTTCTCTCCACCTCTCTCCTCTGCCATAGCCAAGATATCACGCATTCCAATTACTCCTTTTCCCAATCTGCCCTCCCTTCTATCACACTCCTCCTTTCTCTTATTCCCTTCCTGTATAATTTCTTGTAGGGCAAGATAGATTTATATTCCCCATTGCCTGTATGTCTTATTTCTCAATTGCATGTAAAAAACAATTTTTAGCATTAGTGTTTTTTTTTTTAACTTTGAGTTCGAACTTCTCTCCCTTCCTCCTTCCACACCCACCCACACTGAAAAGGCAAGCAAATTGATATAGGTTATACATGTGTAACCATGCAAAATACTTCTGTAACAGTCATGTTGTGAAAAAATAACTACATTTCCCTCCATCCTATCCTGCCCCCTACTTATTCTATTCTCTCTTTTGACCCTGTCCTTTCTCATAAGTGTTTACTTCTAATTACCAAGCTCCCATTTGCCCTCTCTTCTATCATCCCCCCATACCCCACTTAACCCCTTCCCCCTTACTTTCCAGTAGTGTAAGATGGGTTTTCATACCATATTCAGTGTACATGTTATTATCCTCTTAAATCAAATCAGGTGAAATTAAAGTTCAGTCTTTCTCACCTCCCCTTTTTTACCTCCACTGAAAAAACTTTTTCTTCCTCTTTTATGTGAGAGATAATATACCCCATTCTATTTCTCCCTTTCACCTTCTCCCAATATATTCCTCTCTTACCCCTTAATTTTATTTTTTCTTAGATATCATCCCTTCATATTCAACTCACTCTGTGCTCTCTCTCTCTCTCTCTCTCTCTCTCTCTCTCTCTCTCTCCTCTCTCTCTCTCTCTCCTCTCTCTCTCTCTCTCTCTCTCTCTCTCTCTCTCTCTCTCTCTTTCTGTGTCTGTCTGTCTGTCTGTCTTTCTCTGTCTCTCTCTATTTCTCATATATGCAAGCATCCACACATCATTGAACTGGAAACATGCAAAACTCATCATTGCATACTATGCGTAATCCACCAGGAAAAGGCATATCTCTGTACTCAAAAGATGGGGTCCTCATTGACCAGCTCCTATATTACATATTTCTCTCTATCACAATTAATATAACCTTAAAAAGTCTTAAGATCTTGATTAAATCACTCAAACAACATTGAAAACAGGAGTGAACAGGTCAACCTGAGAGGAATAAAGTACTTTGATCATTGGGAAAAGACAGATGATACCACACAAGAAATATCTTGATTGACTGAAAAAAATCAGAGAAATATTATGAGCATTGATTAAAAAAACCCACAAAACAAAACAACTACTTAGTTTATAGTCATTCAATTCAGTGGTGGCCTATGTCAAAGGTTAAATGACTCCTGAGAGGGAATAACCACTAGGAAAGAGGAGAAATTTCCTCTCTTTACCCAGTTCACCTCAGTGACTAGGAGATGGTCATGAGAACTTTAGAAGGTTAGAAAATCTGGAGTTCTCTTCAATATTTATAGCAGAGTTCCTTCAGCAGCAGTGGCTGGATCAGAAGTTGAGCAGCACATCAAGACAAATTAGACTCCAGAGAAAATGCAGTTTTAGTTATCATGACACCTGTGGGTAGAGGGAAGTACAAGTTTCAGACTCCTACAAAGGCATCAATTCTTGGAATACTAAGGTAAGCTAACCCCAAGAAAAATTTCAAAAATATTCTTCAAGGGTTTACAAGTATTCCCAGTTGCCAGTGATTATGGGGTATCTCTTTGCTACATGTGATCTCCACGTGGGTGCCTTATGGCTTTCAAGATTTAATTTTTAGCTCACTCTTCCAAGAGACCTTCTGTGTTCAAATGGAGAATTCATCCCTAGTTTGGGGGGGAGGGGAATTTTTTGTAACAATTGTTCTTAGTATAATTGCTTGGGCAATTTACTAATAAAAACTAAATGTGGCTGATAATCTATGGGAAGTATATATATATATATATATATATATATATATATGTATATATATATATATATATATATATATATACATATATATATATATATATATATATATATATATATATATATATATGGAAGAAACCTTAGAATGAATACTAGAAAATCCATCTACCTCCAAGGTTACCTCTAGAACACTGAGTAATAATGTTAATCAAGCCTTTAGAGAGACGGCCAGCAATGCAAATGTGAATTGGGAAAGTTACTCTGGTACTTTGCAATATGCAAATATATTTGAAAATATTTGCAAATATTTAAATTTATTTGTATATATATATATATATATTTATATACATACATGTATATAAATGCATACGTATATATGCATTTATGCATTATCTCTATACTCAAATATTCAGATGAATATGTAACTTATTCTTGTAGATATTACCTCAAATAACACAGTTGTTTGAACCAATTTATATCTGTCCATTTAATAAGATTCTTGTCCATGACCTCCTATAGGTTGATTGAAAGGAAGTCTACCCACTAGGGTGATCTTTATTTTCTTTTGATAATATATGTAGAGTAATGAAGCGCACTAGCTGCCCATCAGTTATTTCTTGCTCTTACAGTATAACCACTATATTATCCTTTTTTACTCATACATTTCTGTCATGATATCTTTTTATCACAATTTTATTATGCACTTTTACTACTCTTATTCAAAATTGCTTCTTTGGAATATGTTACAGCATACTAACAATCTTCATATTCTTTTCCATTGCCTTCTGGCTGAAATTAATTTTCAGTTCTTAGAATGTAGTGATTCATGATTCACAGCCATATAACATCCAATGAATAGAATTTTTTTGCTTGTTTGGGGGTTTTTTTCACCTTTTTTTATGAGAAATCAGGGATCACTGAAAGAATTTTAAATTATTCCAAACCCAGTCCATCCTTCTATTCTTCTTCTGTTCAATTCCCATCTGATTTCACTGTTCACTTGCAGAGTTTGTTATCTAGATAATCAGTGGTTCTTAATTTGTGGTTGGGTAGATGGTACAGTAGAGTATTAGGCCTGCATTCAGGAAGATCTGGGCTCCAATGTGGCCTTAGACATTTTTAGCTGTGTCAACCTGGGCAAGTCACTTTAGTCTGCTTCAATTTCTCCAGGTGTAAAACTAGAATGATAAAAACATCTACCTGCCAGGGTCGTTGTGAGGATCAGATGAGATAATATTAGCACGGTGCCTAACACATAGTAAGTAGATGATTAATGAATGCTTTTCTCCTTCATTTACATATGTTGGTAATTGTTTATCAGTATAATAGGCATGTTTTGTAATCCCATGTATTTTATTATATCTTTAAAACATTCTCCCTAGAAGGATTCAAGAGGTTTTAGTAGATTGCCTAATGTGTCCATGACACAAAAAGATTTAAAATTCCTGAGTTAATGAATATCATAGAATGGTCAATAGACATTCTTTGTTTTAATTGATAAAAACAAAAGATTAGGTATTCCTAAGAGAAATTAGATAAAATCTGTGGCATTCTAATTCATGGAAGGTAGTAAGCTTGACTTTCTATTATTACATAATAGTGTTTGGATTTCTGAACTCCTACAGATCATATCTCGTTTTGGGTTTTTGTTCAATAGTAGGCACATGTAGCATTCTGATGGTGATAATAATGATTTATGAAATTTTGCTGCTTCTCTACATAGTTTCAAGAGTTGAGCCTCTATAATGAGTCATCAGCTCAGGGAAGCTTCTAGTATTATCGATCACCTTACTAATCATTGTGCATTTAAGTGATGCACAGTGAAGCAAGCTGAACCTAGGAAAAAATACACACACAAATACACGATAACTACAACCACATAGATGGAATGAATAATGATAAAACTGAAGAATTTGAATGCTTAAATATTTTAATTACCAATGTTGGCTTCAAAGAAGAGATAGAAGACATCTTCTGCTTCTTTGAAGATATGTGAGGATACAGTTAAGGAATACTACATGCAATATTAGGCATGCTATGGTAATTGGTTATTGTGGTTTTAGTTGGCTATTTTTGATGCTTTCCTCTTCTTTATTTTGGTTGTTATAAAGTAGGGCTCTCTGAGAGGGGATTCCATACTATATGGTTGAATGACAGTGGACAGATAACTCATTATATGAAAACCTGAGTTCAGATGCTACCTCTGCTACTCATTTGACCTTTAATGGGAATAATAATATCTGTCCTGTTTTAGGCAAGTCTTTCTGGTTCTGAATCTCAAGTTTTTTGGTTTGTTTATTTTTTTAATCCTTTGCATGACAATGTTAGACTCCATCTCAAGGATTCTTTCTGACAATCATTTTCTCATGGAACACATACTTGGAGAGCAACACAACACTATTAAATATAACCAAAATTCTCCTGGAAATCTAGATGCTCCAGTTTCATATGCTCTAAAGTGGCATTCTACATCTCTGCTTTCCATCTTCGCGTATTGCTCCACAACAAATTCTGAAACAGTATGTGCATTTTTCCTCTACGTAGTGAAGCATGCCTAGTTTGAGAATTAAAGAACCTGAGTTTGAATTCTGGCTCACTTGCCATTTGATGGTTATTAACAAGTCATCTGGGTTCATTTTTGAGATCTTCAGTGTTGTAAGGGATGTTTCAAAAATAATTATTCTTCAATAATTACTCTACAAGATAGACCCTAAGGACCCCTCAAACTTTGTTTTCTGTTGTTCCTCAATTGTCTGCAGTTTCTGTACCTGGAAAATTAAGATGTTTTCTAAGTGTATTTGAGAAACAATGGTTTCTACAATGCTGATCCTTCATTAGTATAGCAACAGAACATATCAAAGAATTGTAGGTAAAATCCTTTGTAAATCTTAAAGCTCTTCAGCAATGTGAGTAGTGCTGGTTGTTGTCTCTTAGGTATGCTTTTACCTCCAGTAGTTATTTTGGCCACCAGCATCACCTGAAGTCATTTTCAAGCATCTAAAGATTGTAAAAAGGGAGACTTTTTTAAAGAGCAGTTAATGGTGTTTAAGTTTTCTGATCAAGCCATTATAGCCTTTGGCAGAGGGTATAATGATTTGTGGACTCTAGGTTCACTGTTTTATTGGTAGCACCTGAGAACAATTTCCTTCATAATTTCTTACCCTCCCCCTAGTTTTAGGCATTAAATAGCTTCTAAAACATGTGGTAGATGGAATTTTGGGGGTGGGGGGGGTAAGATCATGGAAACAAATGGAAAAAATTGATGCAGCATGCCAAAAAAGTGATCATGAAATCCAAGCAAACTTTATACAAGCGGATACTAGGTCTGAGATAGACGGGACTGAGCTGGAAATTTATCAACACAGAGCAAACATACGTGGTTACAAAGGACTGGAAGTAGCTTGACGAGCTTGATGAAAACAATAAATTCTGAGGAGGACAATCTGAAGCTATTTAACAACCAGAGGCTGACATGTTAGCAAGACACTTAACCTAGGCTTCAATTTCCTCCTCTTTAAATGTGGATAATAAGTCCTACATCCTGGAATTGATGTGAGGTTAGAATGAGTTAATATCTGTAAAGTGCTTTGCAAACCTTATAGCATTATGTACATGCTAGCTAATTTTACAATAAAAGCAAACACAGTAAAACTCAGAAAAAAACTTCATAGCATGAAGGATCAACTGCGGACAGAATGGACAACTCAGGATCAAGGAGATGCAGACGGACAGACTCGGAGCTGATTGAATGAGTATTTGGAGGCAGTATCAAGCTCGATTGCTCATTCTCATTCTGACAGCATATACGGATTTAAAAACTGTGCATCTCTCTCATTCATAATGTACTTTATGTGTTCATATTTTCTCCAGAGTTTTAATGTGACAATAAAACATAATGCACCAATAACATTTTATTTTTATTTCCAAATTGCCAGTTTCATAATATTACCCAATGTTTAGCTTCCAATTCAAAGTATATACAGCACTTTATCTTTCTTTTCACCCCAAAACAAAACTTTGGAAAAATGTGTGTATTATCTCCATTTTACAGAACAGGAAAGTGAGATTCAGAAACATTATATAGTCAACTAACTTCTAAGTGGTAGAGGTGAAGACCTAGCAATTGGCATTTTTTTCTGAACTGTAAATCAGCATACAACACTAAGAATTCAAAGATAAAAAGTAGGTAAAGAAAGCACTTCTAATCGAAAACTTTCTCCCCTGGAAATTTCTTTCCTGAAACAGTAAATTCACTAAGTCAAAGTAAACTCTTGAAATCATCAATAATAGAGTATGGAACTTGGAATTTTGTTTATCCTAAGAGTGAATCCCATCAATCATTAGATTCCCATTTCACAGATCTAATTTGTACTCTGTAAACTGCTTCTTACACTTATTGTCATTTAGAACATAGTAGATTAACCTGCCACCTTCATGTACACAAGGACCATAAATTTTATATATCTATAATCTATATCTATGTGTTGATATAGAGTTATATCTACACAAACATACACATACATATTTGGATAGATAGATAAAGTCAATTGAGGTTTAAGAAATAAAATAATAACCTGTTTCAGGTTGTTAAGAAAGTGAGATTATAATTCATTTACATATACATTATATGATCCATTAAGCAGTCAATCAACAAGCACTTATTAAGTTCTTTTTATTTGCCAATTCATACTTGTTGGTCAGAAGTAATCAGAAAGGTTGTCAGCCCACTTCCTTGCCTATTCATCTGACAGCCCGGCAAGTGGAAAGTTAAACTATCACTGTTTGTTTTAAGTTTGAGGGTACTATTTAAAGGAAGAAAAGAAATGATATGCAGCTTTATTTTCCAAACTAAGTAAAGATAATTCTGCTCTTAGGGTCATTAGTGAGCAGAAAAAAAAAAAACAAAAAAAAACCTTCACTGTCATCTATTCTAAACCTCTCAGTTAATTGATGAGGAAATTGAAGCCCATAAAGGTTAGCTCACTGGCCCACAGTCAGACTAATAATTCATATTGGAAGTAGTTTTCAAGCCGAGAGCTTCCTGGTTTTAAGTCAGGCAGTCTATCCACTAAGTCATGCTGCACCTTATACAAACAGCTTTGCATTAATTGACTAAATGAAAAACTCAGGCCCTGATTAGGATAGAATGGTCCTGACCGACAATATCCTCTAGTATCAAGAAACAACCTTACAGGTTCCTGGAATTCCAGGAACTTCTTCCAGATTTTTCTTCCAGATCTGAATAATTATGGACATATTTCATGTCATTATTTATCTCTGGGGTGAGAGCAGACAACATATTTAAAGAAAATCTATCTAGAAAAGGTTCTAATTGAGCACAGCTGTTTAGTAAAATGGAGCAAGCACTTGATTCAAACTAAAGAGACCTGGATATGTGATTCCAAGGTGTGGAATTGTGTGACTCTGGACAAGATGCTTAATTGAGACTTTGCCTTAGGTACCTCTTCTATGAAATGGAGATGGTAACATTTGTACTACTTACATTGCAAAGGTGTTGAGAAAAGAACTTTATAACCATTAAGGTGTTGTAATTCCTTATAACTATAAAAGGATCAGTTAAGAATTAATTGTGATGTCCTTGTTACTAATATTTTTAAAGAAGATAGAATCTTTCTTTGAGTATTCTCAAACACCTTCTTCACAATAGATTCAGCTTTCTGAGCCATCATATGCTAAAGGAAAAAAACAAAGAAAAAATGTGTTAATTCATTACTTCATTGTGAGGTTATAAGTTTTAAATAATGATTCTTGAGATAAAAACAAATCTGTTCACCAGGAGAGAACATAGTAAAATACTGGACTGAGGGTCAGGCTGACCTAAGTTCAATTGTTCTGATAGGTAGTTACTGTGTGATTCTGGACAACTCACTTAGCATGTACCACAGGAGAATTGCTATAAAATCTGTCTGCTAAGCCATAGATGGGTTATAATCTAACGTAGTATACAGATTTGTCACAGTGGAATCTTTCCACACTATGAACTTATGGGTCATTCATTTATTTACATATTTGAAAAATAATTGTGGCACTCTTCACTTAAACTATTTGCCATCATGGTGTGGGGATGACTCTAGGCTCTCAAATGGCAGAATAGTAAAACACAAGGTCTAGTCATTCCTACCAAGCTAGAAAATTTGAATATGGGTCCCAAAATAGGCTGAATACTTTGTGATCCAAAGACTACACCATCTAAATGTTTCAGAGGATCATAAAAATAGAGCTAAAAGTAACTGGAGAGATCATCTCTGCTTCAAATTCTCCTTTTAAAGGTGAGGAGACAGTAGCACACAGTGGTGAATTCACAGGCATAGTTTCACAACTCTAGAATGGAAAGGGATCTTAGAGGTCAACTAGACCAAAATCTACCCTTTATGAGTCAGGAAACTGAGGCCCCCAAAGTTAAACGAGTTGTCTAAAGTCATCCAGGTAGTAATTGGCATGGGATGGGACTGACTTAAAAATCAGTATGAGTTCCACTATACAGTCAAGTGACTTGCCCCAAACCATACCAATAGTAAGTAAAAGAACATGGCAGGGAAAAAAATATGGAAAGAACACAATAACAAAACAAACAATGCTGAGTGCTGTGAAACATAATACAGAACTTGGACCTCCGTATAAACGTTAGTAAGCAGGGAGTCAGAATGGTGCAGTGGAAAGAATATTGGTTGTAGAGTCAAAAAAAATCTATATTTGAAATACTCCTCAGAAGCTTATTATTTGTTTATTTTTAGCAACGCATTTAATCTTCCCTCGCTAGTGTAGTATCAGGGTTGGAGCACATGATCTCCAAGATTTCATGTGGCTTCTTTGAAGAGGTGAATGACTATGGATGTAATACATTATATGTAACTTGAGAGCTTTTTAATAAATTAGTTAGTTTTTCTGAACTGTTTCTCTCCTCCCCCTTTATTTTTCTTAGTTATAAATGAGGGGCCAAATGGAGAGATAACTTAGATAAAGTAGGTGATACAAAAACAAAACATATCCATAAAAAAAATTGCGTGGAAAAAAAGAAGCAATCAAGATTTTAACTCAAATCCTTGGACCTACAATTTAAAGCCCTTCCATTATTTCACCTTTTTTATAAGGTGATAGATTGAAGGTTCTTTGTTTGATCTACAGTAAAACTCTGAAGATTCCTTTTGGCAATGGGAGTTCATCAACTAAAGAATGCAAAAAGGAGAGGAAGAAAAGGGTTCAGCAAAACGAATGAACACATCGATCAAGTTTGACATTATATATACTATGCATGCCCACACCCTAATCCTCTCCAGTGTAGCAGGGGAGATACGTTTAGATATATATTCTTTGAGGACAAGCTTCTTATTTTATGTTGCATCAGTTGATAAAAATCTTCCCGTTTCTTTCTGCATTTCTCTCTTCGTAGTATTTATCTAAGTAACATTTTATTGCATTCATTTACAACCTGTTTAGCTTTTGCCTGCTCAGACATCTAATGTTGTTTCTACTTCTTCACTATCATAAAAACTGCTGCTATACATGTTGTGTTGTCCAGTGGACTTTTCTTTTTTATTGACCTATCTGTGTCTTGGAATGGGATATCTGTTTAAAACGATTAGGATATCTTAATCATTTTCTTAGAATAATTATTGATTGCCTTCCAATAGCAGCGTTTATGTGAGACATCTGGTGAGGGGCAGTTTTCAATTATGCATGTTTTCTTGTGTCTAAAAATAATTGGACACAGAGAAACCTTTAATTCATCATTTCTCCCAGTCAACATTCTGACATATTTAAAAAACACCTTCTTGGTAGGCAGATACTCAATTCCAGATTTGGCTATGAAGATGAAAAATGTAGGTAGTGACAACCTTGATGACATACACTTGGGGAAGAAGACATGACTAAATGAGTGGTGAGTTCAGCAGATGCCTGTTATATCTTGCATATTTTTCCTTTCTGTTTCTCTGCCCCCAGAATGATCAAGTCTCAGTTAAAAACTGATGATTCTAATAGAAGTTAGCCCGTCAACATTTATTAAGCACTCATGATTTGCAAAATGTTGGGCCAAATCCCTGCGATATAAAGAAAGAAAAAAAGTCCTTTCCCTCAAGGAGCTCACATCCTAACAGGGATATGATATGCAAATAACTATGTACGAACAAAATACGTAGAAAACTAATCAGCCTAAGGAAGACAGTAGGGGAAGAAGAGGCATAAAAAGAAGCAGCATAAATTCTACCTCTTACCAATGGTAGAATTTAAGCTGAATACTGAAGACAACTAGAAGACAGGGATTCGAAGGGACAGCATTTCAGGCATGAGGGACACCCAATGAAAATGAACAGTCAGGAGACTGAGTGGATTATGGGAAAAACAGTAAGAAGGTCAATATTTCTGGATCATAGACTACATGAAGGGGAGGAAAGTACCAGAAGACTAGGAAAGTAGGAAGGAAGTGATGGTGAACAGCTTTAAATGTCAATCTCAGGATATTATACTTAATCTTAAAGGCAATAGGAAACCACTGGAGTTTATTGAGAAGAGTAGCTATATGCTCAGACACACACTTCAAAAAGATCACTTTGGTAGCTGAGTTGAGGAGCAAATGGAAAGGGAAGAGACTTGGGGCAGGGGCAAAAAAACAAAACTAAGAGGTTATTGCAATAGTTCCAGGCATGAGGTGATCAGGGACTGCAACAGGATGGTGGCTGCATCAGAGGTGAGAATGTGATATAAACAAAGGATGTTTGAAGGCAGAAATGACAATATTGGATAACAACTTGGGTATGTGAGGGTGAGTACCAGTGAGGAGTCAAGGATCAAATCTAATTCATAATTTTCATGTTGGTGAAAGTATGATGATGTCCTTCACAGTGATAGGGAAGTTGAGAAGAAGGAGGGTTTGCAAAGAATGATAATGAGTTCTGCTTTGGACATGTTACATTTTAGCTGTCTATGAAACATCCAGTTCAAGGTCTCCAATAGTCAGTTACTGATGAGAGACTAACATTGAGGATGTCATTTGGGAAGCCTTGATCTGAAAGGTTAAGATGATAAATAGATCTGAATATAATCTACGTAGATATGATAGTTGAAATCATGGGAAGTGATGAGATCACTAAGAGAGACAATAGGGAGGAAGAAGAGCATAGTACAGAACTTTCAGAGATACCCCCTAGACATGATCTGGGTAAAGATCCAGCAAAGCAGGCTGAGAAGAGTAATTAGGTAGGAAAAATAGGAAAGAGAAGAATCTCTCTCTCTCTCTCTCTCTCTCTCTCTCTCTCTCTCTCTCTCTCTCTCTCTCTCTCTCTCCTCACCCTCTCCCTTTCCCTGTAAGTATGTGTGTATGTGAGAGAGAGACAGAGAGAGAGAGACACAGAACAAGAGAGAGAGAGAGAGAGAAAGAAAGAGAGAGAGAGAGAATATCTAGGAGAGGAGGAAACTTGACAGTATCAAAAGCTGAGAGCTCAAGGGGAATGAGGATTTAAGAAAGACTATTAGACTTGGCAATTAAGAGATCATTAGTAACTTTGGAGACAGCAGTTTGAGGTGAATGATAAGAACAGACATCAGACTCTAAGGGATTTAGAAAAGAATGCGAGGAAAGAAAGTAGAGGCACCAATTACTGATATCTTACTCCAAGAGTAAGGCAGTAAGAGGTGGAAAATGAGGATTGTGCAATTATGGTGGGGGTAGGGCGTCAGAATAATTGGAGAGGGGGGATATAGACAGCTGGGAGTGTACTAACTAATAAGGAATTACTTCATGTAGATTCTGTGCCAAAAGAGAAGACTATTGATAGGGGAGTGTGATTAGAATGGCCCAGAGTTCCCTGTGTTAGAAGAGAGGAAATCTCACAGAGGATACTATAGTAGCCCTGGTTTCAGAATGACTAACTGTAGACTCCACCTCCCTGAGACTTCCCAGGAAGGACTGCATCTGCCCAGGACAAATTAAAATTGTTTAAACACACTCTTGTCATGGATTGATTCCATGACTAGTCCATTGTGAATTGTTATTTACTCTTCTGACCTAGCTTCATCTTCTTTCTGAGTCCCATACAATGAATTCATAGATGCTACTCCAATTTCACTGATAGGCCATTTTTTTTTTTTTTTTGCTTCTTTTCAGAAGTTTAAGACCAAGGGTGAGGAAGCTGCAACCTTGAAACCACATATGGCCTTCTAGGTAATTGGGTGTAGCCTTTTGACTGAGTCCAGTTTTTATAAAACAAATCTTTTCATTAAAGCAATTTGTTCTATAATGCCTAGATTCAGTCAAAGGGCAACAGTTGAGGACCTAGAGGGCCACATGTGACCTTGAGGCTGCAAGCTCCCCACCCCTGTTTTAGACACTTGCCATCTTTCTGCAGGAACTCCTAGTAGGTAGCCCAGTTATTTCTCCTACTGTTGCCACTTAATCATCTTCCTTATTACAGCAATTCTTTAGAAGTTACTCCTCTTTCTTCTGTAAGGTTCTTTCAGTTATCCTTGCTCAGCCCTATGTCAGCATGCACCTTGGTAGGAACACACTGAAAAGTGACTCCTTTCTATCTGCATAAATCCTCCTATCTCCTTCTTTCGAAGAAGAAGAAATAAAGGAAAAGAAGTAAAGACAAGTTCCACTGAGTCGCTCTCTTGGGCAGGTTTGCTACACACATACCCAGTTAAATATAACTTAACATAAGAATTAGGGAGAGGGAGTAATCAAACAATGTCCTCTAAATTTCATTGAGGATGGAGAGAGCTAAGTGGAACAGGGGAGGGGATAGGAAGGACTGGGGCCTAGCGACACTTTGAGGAGAGATAAGGAATGTGAAAGTTAGATATTAGAAATGCAATCCAGTCATAGAAAGTAGCCTGTCCAAACACATGGAGGCCAGAGACAGCATGTTGATTCTCTGCAAATATATGTGACTTTCATTAAGACTTAAAATAAGACATTAGGGAATCCATGAAACTTAACAAGAGATTTTCAAGTCTCAGTTTCCTCTTCTGGACAATGAAAATATTTGTGGAGAGATCTTAGTGCAAAGAGAAGGGAAAGCAGCATGTACCTAAATTTTAACTGAAAGGAAAGGGGTAGAAATGATGATTGCTGGAAACGAAAACTAAATGGAATGACATGAATAGAGCAAGAAAAGAGGTGATAACTGGGAAATGGAGAAAGGTAAGATCATAGAGCTATTTGTGCAGGAAGAAATAACAGATTCTTACAAAAGACCCAATAGAATAAAGTAAAGAAACAAATCAGAGTGAAAAGCAAAGGACAAATAACTTCTGGAGGAAGACTTAAATGACCTTCAGGACAAACTCTTCCCCTTAGGCAAATGGAACATGTAGGATTCCATAAATACCGTTGGGCTGGGCCAGATTCTGTTAACAAAGAAAGCAAAATAACCATGCATTTCTTTTTCTTACCCTTAGGCAGAAAGCCTGTAATCTGCTTTCGGATACATGGGTCTTACATATCTTCAATATCATAAAATGAAATAATAGATATTGAGCTGCAAGGGACCCCAGAGATCATCAAGTACAATCCCTTTATTTTAAAGATGAGTAATCTAAGATCCAGAGGGATTAAATGATTTGTACAGCTAGTGTGTATCTGAAATAGATTTTATCCCTGATCTTCCTGATTCCAAGTCCATGCTACCTCTGAAGAGACACCTCCAAGAAGTGACTGCATGGGTGCTCCAGAACCTTCCAACTCCCCAGAGCTCACTCCTATATTCCTTTTCTCCCAACAGTGTCTTTCTTTGGTTTCTTAGGAAGCTTAGGAAGCAGCAAAACTCAAGCAGGGCTGCAGCACACACAGGCAACTATTGCAGAAGCTCAAAATAATAAACCAAGAAGATGTTGAAGGGAAGTTGTCCTCCTCTTTGTTCCCACAAGGCAATACTCGTAGAGGAAGAAGTTTTTGCCTTTCTTGTGACATGGAACCATTTGAAAGTCTATTGAAGATTCTAAATTTGGATACAGCTAAGTGTCACAAAATGAAGAGTGCTGAACTTGGAGTCTGTAAGATGTAGATCTCTTGTTAACTTTCATGGATTCCCTAATGTCTTATTTTAAGTTTTAATGGAAGTCACATATATTTGCAGAGAATCAACATGCTGTCTCTGGTCTCCATGCATTTGGGCAGGCTACTTTATATGACTGGATTGCATTTCTAATATCTAACTTTCGCATTCCTTATCTCTCCTCAATAGCAAATAGATTTTTGCTATTTCTGTGCCCCTGGACAAGTCACTTAATCTCTTTCAGTCTCAGTTTCCTGATCTATAAAATGGAGGCTATAATAGCACTTATTTTCTGGGATTGTTATAGAAATAGAATGAGATAGTTTTTCAAATTGCTTTTTAAAACTTAGAATACTATATAAATGCTAATTATTAGCTTAGAACCCTTCTCATACTAATAATTTAAATAAGTAAAATTACATAAATATATATATATTACTTAAAAGTAAATCAATTTTATTTAAGTAGTGATCAAAATAATAACAAGAAAATTCAAAGATCCATTGAAAGTTACCCCCAGAACCCTGTAGGTGCCTGTGGATTCCTGTTTAAGAACTCCTGCTGGAGGGAAGGAGTATATGTTTGATTCTTTCTGTACAAAACCTAACAGGTAAATAGGCGTTTAGTCGATGTTTTGAGGGCTGCTGATTGAAATCGTTATCAAAATAAAAACATAAATAATTTAAAAAATAGCTATTTCCTAATTTGTGTTCCTGAAATACTCACTTACAAATAAGAAAAATAATACCCTTAAAAATTCATCAGAGCTACCATCTACCGAATATTCTCAGGCATTACCTGTGGCATGTTCAGTGCTTGTAGAAATGAACTCATCTAATTCACATCTGTTATCATAATAATATCCTTGCCACAACTAAATGAAATGTAGATATCCTTTTTCCCTAGTGAGGTAGTTGTGTCTTATGGTGAGACAGAAACAAAATAAGAAATAATAACTAACATATACATGATATTTTAAGGTTTACAAAGCATTTGTTAGCTCTGGATCCTCACAAGCATTCTCTGAGAGAAGTATTATTATTAGTCCCATTTTTGAAGAAAGATAAATTAAGCCTCAGAAAAGTTAAAGGAATTTTTTCTGGGTCACATATCTAATAGGTATCTTGGGCAGTATTTGAACTCAGGTCATCTTGACCACAGTTCTAGCACTCTATTTACTGAGCCAGTCTGCCTCTACACAGTATTCTCATCTATCTCCTACTGTTTGGTTGTTTGTTTGTTTTCCCCAAATATGTCAGATATTTTTTCCTATTGGCTGGAGGTTACATTAGGAAAATCAGGTAAAAGTGAAACCACAGATATCATGGGCACAACGCTCAAGAATGTCACGCATAGTTAGGCTACATGGGCATAGGAGAGCTGTAATTCTGGACAGATGCCTCCCTGGAACCCCTGAAAATCAAAGAAACAAGAATCAACAAACAACTAATATTAACAAAAGGTTGTAATTTCACCTTATGATATTTGTTGCTCAACGTGTCATGCCCTGCAATTGGTCACAGGCAATTTTTCCCTCATGAGGTACTCTCATGGTAACTATTATTCCCTGTATTACAGATGAGTAAAATGAGATTTGAAAAGGTTAAAAAGATTGACCGTATTCACACAGCTAAAATGTGTCTGAAGAATTCTGACATAGTGTAGAGGATACTAATGTGTCTGAGAGATGCTAATGTAGATCTTTTTGACTCCTGTATATCAGGATGTCTTTACAAATTGTTTTGTCCACCAATTGATAGTGCTTTGACTGATGGACTTCTCCTCATTACCCCACTACCATCCATTACTCATTCTGTTTTTTTTATTGATTGTTCATTAGCACATGAACTGTGTTCATCAGCTTTCAGTGACTGATACAGCCTTTTCCCACTTCTACGGAATGAAGATTTCCAGAAATATTCCTTTTGAACTCATAAGTAGACAGATTAAAATTCCAAGAATTCATACATAAATTCTTAAGAAAGTATCACCATTATGCAGCTTTATTATATCTTGTAGTTGGAAGAAGATGGCCACTATCTCATGAAAAACCCATAAAAGCAGTGCAGAGTTCTGTGAATGCAATTAATCCACAACACTAATTGTGGGTTAGAGAAAATTGCTTCCAGTTGGTTCTGATAGGTAGCTTGGGCAAAGGGCAAGTTGTTGTAATTATGCCCATTGTCTGTGCTTCACTGATTATGGGCAATCTCTTAACCATATTTAAAATTAGAAGAATAATCTCAGTATGAGAATCTGGATATGCACCAGCTTTTCTTCACCAGTCAGCTACTTTCTCACCTTTTTAACAAGCAGTTTCAGTTACTTGAAAATTCATCATCATTGACAAAATATTTACAGTAGAAATAGGAAGCCCTTGACTTCCTGGAGCAAGATTGTGGAGTAAGCAGTAAATCGCCATAAATCTCCCATATTTACCTCCAAACAACCACAAAATAGTGCCCCCAAACAAATTCTGGAACCATGGAACCAGCAAAAGGAAAGGGTAAAACAACCTTTGAGCCCAAGAAACTTGGTAGATTGGCCAGAAAGGTCAGATTTGCTCATGTAAAAGGGGGAAACAATTCAAGACAGAATGCATACAAATAAGTCAGTTGCAAGCCCACTTCAGCAAACCAGTAGGAGATCCTAAGATTCAGTGCAGTAGAGCAGGCAAAAAGCCAACACCAGGTCCCACCATGTGCCTAAGCATGATCTAGGGAATGGACAGACTCCAGCTACAAGAACTTCCACATGCTTCAACATAGCCCCAAGCAAACAGGCAGCCTCCAGTAGTCAGACAGTCATATGCTTCAGGGTAGCCATGGGGAAACACAGAAAAACCCTGACCACCTCAGTACACACCAGATACTACCAATAGAACCCCAGATCACCACCAAGTAAGCTGCCAGACTCCTACAGCCTCCCAAAGCACCATCCACCCCCCATCCCATACCTTAAGCACAGCACTAGACATGAAGGCGCTCTCTGGGCCTCAAGGCAACAACAGTATAGCACCAGGTAAACAGCCAGGGCCTATAGCCAATGGCACAAGGAACTTGAGACATTGGCCCTTCCATCCTTGGAAACAGAGCTCAAATTTAAAAGAAAAGAAAAAAGACCACAAAAGATAAGCAAGAAAAAAACAAAAACAAAAACAAAAAGAATCTGAACGTAGAAAGTTAATATGGTGACAGGGAAGATTAAGACACAAACTTAGAAGAGGACAACAATGTCAGAACACTTATGGGCAAAACCCAAAAGTAAAACAAGAAGCAATCTCCAGCCCAGGAAGAACTCATAGAAAAGCTCAAAAAAAAAAAAGATTAAAAATCACATAAGAGAGGGAGAAGAAAAATTTGGGAAAAATTAGAGTGATGCAACAGAATTATGATAAAAGAGTTAATAGCTGGAAAAATAAAACAACTGGTTAAAAAGTAGAATTGGACAAATGAAAAAGGAGATACAAAAATTCACTGAAAAAAATTACAAGTAGCCACATAGGAAATGGAAGTATAAAAGCTAACTGAGGAAAACAAATCCTTCAAAGTTAGAATTGGGCAAGTGGAAGCTAATGACTTTATGAAACATCAAGAATCAATCAAACAAATTCAAAAGAATGAAAAAATAGGAAAAAAAAAGTAAATTACCTCCTTGGAAAAATAACTGACCTGCAAAATGGATTCAGGAGAGACAATGTCAGAATCATTGGACTACCTGAAAGCCATAAGCAAAAGGAAGACCTATGTAGCATCTTTCAAGAAATGATGAACAAAGACTGCCCCAATACCCTGAAACCAGAAGGCAAAATAGGCTTTGAAAAAAATCCTCACTGAAAAAAATCCTCTTTGAAAATTACCTCAAGGAAGAGATTCCAAAATAAAATCCCCAAGTAACACTGTAGTCAAATTACAAAACTACCAGTTAAAGGGGTGCAATACTGTGTGTCACCAGAGACAATTCAAATATCAGGGAGCCACAATCAGGGTTACACAGGACTTAGGAGGTGCAACATTAAAGCATCAGAGATCATGGAACATGAAATTATGGAAGGCAAAGAAACTAGAACTACAACCAAGAATCATGTACTCAACATAGTTAAGCATAATACTTCAAGGGGAAAATTATCATTCAATGAAATGGAAGGACTTTAATCTTTTATAAGGAGAAGAAGGGAATTGAGCAAAAAAAAAATGATCTTCAATATCAAGACCCAAGAGAAGCCTTAAAAGGTGAAAAGGGAAAAGAAAATAAGGGATTCCATGTAGCTGAACTGTAAATAACCTTACATGAGAAGATGATACTTGTATTTCCTAAAAATTAATACCAGGTAGAAGGATTATACAGAGGAGGGAATAACAATTTAAAAAAAAAAAACTAAAGGATGGGAAAGAAGAGTACACTGGATGCAGAAGGAAGGGAGAAGGTAGAAGAGGATAAATTATTTCACATACAGAAATGCTAAAAACCTAATACAGTAGAGGGAACGATGTAAGGGTAAGTGATGTACAATTGCTTGGACCTTACTTTCATCCATATTGACTCAAAAATAAAATAATATGCAAAATTAGTTGAATATGGAAATATTTCTTACCCAACAGGAAAGTAGGAGGGGAAGAGATTAAGTAAAGAGAGAACAGGAACTGAGAAAAGAGAAGGTAGATGGGAAGAGGTGGTAGACAGAAGCAAAACAGTGGTGAGGTGGGAAAGTGTTAAAAGACAGAAAGGACAAACAGGACAAACTCTCCTGTAAAATGGAAGCAAATAACAGAGTGAATTAAATTCTAAAATATACTTCAGAATTCTATAATACATTGTTGCACTTGAAGTAGAGAGATACACAGAGCAAAGTTAAGGGGCTGGAGTAGAATCTTCAGTTGAAGTAAAAAACAAAGTAGGAGTAGCAATCTTGATCTTAGACAAAGTAAAAGTAAAAATAGACCTAATTACAAGAGATAAAGAAGGAAACTCAATCTTGCTAAAAGGTACCATAGACAATGAAGTAATATCAATGGTAAGCATATATGCACCTAGTGGTATAACATCCAAATTCTTAAAGGAGAAGTTAAGTCGGTTACACATTCATGACCAAGCAAGAAACACAGAACATTATGAAATGCCAAATAGATAATTTGGATTACATTACATTCAAAAACTTTTGCACAAATTAAATCAAGACAATCAAGATTAGAAGTAAAGCAGAAAGTTGGGAAACAATCTTTTCAGCAAATTTCTGTGTTAAAGGCTTCATTTCTCAGATTTAGAGATAACTGATTCAAAATTTAAAAAATGCAAGTCATTTCCCAATTGATAAATGGCCAAGGGGTATGAAAAAGCAGTCTTCAGAAGAAGAAATCAAAGCTATCTGGGGCTTATGAAAAATGTTCTAAACTTTTGATTAGATAAATACAAATTAAAACAACTCTGAGCTACCATCTCACATTTGTCAAATTGGCTAATATGACAAAAAGGAAAATGATAAATGTTGGAGAGGAAAATTGGGACACTGATGCACTGGTGGTGGAGTTGAGATCAGATTCAACCATTCTGAAGAGCAATATGGAACTGTCCAAAAAGCAACCAAACTGTTGCTTTGATCCAGCACTATACACTGATAGGTTTGTATCCCAAAGAGATCATAAAATGAGGAAGGGACCTACATATGTAAAAATATTTATAGCAGCCTTTTTTGTGATAGCAAATCATTGAAAACTGAGGGAATGCCCATCAACTAAGGAACTGCTAAGCAAGCTGTGATATACGAATGTTATGGAACACTATTGTGCAATAAGAAATGACGAACAAGCAGATTTCAGAAAAACCTGGAAACATTTGTAGGAACTAATACAAAGTTAAATGAGCAGAATGACAAAAACATTGTACACTGAATCAGCAGCATTGTGTGATGATCAATGATGAGTGACTCAGCTCTTCTCAGCAACACAATGATTCAAGACAAACACAAAGGACTAATGAAGGAAAATACTATCCACATCCAGATAAAGAACTGCTGGACTCTGAATACAGATTGAAGAATACTTTTTTTCATTTACTTTATTCTTTTTCATGTTTTTTCCTCTTTGATCTGTTTCTTCTTTCACAACTGTGACTAATATGGAAATATGTTTTACAAGATAGTATAACCTAAGCATAACCTATATCAAATTGACTACCATTTTAGGAAGCGGGGAGAGGAAGGAGAGAGGAAGAAAACTTTGGAACTCAAAATCTTGTAAAAACAAATGCCAAAAATTGCCTTGACATATCTTGACACTGGGAGAAAATACTATTAAAAAAAGAAAAAAAAAGTGAGCTCAATATCTTTTTGATTATTATAAGGGATACAAGGAAGAACTTTCTAAATAAGTAAATTCATTGTCAATGGAATGGGCTGTCTTGCAATGTAGTTTGTTCCCCATCACTGGAAGGGAAAGGATCAATGATACTCAGAGCCGATTCTAAAAGGTTTCCTGCATGGTAAGAGACCTTAAAGTGAAAGTCTAGTGCGTTCCTTTCCAAATCTAAGATTCTGTAATTCTTTGAATCTATTTTATCCCTTCCTCACTTGTAAATGCTAGCAAATAAGTGATTTTCCTCCAAAATTGCAAAGTAAAACTTATTTGACATAATTACAATACTAATTAGGTTCCCTACCCCATCTACCCTTGTGGTGAACTGGTGAATTCAATGTGTTTAATTTATGATTTAAAAGTACAAAATTCTACTAATCAGAATATACTCAAATGAAGTTCATGGGAATTTTGCCCAAAAATTATAAATCTAGTTATCTCTTGATACTTTTGCAACATATTTTTCCCACAAAGTCACTTAATTACCTTGTGAGAAATAGAGACAGTTGATGGCTCAGTCAAGTAAGTAAAAGGCCAAAAATCCAGGGACAGCGTGTTCTAATTGTGACTGCCACTGAGTTTGCCATGTGACCTAGTAACTGTAATGTGTACATAAGTCTCTCGGTCACAGCCAGCTCAGTGGCACAGTCAAAAATTTGTTTTCAAAATAATCTAACCTTTAAATTTCTCACTCTCTCACCATGGGATTGTTTCCTCCTGCTGCCTCAGTGACATTGTCAGCTGAAACGCTAACAGAAAATGAACTTTTTCATTAAAAAAATATTCAGATATAGGGATTGCATATTAGATACCAACAGAGGGTAAAGAAATGGTGGATGAGTCTAGGGTGGAGGAGACAGGTGGTCTTGTTAACAAAGCTTCTGCTGAGTTGCTATTACTACTGCTGCTGCTTTATATGCCTTCATTGACTGCTTCTTTGAGAATGTGAAGCTTACTCAGCATTTATTGTCTACCCTCCACCCTCCTCAGCACTACATTCTCTGTAAGGAAAAGGCACAGGAAGACCAATTACTTATATGTGTCTGGCACAGTGTTTGCTAGAGAACATTCTACATGCCACTGTATAATGCTGAACTCTGTATGCATACTTCTTAGACATCTTATAAAACTCACTCCTCATTCCATTTTAGGATTAAAGGCCTCATTTTAGAAACTTCTCCTTTCTCCTACTCTCACACAAAAGATGCTTAATATTTACTTATATTGTTTCATATACAATCTGTTTAGGTAATACCTGATTAACTCAACGTAATCACTCTGTTCCTAGCTACAAGGAATTCAAAGTTGTACTCAACACACACATTCCCAAAAATTATGAACAAACTTATTTTTTGTAAACCAAACACTATTTTCCTTTTGATTTACTTTGTAATTCCAGCAATAAACATTTTTGATCTGCCCAACAAAAGACAAAAATATTTTTTTCAAAACATTTGAGTGGTGGAAAGACTTTGGAAATAATAATTAAAGGCAAAACAATACTTTCTACAAAACAAGACTAATAAACTAGTTAGTGTTGCCATGAACTATCAAAGTGGAATGATTGCCTATGAGGGATGAAAACTGGAGAAGCTTCATCTCACTGGGAGAACATTTTATATAAAAGAAAGAGAAAAAATCTTCCAAGCTTACTTGTTCAGTTCACTTCTGGCACCTTTCCATGCATCTTTAGCACAGGTGTTGAATTTCCAAACACACCAGAGACAATTTAGATCCTAGCCAATTCTGCTACAAACGTACAGTCTGGCCAAAGTGAACTATTCTCTATCCTCAAACCGCCTGTATACTTTCCCTGCTCCCTGTCCCTACTAATACTAATCCCTCCATCTGGAATGCTCTCCCAGTCCCTATTTCCTCTTGCTCAAATTATACACGTCTTTCTGGTCCAGCATATTATTGTGATCATACCAGCAATAAAGATGCACTTTATCTTTAAAAATTAAGTTGTCTTCAAGGTTCTCCCCAAAGCAATACATGAGAAGGGACTTTTCCTTGCCTCCCATCCCTTTTTTGTAGAGTCGTGGGACAATGGATGTGGAACACTGCACATAACGTTGTATTAGGTGATTTTGTTGCACTTTTTCCCAATTGTTTTATTCTTTCTTACAACAAATATTTTTTTGTGGAAGTAGGGGTAAAGATATCAGAAAATGTAGCAGTAGTAAAAGTGACATCTAACAATCTATTTGATTTATCTTGCTTTTAATTTAAGAATTGGAAGATGGAAAGACATAGGGTCACCTTCATCCTCAGACACTTTCTAACTATATGATACTGAGAAAATCTCTGAACTTTGCTCAGTCTCAGTTTCTTCAGAAGAAAAAATGGGGATAGTAGCAGCACCTTTCTCCCAAGATTGTTTCCAGGATCAAATTAGATACTAGTAAAATACTTTGCAAATTTTGAAGTGCTACATAAATACAAGCTCTGATGATGATGAAGATGAAGATGAAGATAATGTTGATGATGATGATTTATTCCTATAATATAGCACCTTTCCTTTTAAATGTAGGATAAATCATTAAATAGAAGATAAAGTTGGACAAATAATACAGAGGCAAGACTCATCGATAAAAAGGTAAGACAGAACCTAGACAAAGGCAAGAGAGTAAAATTATAGAAGCAGACATGAGGAAAAATGATTACTTTGGCAACATGGCGGAAGAAATGAGTTACTGGAGTAATGGACACCTGGTCGATATGAAGTTAAGGGAAGTACATGCATTGAATTACTTAATGTGCCAGTTGAGTTCCAGATACAATTAACTGGAAGCACTAAAATGAAGAGAACAGGTGCCAAAGGTTGACCTGTCCCCTGCTTTCCTAAACAATATACATGGCATTGTCCAAATAAATTCATTTCAATATGGTTCAGTCAATCTACTTTCATTTCACTCTCTATTATACTTATTAGCTTTGACATATCTCAAGCCAAATTTAGCACTTAGTCATGAACTTTTTATATTTTTTAAACCAAGATTTTTGTCAAATGACTACAACCAGGAATTCATCAGAGGCAGTGGCATGTTGTGGAAAACATATTTTCTCCTTTTTGATAGACATGACTTGTTTTGACTGAACAGTTTAAAATTGTGTGTATGTGTGTGTGTGTGTACGTATACTCAAGTACACACATATATATACATGTGTATTTATAATTACTACAGTTCTTCCTTCTTGTCTCCTTTCTTTCTTTCCATCCTTCTTTCATTCCTTCCTTCATTTGTCCTCTCTTCCTTTCTCCCTCTCTTCTCCCTCTTTTCTCTGTACTTTCCTCCCTCTTTTCTCATCTTCTTCCTTCTTTTCTTTTTCCTACCTTCCTTCCTCCCTTCTTCATGATCTTTCAGGTGGTCCAGCTCACTCTCCTCTGGACAATTTCCTGTATATTGGCATTCTTCTTAAAATTCTGTACACACATCTCAACAAGGTAAATTAGATGTGGTCTAACCAGAGAAGAGTACAACAGATCTATCACTTCTATATACCTGTCTTAATGAAACCTAAGATGTCACTTGCTTCTTATGCTGCTATATCCCATGACCTATTTACATTAAGTCTTCAGTCCAGGTTGAGGAAGAACAAAAGTCTTCAAAGTGGAGATATAATTTGAATTTTGCTTGAACTCTTTGAGAGCACTGAAAAACTTAGGTGACCTATTTGAATTCTCAGTGTGTTTCTTTATTTTGAAAATAATGATAGTGACACTGGTTATTTCATTATTTGGATATAAATGAGTTCATATTAAGCTCTTTAATGATAAAATATACTTGTACATTTCTACCTTTACAAATCCTAAACATGCTTTAACCAGAAGTAATATGCCACCTGCTTCATTACATTTTTTCCTAACCCTTTCCTTAATTGGAAACAATTTTCCTTTATCTAAACTTTAGCCACCATTTGCTTCTGTCTCTCTTTTTGTTTTTTTTTGGGAGATGAAGAGGTACAGAACCTAACTGGTGACAGGAGAGGAAGTATGTAACAATGGAAAGAGTACTAGGTTTAGGAAACTGGAGAGAGTTTAAATTCTGTCCCTGTTACTACTATTCCTGTGAAGCTAGGAAGTTACTTAATCACCCTGACTCTTTCCTCAACTGTAAAAAGGGGAGGATTAGATGACTGCTAAGGTCCCTTCAACAGTAGATTTGTTACTCTATCAATTTTGTCTATTTTTTGCAGCAAATTCTTTCTGGATGGGTGATTTTTATGGTGTCATTAGCCATAGTAGAGAAAATAGAGGGAGAGGGAAGTAATCTACACACAAAATATATCTGTCCAAGTGGTTTATCAAAGCATACATGTATGGCATGGGGTGTGTGGGGTGCTCAGGAAAGACTAACTCTTCTTGCGTGAGGGCTTGACATACCCTTTTCAGGGCTACTCATCCAATTTCAGTGTTTACCTGTCACCAACTCTCATATATGGCTCCAAGAAACTGTAGCATGTATAGCAGATACCATTTAACAGACTCTCTTGGAAGAGGGGCTAAACCAGCTTGATGATAACCAATAGACCACGCACTTATTGGGGAGTTAGAAGGAGGTCTACCTGAAGAATGTGAAGACTTCTCTCAGTGGAATGAGTGGATGAGAACAATTTGTTCCAATAAGGGCAATTGAAACAATCATTGCAGAGTACTTACAGCTAGGTCAGACATTAAAGATGCCAGCATCATCCACTGGGCCTTTGCCAGTTGTCTGAACTTTTTTTTTTTTCTGTCACAGAACTTCGATGACTGGAAGAGAGAATGAAGCTGATGTCTTTGTGCAACTCTGCCTCATTTGAATTCAAGTGCATAGAAGTCAAGACATCACCTATCACATCATGATGTCTTTGGTCCCCTGAAAATGAAGGATAAGCAACACTAACACAATATAACAATAGGTATATATATAGAGAGAAATAGAGAAAGACAGAGAAAGAGAGGGAGAGGGAAAGTGAGACAGAGAGAGAACAAAAAAAAACATGTGCCATAATGATGAAGAAAAGTACTAGCGTATGAATACAGAAGACCTGATTCTCAAGCTTTTAGCAAATCTTCAGCTCTCTAAACTGAATGACAGCTCCTTTATTCATAGGTATCAGGCAGCCTTCTTGATCTAGCTTCCAGGCCTGTGTTATGGAAACTCACCATACAAATCTTATCTTTGGAATTGATATATTACTTTTCACACAAAATCATGTACTCTGATTTTGCTTAAATTTTGTTACTTGGTTTATACAATGGAGGCAAACATTAAAACAAGAATTAAAATGTTCTGAACATGCCAAAAACTGTGAAAGTTTCTCTGAGGAAAGTAAGAGACACATATGGCATTGGTCCCTGGCACCTAGATGAGAAAACAAGAAGAAAGCACCTGAAACAATAGCAAATACTACATCAAGATATAAAATTAAGTATTGGGTATGAAATTGATTTCAAGTCCCAAAGAAATTAAAAAAGGGAGCAGGATCATTTTGGGCTGGAAAACTGAGTGTCAATAGCAGTAAAACAGGAAACACAGAAACAGATACATACTCTTGCTCTTTCTTCTGTCTCCTCTGCTAATGTCGGTCCTTCCCACATCTTCAACCAGAATTACATCCAAGAATGCTTTCACCTGAAGCGGTAAGGGAGCTGAGCAACTTACTGAAGGCAAATAAAAGAAAGAGCTGGGATTTGAAGCCAATTCCAAGTACAAATCCAATGGGTTTTCTACTATTGCTTTTATATATATACATATATATACATACATATATGTGTGTATAGATATAGATATATTTATATATCTATATATGCATATATACATATATCTATCTATATACATATATATGTATATCTTATCTGTCTGTCTAAGTGTGTGTGTGTGTGTGTGTGTGTGTGTGTGTGTGTGTGTGTGTCTATGTAGGAATTTAGGCTCTGGAAATTGAAATTACTTTCCTTGGGTCACTCTCCTAGAAGACTTGTGATGATAAATAGCATTTTCATCTATTTGAAGTACTATCACATAGAAGAAGGAATTGATATATTTTCCTTTGCTAAAGTGGACAGAACTAGTAATGGCAGGGGGGAGCTGTTTAAGAAGGAAATTTAGTTCGAGGTAGAGAAAAAAATTGCTAATCATGAGAGCTATAAGAAACTGTGCTAGCTCCAGAGGGACAGAGGAATCCCATGAGAAAAAGGTGGCTTTAAGGGACGGCAGTATCCTGCCTTAACAGAGATGATATAGATGACATTATTTATAACCTTGTCTCTTATCAGGGATGACATAGAAGGCATTCTTCCAGTATAGGTTGACCTAGATGGCTTCTGAGGTCTCTTCCAACTCTGAAATTTTTGTGATGACCTTAGCATCAGAGGAGATCTTTAATAATAAAAAAAGGACAGAGATTTTTTTAAAGGGGAAATAACAAAAACTAACTGAGCAGTAATAAAACCTGGGAATGAAGACATAGCCAGGAGAGACTGTCAGACGGGATGTAGTTGACCCAGGAGAAGAGGAGGCATTAAACTTTCTGACAGAACTTTAGGGGAGAAGACAGCACCATAGAGAAAACCACATGTGGGAGGTAAACAGGGTCAGCAGTTGCTTCTCTGAGTCATTTAACTTTTTTTCATTCTTTTTCTTTAAGATATAGTAGTTGATCACTACTATATTACAGTATCATTTAAGCACCAATTCTCCCTCTTGCCTATATTTTTTTCACTATATCCCAAGATCCTTAATTTTTATTTATACCCAAAATTTGTTTGCATCAAATTTAATAAAACATGCATTTGAGTGATTTATACACTCTTAAATCTATATAATAATTTGGTTACAAGTTTTAAAACACTGTCATGAACCAACTGTGAATATAACATACCTCCCTAAACATTTCAGACTTTTTTCTGTAAATAATGTTTGATAATTTCAGTTATCTAACTCCTAATGCCATGATGATTCCCAGACATTTAATGCATTATTTTTGCTATCATCTTAAATGGAATTTCTCTTGCTCTTAAATTGGATACTTATATACTAAAAAGAAGCTTATTTTTATAGATACACCTTATTTCATTTATTTTGTGGAACCTCCCTTTAAAATCAAGATTCTAATTATCTCTTAATTGTTGATTCTGATTCTCTAATGTTCTCTAAATAATCATATTGTTTCCAAATTTAGATAATATTGTCTCTTTCATGTAATATTGTTCACATCGTTTTTTCTTGTCTTATTGTTATAGCCAGCATGTCTAGTTTTATACCAAATATTAGTAGAGAGAAACAGGAACACTGGATCATTTCTTTGTCCCTGATCTTATGAGGAAAATTTCCAACATTTGTCTTCTACAAATAATGCCAACTTTGAATTTTAAGTTAGAATTGATAATATCAAGATAATTTTCTTCTATTTCTATGCAATTTACTTTTGTAAATTCTTAATTTTTAACATGAGTTGTATACTGTGATCCACCTTTTTTGCATTAGGTGGTAAAAATGGTTTTGTTTAATTTGTATTTGTGTTATTTATCATGTTTTTAGTTGTCCTAATTATAAATCATTCCTGTATTCTGGCTATAAATCTATCCTTGTCAGAGTGTTTTATCCTCTTTTTTTCATATTTTATTTAATATTTTGGTATCACTATTTGTTACAGAGACTGGCTTGTAAGTTATCTTTTTCTATTTTTTCTATGGCTTGAACATCAGGGCTATATATATCTGATGTAATGAGTTTGGTAATGTGCCTTTCTTCTCTATTTTTGCATATTTGTTTAGCTAGCAAAGGAATTATTTGTGCTTTAAATATTTGATAGAAAAATTACCAAAAATAATTAGAGGAGAATCGAAGGAGGTAACTTCACAACTCTTACCACAGGAATAACTGTTAAGTTAACAAGAGACACAGGAGAGCATAAAAGGGAAAACAGAATTTTGATTACAAGCAATTAAAACACTTTTGTACAAACAAGATAAATGTAGCTAGGATAAGAAGGGAGACTTAAAATTTGCAAAAGAAAAAAGACAAATCACAAATAATAAAAGTTTGATATTTAACCTAGATGTGATTTGGATAGAGTTAAACAAGGAGACTGGACACTGCGATTTTGTTGATTTAGGGAACTGCTAGAGAAGACATTCTACCAATGAAGGTTGTAATTTACAAAAAAGGTTCCAGTCTTAGACAGTTTACTCAATCAATAAGAGGTTAAGTCACTTGCTCAAGGTTGCATAGCCAGTATATATTGGAGGGAGTAGTATTTGAAACTCTGTCTTCCAGATTGTGAAGTCAACTCTTTATTCACCACAACAGAAGGGTGAAACATGTAGATAAAATGAGGCTCAAAACACTTTCATTTTACTTGAACCAGATTTAAATGAAATTTGGAAATATCTCTTCCAAATCTATTTATTTATTTATTTTTTGTTTTCAACAATCACTTCCGTAAGTTCCAAATTTTTTGCTCTTCCTTATACTCTCCCTCTCCATGATGGCATGCAATCTTATATGGGGTCTACACATACATTCTTTTAAATACATTTTCATATGAATCACATTGCATAGAAGAATTAAATGAATGGCAGAAATGAATGGGATATGGATGACATTTTGTATCATGAGTCCTTTGGAAATGTTTTAGGTCCTTGAATTGCTGTGAAGGGCTAAGTGCATCAAAACAGTCCTCGCACACTGTGGCCATTACTGTGTATAATATTCTCCTGACTCTGCTCAGTTCTTTTAGTATCAGTTCATCAGTCTTTCCAGGTTTTTCTGAAGTCTGCCTGTTCATCATTTCTTATACCACAATAGCATTCCATTACATTCATATACCACAATTTGTTCATCCATTCACCAATTGATGGACATCCCCTCAATTTCCAGTTCTTGGCCATCCCAAAAAGAGCTGCAATAAATATTTTTGTACATGTGAATCCTTTTCCCATTTTTATGATCTCTTTGGGATTTAGCCTTAGATGTGACATTGCTTGGTCAAAGGGTATGCACATTTTTATAGCCCTTTGGGCACAGTGGAAATTCTTTTTTTCAAAAAATAAAAATTCAATAGAATACAGACATTGTTTTTATGTAGTTTTCTAAGTCAATATGTGTCAGAATTCCTTTTATAAGATTTAGTGGCTCCATTTCCCTTTGAGTTTGTTACCACTACAAGAGTTCACACACACACACACACACACACACACACACACACACACACACACACATATATTTATATACATCTACATATGCCAACATATAGTATTTATGTATGTATATACATATAAATATGTATAGTACTAAGAAAAATATTCTGATAATCACTACTCAAATGTTATGTTTTCAAAAGAATTGCAAGTGATCAACAATTATATGAATGAGTTCTCCAAATCAATGTTAATAAGAGAAAAAACAGTTATCATTACACCAGGTATTACCACATACCCAGAAAATTGACAAATAAAACAGAAAATGAAATAGTCAAAACTGACGGGGCTACAGAAAGACAGGAACACTAATACATTGTGTTTACTACAGTTATGATAGATCTAAACAATCTGGAAAACAATTTAGAATTATGTGATGAAAGTGACTAAACTGCTCATGCCATTTCAACCAGAGATCTTATGCCTAGGAATATAACCAAGAGAAATCAAAGACATTAAGAAAGGTCTTATATACACCAAAATATATCTATCCATATTTTAATGTTAACCACTATAACATAGCAACAGCAACTTTAAAAGCAAAATTATTTCCCATTGATTGGTAAATGGCTAAACATACTGTAATGCATGAATGTATTGAAATGCCATAGCTCCTTATAAACTACAAATACAAGGAAATCAAAGAAACAGGGAAAGACAGGTGCCTGTGCAGTGAAGCAGGCAAAATTAGGAACACAGAAAATACAATCAATGACCATGGAAACAAAGCTAGGGATTTTACAAATAAAAAATACTCCTATCATATCAGAACAGTCATTCTCAAGCCGTTTGGTCTCAAGACCCCTTTATGTTCTTAAAATTTTTGAGGAAAACAAAGAACTTTTGTTTATGTCAATTATATTGATCAAATATTTACCATATAGAAATTAAAGCTGATAATATAGAAATCATGCATTCATTTAAATGATAAACCCTTTATATGTTAACATAAATTATTTTGTGAAAAAATAACTATATTCTTTTCAAAACAAAAACAGAGAGAGGCATTGTTTTAACATTTTTTACAAATCTCTTTTATGTCTAACTTAATAGACATAAAGCTAGATTCTCATATCTGCTTCTGCATGCTATTTGTTTCAATATGTTGGTTTTCTTGAAATATGTAAAGAAAATGCAGCCTCACACAGATGTGTGGCTGGAAAGGGATCATCATTTCAATAGGAAAATACTTTGTTTCTTTTGATTATGAAAATATGTTTGACCTTGAAGGCCCCTTGAAAGGGTCTCAGGTATCCCTAGGAGTTACAGACCACACTTTGGGTAACTACTCCCTTACAGTATGTTCAATTTTGTCATCTTGCAAAAAAAAAAAAAAATACATACTCCATTAACAACCACCTGAGCCATTTCAATATAGCAATTAGCCCTTGCAAATGCTAATAATATACACAATAAAGAACAGATGGCAACAAGATCAGTGCTTCCCCTCCCAACCCAAAGGTGTAAACAGTGTGTCCAAACTGGAACCCTGCTGAGGAGACAGTCATTACAGAACTTCTTTAGTCCCCATGCTACTGACTCTGATATCTAAAGCTGCTAAAGGCATTTGCTAGAGACAAGATCCATAATAGTATTGATTATTTCGGCCATGGTGAATATTCTGAGATAAAAAGTAGGTTTATTTCCTGCCCAGCTTGTCAATGAACTTTGAAGATAATCTTTTCAAAACTGTGGATAAGCTAACTCTACTTCATTCAGTTTTCTATACTTTAGCATATTCAAGAGCTTAGGTATGAAGCTGAAAGAAACATTTATCCTAAATTTATCTCAGCATTCTTCAAAAATAGGATTGTCTTTCTCTTCAAGGTCTAAGTAGGGAATTTTTTTTTTTTGATCTGACCCTGGCATAGACACCTGATTGCTCCACCAGAATAAGGCCATGCCAAAATCTATCCCCCTTATATCATTGATTCTCTTTTTTATTTATTTATTTTTTATCTTTCTCCTTTTCAACCTCAACCCCCACCACAACAATTCTATATGTTGCATGGGAAACTTGGCAGACAGAGCTTTTTTTTTTTTTTTTTTTACCTGGTCATTGTTCTAGTTTAATTGACAAGCTCATGACACTGTTTTCTCTATGGGGTAAGTATAAAGTAAATTTTGATTGAATTTAAAATTTTAAAATTGTAGATGCGTTTTAGATTGTGCACAATTAAATGATTCACTAGGCAATCATTGGGTATTTGAAGATATGCAATAATATTTAAATATTTTCCCTGTGCTCCTGGAATTTATAATCTCAATATTCAGGTCTCAAGGAACCTGAGGACAATGTAGATTCATTAATCAAGGAAACTATGGAAGAGTGTCAAGTGGAAGCAGTTGAAAATAAGGATGACTTTTATGGGATGGTAGTTGTAACAATTTTCTCCCTTTTTGTCTCCTTTTTATTTATGACAAATAGGACAAAAGGATTGTTGGAGGAATTTGGCAATCTGATGAAACCATGACACTGGTTTGTCTCTGTGAATTTCAAGGTTCTTGGCATTGTCACAGAACAGATACAACCTGTCAGAAAAGGGACACCTAGAACAGATTAATACTATATTTAGTTCATTGGTGTTAAAGGTCATCTGCCTCTCCAGAGTTGACAATGCCTTTGAAGTCTTGTTATTGTGCTGGAAGTAATTTGTTTGTGGATGAATGGATCAAGTGTTAGCATGTCAGGGCCCCACTTACACTCAAATAATTTCTGTTAACACAGAAAATGAGCTATTCTGTGATTCAATGAATGAGTTATAGAGACACTAGGCATTGCATAGTTAATTTGACAAGAAAAAGAAGGTGTTTGAAAATGCCTCTGGTGAGGAGCTCAAAGAGCTCCTCAACTAAAGCCTAGAGGGGTTGGGATTTGAGAGTAATGGGTAGAGGAAGGGTAAAGATGGTAGAGTAAAGGATACAATGCAGCCTATGTCTCCCAACATTCCTCTGCAAACCACTTTAAAATAACACCTCCTATTGATTTCTGGAGTGGAAGAGTCAACAAAAGGTTAGGGTGAGACTTTTTTCTAGCATGATGCAGTTTAAGAAGTTGGCAGGAGAGAGAGATCTGTGACATAGCAGTGGGAGTCAGCCCAGAGAACATGCATTGGCAACAGCATGAGTGGTGGTAGGTCTTGGAGGCAGTTACAGCAGCAGCAGCAGCAGCTTCAGGAGTTCTCAGTTCAGAGGTGGTGAAAGGTAATAAGACAATTGGTGAGAAAGAGATTATGGGTGAACACTTTGCAAACTGGGTACAGTATTTCTCATTGTTCCCATACACAGTTCTGAGTCACAGTTCAAGGCAGAAAAGAACACTTGTGGTTACTCATAAGAAAGGGGAGAGAAGAATAAACAGGAAAAAAATGTAAGATGGAGGAAAACCCACAGCAATGATAACTGAAATAATTTCTACAGAAAGTTTCTCTGATAAAGGCCTCATTCTCAAATATATAGTGAACTGAATCAAATTTGTAACAATATGATTCATTCCCCAAATGATAAATTACCAGAGCTTATGAATAGGTAGTTTTAGATGAAGAAATCAAAGTTCTCTAGAGTCACATGAAAAGTGCACTAAATCACCTTATAGAGCAAACATGATACTCACAGTGCCTACAGCAGCCATGAATATCCCAGCACAATTCTAAATTGCAAAATACAACAGACTTACCATGAAAGACAGAACCAAAACATTTATTCAGACACCAAAAAGGCAAATCCATCATAGCAACAAAGATATTTATATACAATAACAATGCAGAGAGCAACATCAGCCCCAAGCCTTCCCTCTGTTAGGCTTCCCACAAACCAGTTACCTTATACAAATAGCAAACAGAATCCCATAACCAAAATGCCCTTCTCTCACTCACAACCAGTTGTGAGCTTGCCTATGCCCTTCAGTTCTGACTGCTGTCTCACAAATTTTCCCTCAGTCTACGCTAGTTCCACCTCTTCCGGTTCTACTAGTCAGGTCACATGGTTCTATTCATGAATGGGAAAGATCTTCCCATTCAAATTTCCATTACATATCTCAAGCCCATCAAATTGGTTAACATGAGAGAAAAAGAAAATGAAAAATGTTCAAAGAAATATGGAAAAATTGAGACACTAAGGCAAGGCTGATGGAGTTGTGATCTGATCCAACCATTCAGGGGAGCAGTTATAGCAAAGGGCTATAAAATCGTGCAAAGCCTTTGACCCAGCAATACCACTTCTAGTTCTGTATCCCAAAGAGATTTTTTAAGAAAGGAGAAGGACCTACATGTACAAAAATGTTTATAGAAGCTCTTTAGTGGTGGCAAAGAATTGGAAATTGAGGGAATGTCCATCAATTTGGGGAATGGCTGAGCAAGTTCTGGTATATGAGTGTGATGGAATACTCTTGTGCTACAAGAAATAATGGATGATCAGAATGCTTTCAGAAAAACCTGGAAAGACTTACATGACTAGAGAGAGAAAGAAAATTTGAAACTCATTTTTAAATGTTAAAAATGTATAAATATTCTTTTTTTAAAAAAGGGAAAGAGAGTCACCAAAAGCCTAAATGATCTCATGGGGAACAGCAGAAAGAGCACTGACATGGAATGAGAAGATCTAGGTTGAAATCCTGCTTGTGAAAAATGGTACTTATGTGACTGTATTAAACTCTGTGGGCTCCACTTTCGTTATCTATGAAAGAAAAAGCTTTGAATAAATGTCCTCTGAGATCCTTTCCAGCTGTAAATTTCTGATCCTATAAGTTTATGATCACTGTATTTTATCTTGTTTCAGTTTAATTCAACTATATAGACACATACATAAGAAATATATATGTACATATGTGTGTATATATGCTATATATACACACCTGCATACATGTATATATAGTCAGAGACTTATAGAATCTTAATGGTCAAGAAAATTAATCCACAGATATCTGATTTGTCTTCCTGTCCAATAAAGAAGCTCATGATAATAAAATCACAATCAGAATGTTAGTATTGGAAACTTCAAGATGAACTTGTCTAAGTGCACAATTTTATAGATTAGGAGACCAATTTCAGTGATTTATCCAAATTAAACAAAAATTCATGTCCTTTATTATGTTTTAGGTGGAAAAATTTTGAAACATTTTTTCTATTGGAATTTATGAATTATTTAGAAAAATTCCGCTACTATTAGTTATTCTTTTCTAACTGTAACAAAAAGTCTACATATTGATTTAAACCTGAAAATGGATTGAGGTTCTAATGTTCTATTTTTTTAATTCTAATTCCTTCCTTCCATTAATTATACCCTAATTATCCTCTACATAGCTTGCTTTCTTTCATAGTATCCCTTTCCATTAGATAGTAAGCTCCTTGAGAGTAAGGACTTTCTTTTTGCCTTTTTTTCCATATCCTGAGAGCTTGGTACAGTACCTGGCATATAATAGGTATTTAATAAGTGTTTGTGGAATTGAATTTTAAAGAATCACAAGAACTTTGAGTAAGAAGGTATCTCAGTAATTATCTAATGCAACGATCACCCAAATCATAGATACTGTTAACAATAATGCAAATAAAACATAATTCAGCCTTCACTTCTGGAACTACAATAATGAGGAATTCCTTGTAGCAGGAATTTTAAAAAAAATGAAAAGTAAATATTTATAATACATACACCAAGTTATTTGGGATGTTTTCTTATACAAAGACAATCATTAGAAATTTAAGTAAATGAATGTTTTTAATAATGGACAGGGAATTCTATATATTAAATGCATTGAGTTCATCTTATTATAATGACCACTTTCTCTAGTTATGAACCTGGACAGTACACTGGATTGATGAGAAGAGCTAGACTTTGCTTTTTGTAGATACATTAGTAACTGATTTCCTAACTCAAAATGCCTAGAGCTTCATTTCAATTTAGAATTGAAAGTCACAATGTTAAAGGTTTTTACATTCTGTGAATTATTTTCTTTTGGAGGGACTGGGAAGAGATTCATGAAATAACATTTAGCAATTACTTTATGTCTCTTGAAAAAAGAACTATATTTTTTCAAATGCTTAGGATATTTAAATAGTAAAGGACAGCAACTGAAGTTTGGAAAATATGAAGTTATACTACTAATATGATAAATATTAGTATATATTAGCATATGAAAAATAAATACATGTATTCACATGTGTTTGTGTGTGGAGATGGTGAGAGGAGAGACAGAGATCCCTTCCTTGGTCTTACTGATTTACTGACTTGAACTAGCCAATAAGATTAGGCAAATATTTGCACTGAACAGTGGACCATGATCAAAGTTGGACTACTCCTTCCATCCCCTCACCAAATGCAGAAGCCAAGCAATAGGCTACTCTTTTAGGTCTTGGTACCGAAATCCTAGTTATGCCAGGTCATTGAGGTTCCCTCATTCCACTTTATTTTTCTTTCTTTTTTAGATGTTTTATTTTCCCCCAATTACATGTTAAAAAATTTTAACCTTTTTTTAACATTTTGAGTTCTCAATTCTATCCTTCCCTCTCTTTCCTCAGCTCTCCCCTCTCCCAAGACGGTAAGCAATCTGATATAGGGTATGCATGTGTAATCATGCAAAACATATTTTCATATTAGCCATTTTTGTGTAAGAAAACAAATTAAAAAAGAAAATTAAGGAAAGAAAGTGAAAAAAATAGTACATTTCAGTCGTATTCAGATACCATTAGCTCTTTCTCTGGAAGTAAATAGCACATTTCATTATTGTCCTTTGAGATTGTCTTGGATGACTGTTGTTTGTCATACAATGTTGTTGCTACTGAGTACTATCTTCTGATTCTGCTCACTTCACTCTGCATCAGTTCATGTGAATCTTATCAATTGGCAAATGACTTGTAGTCATAAATTAGACTCAGTTCTCTACATATTTTAGAAATGAAACTTGTATCAGTCACTGATTATTTCCAGCAAAAAATTATTTTCCAGTTTACTGCTTCCTTCCTAATCTTGGTTGCATTGACTCTGTGCAAAAAAAAAATCTCTCAATTTAATGTAATCAAAATTATACATTTTGCATTTCATAATATTCTCTATCTCTTGTCTGTTCAATAAATTCTTCCATTGTCCATATATCTGACAGGTAAACTATTCCTTGCTCTCCCAGTTTGGGTATTATATCAGCCTTTATATCTAAAATGTGTACCTGTTTTGACCTTATTTTGACATATGGTGCAAGATGTTGGTCCATGCCTAATTCTGCCATACTATTTTCCAGTTTTCCCAACAGGTTTTGTCAAATAGTAAATTGTTCCAGAAACTGGGATCTTTGGGTTGCATATTCACAGTTTTATAGCCCTTTAGGCGTATATCTAAATTGCTCTCCAGAATGGTTGGATCAATTCACAACTTTACCAACAGTGCATCAACATCCTAGTTTTCTCACATGCATACAACACTTATTTTTCTTTTCAGTCATATTACCTAATTTGATAGATATAGGGTGGTACCTCAGAGGTATTTTGATTTGCACTTCTCTCATCAATAGTGATTCAGAGCATTTTTTTCATGAATATAGATAGCTTTGATTTCTTTGGCTGAAAATTACCTCTTCCAACATTTCACCATTTATCAATTGGGGAATCCTCATCCTCTTCTAAGAGAAAAGGTGACAGATTACCTTGGGGGTACCTGTGGACATATAGGACCTACAGGGCACTCCAACTTTTAACTGCTGTCAAACTTCAACTCTTGTTATCATTGCAAATATTAATTATTCTCTGAATCATTATTTGGGAAAATGGAGGAATCAAGGGGTGACAAATAGTAGCACATCTTCATAAAGGGAAATTGTTCTTGAACAAACATACACCTAGCAGTGTCCAGTGATGTGATAAATTAATCTTAAAGCATTCAAAAGCACCCAAGCAAAAAAATCTTTAATACTTCTTCTCCATCTCCAATAATATTCATTTCAATAGGATCAAATGATCTAGAGAAAATAACATTTGTTTTAGTTATGATATCTCCCTCTTTCTGTGTGCTATATTAAATGCTTACAAAAATTGTATAGACCACTTAAACATTTACAAGTATGTTTGTTGCTGAATTTCTTCTCTCTATATGTTATTTTTCTGAGCTTAAAGAACTTAAGAGATGCAGTCTGACATAATGCAGTAGAATCCCAAATTATTTGGTTACAAGCCTATCGGTAAAAACATGACAAAAAAACCTCTCCATTTTAAATAAAATAATTTTTTTTTGTTTTTGCATTGTCTAAATTTCTCCAAGTATCCCTCCACTATCATAATTGCAAATTGTTAATATCCACATTAAAGAATATCCAAAATGGTTCCTAGAAAGAGGACTACAAATTAAACAATCCTGAAATTTTACCTTATTCTCAGTAAACTGGGGGTTTGATAAAAGTTTGGATTAGCTAATAATGAAGAGCTTTGGAAAGATAGGCATACCATGGCATTATTTGTATAGCTGTGAATAAGCTACATTTTTAATTTTTTTTTATTTTTGACATCTAAAAAAATTTGAGTTAAAAATTATCTCCCTCATTTTCACACCTCTCCCATTCATTGAAAGGGCAAGCAATATGACATTAATTAGTACAGTTATTTTTAAATAGTATTATATTTTTCCCACAATGACATGTCAAGAATATGTTTAGTATGCATCTTTACTAGATTTTCAGTTCCAAGTTTTTCTTGCTCCCTCCCTCCCCTCTTCTGAAAATAGCAGGCAGTTTGACAGAGTTTTAACATATGATATCATGTAAAAACATATTTCAATATTCATCACAGTGGTGGAAGAACAAACAGATCAAAAGAAAAAAACCTCAAGGAAAAAAGTAAGTGAAAAAATGTGCATCGATCTGCAATCAGAGTTCATCAGTTCATTATCTGGATATGGAAAGCATTTTCCTTTGTGAACCCTTTGTACCTGCCTCATATCATTGTGTTGCTGAGAAGAGCTGAGTCATTCATAGATGATCATCACACAGTATTTCTGATACCGTGTACAATAACTTACTGGTTCTGTTCATTTAACTCTGCATCAGTTTGTGCAAATCTTTCTAGGTTTTTCTGAAGTGTGCCTGTTCATCATTTCTTATTGCATAATAATATTCCATTCCATTCATATATGACAACTAATTCATCAATTCCCCAGTTGTTAGGCATCCCATCAATTTCTAATATTTTTTCACCACAAAAAAGTACTGCTATAAATATTTTTGTTCATGTAGATTGTGTTCCCTTTTTGATGATCTCTTTGGGATACAGACATAGTAGTGGTAGTGGTGGGTCAAAGGATATGCATAGTTTGGTTGCCCTTTGGGCATAGTTCCAAATTGCTGTCCGGAATGGTTGGATCAGTTATCAAGTCATCAAGTCCACCAACAATGCATTAGTATCCTTATGTCCCCACATCCTCTCCAACATTTATCATTTTCCTTTTTTTGGTCATATTAGGTATTCAGATTGGTGTAAATTAGTATTTCAGCTGTTTTACTTTGCATTTCTCTAATCAAAAATGGTTTAGAGCACTTCTTCATACACTTGTAAATATGTTTTCTTTCTTCATCTAAAAACTTCCTATTCATATTCTTTGACCATTTATTAATAGGGGAATGACTTGTATTCTAATAAATTTGACTCAGGTCTTTATATATTTGAGAGATGAAGCCTTTATAAAAAACATTTGTTATAAACATTGTTTCCCAGTTCTCTGCTTTCCTTCTAATCTTGGTTGCATTGGTTTTGTTTGCACTAAAGCTTTTCAGTTTAATAAAATCAAAACCATCTATTCTGCATTTTGTAATGTTCTCTACTTCTTTTTTGGTCATTAATTCTTCCTCTCCCCATAGATCTGATTCCCTGCTCTTCTAATTTAATTGTTTCATTTTCTATGGTACCTTTTAGTTTCCTTCCTCATCTCTTTTAATTAGCCTATTTTTGTTTTTGCAGAGATCAAAGATTGCTATACCTATTTTTTTTACTTTACCTGAAGCATACTAGATTCTTCTCCAGCTCCTTACCTTTACTCTGTGTGTATGTCTCTGCTTGAAGCATGCTTGTTGCAAGCAACACATTGTAGGATTTCGGGTTCTGATCCACTCTGCTATCACTTCCTTTTTATGGGAGACTTCATCCCATTCACATTCACAGTTATGATTACTACCTGTGTATTTCCCTCCATCCTACTCTTCCTCCTGTTATCCTCACTCTGCTTTTCACCTTTCCCATTTCACTAGTGTTTTGCTACTGTCTAGCACCTCCCCTAATCTGCACTCTCTTTTGTCAGTCCCCCCCCAACCTTTATTTAGTCTTCTCCCTTCCTGCTTCCCTGTTGGATAAGATAGATTTCTATATTCAACTAATTGTGTATATTATTCCCTCTTTGGGCCAATACTGTTGAGTAAGGTTAAGGTAATTTCCATTGATCCCCACCATCTTCTCCTCCACTGTAATAGCTATTTTTTGCCTCTTCATGTGACATAATTTGCCCTATTCTACTTCTCCCTTAATTCCTCCACTGGAAACTTCTTTCTCATCCCTTAATTTATTTTGTCATTCCCTCAAATTCACCTTATGCTCATATCTTCGCTCTGTGTATTTCTCTTCTATCTTTACTATTAGTGATACAAATTTTAAGAGTTGCAAGTATGATCTTCCCATATAGCGATGCAAGCAGTTGTCACTGTTGTGTTTGCCCTTCATTGCTGAAGAAGATGATGCCATCAGAGAAATGATGACATGACTTGCACTTGACTTTGTTTTGAGTGAGGGAGGGCTGTATAAGGACACTAGCCTCACCTTTCCTCCTGAGCTATCTGGATCCAGTGACCAGATGTTCATCAAGATGACTGGAGATGGCCCAGGATGCACTGGGAGACCTTGGAATTATTTTCTTCAGTGAGCTTTTGGACCCCCTTTTCAATCTGGCCAATTCTGCTTTTTAAGGCATTCTTTTCCTCACTGACTTTTCAAATCTCTTTTGTCATTTGGGTTACTCTATTTTTAAGGTGTCATTTTCTTCCACATTTTTGGATCCCCTTTAGCAAGCAGTTGACTTAGTTTTCATGATATTTTTCCCTTCCCTCTCATTTCTCTTCCCAATTTTTGCTCTACTATTTGTCTTCTTCTGTTTGTATATTTTGGTCTTCCTTACCACTGAAGTAAGTTTCTATAGTCTGATTTTTTTTCTGGTTTTTGTTCATTTCCCCAGTCATTTCTTTGATTTTTGAGCTCTTTATTAAGGTAGTTCTCTCCTTCCAGTGGGGGTACAGGGGTGTACTATCAGCTGCCAGATCCCACCACAATCTGTGGACCTAGAGCTCTAGAAACAGCCACTGTCTCTGCCCCTGCTGTGGCTGCCAAAGGCTCCTCTACCCCCTATGCTTCCCAGATGATGCTGTATTACTCTTCTATCTCACACAGATTCAACATGTTTTTTCTACTGACCTTCCAATTTGTCCCCAGTGTTTTGGGGTTGTAAAGTCTAGAAACTGCCACAGATGCCAGAGATTCACTCCACTGAGACCTGCTTACATTCTGTCTGTGCTGGCACAGCCCACATTGGTCTGCACTCTGCTCCCCCCATGGTATGATGAATATTTCTTGTCAGCCTTCAATGCTGTCTTGGGCTAAAGATTTTCTTTTCTCTGTCAGTCTGTGGATTCTGCAGCTCCAGAATTTTCCAAGCAGTCTCCCAAAGCTGTTGCATCTTTTTTCATAATTCTCTTGCATCACTCTTGTTTCTTTTTCCAATATTTCTTCCACCATGATTCATTAGTGTAAGCTCCTTTTTGAGCCCTTCCATGAGTTCTTTCTGGGCTTGAGACTACTTTCCATTTTCCTTTGGGTTTCTTTTTCTATACATATTTTGACATTGTTATCTTATTCTGAGTTTTTTTTCTTGGTCTTCACTGCTACCATGATAACTTTATGTGGTCAGATTCTTTCTGTGTTGTCTTTTGCTAATTTTTTTGGCCTTTTATTTCTTTCTTTTAAATTTGAGCTCTGCTCCCCTAGGTGGAAAAGGCACTGTCTTGGGATTCTTGTGCCATTGTCTGCATGCCCTGGCTATTTACTTGGTGGTGCACTGATGGTGCCCTGAGGCCCACTGCAGACATTCATATCTGGTGCTGTACTGAGAAAGTGAGGGATGGATTATGTTGCTGGAGGCTGTAGGGGTCTAGAAGCTTATTTGGTGCTGAGCTGACATCCTAGTGGTGGTATCTGGCTAGCGCTGAGATCAGATACCATTTTTCTGCATTTTCCCAGGGAAAACTTGAAACCTGTGGAGGTCAGGCCTCTGAAGGATGCCCTTTTGCCCTGATTTGTGCTGAAGCACACAGAGGTTGAGCCACTGCACGATGCCTGCCCACCTGGGGCTGCACTGAGGCATAGGATGGTTCTGGAAGTTGGAGTCTGCCAGCTCCCTTGCCCATGCTAAAACATGGGAGAGTGGGAGGAATTCCTGCTATTTATGTGCATCTGTTCCACCACACTGTGGCTCAGGATCTCCCTGTGTTTTGCTGAGGTGGGGCATGCTGCTGGTTTGCTAGGACACTTCCTATCCTGGAACACATACTCCTTTTACCTGAGTGAATGGACTTTTCTTGCCCATCCTCCACATCTCCTCAGTGACAAGTGCACTCCAGGCCACTTTCTGTTGGCTCTAACTTCCAGAATTTGTTCTAGGACAGTATTTTATGGTTGTTTGGAGGTGAATATGAGGTAGCAATTTATAGCTTACTCCACCATCTTGGCTCCTCAAAGAACATAGTTATTTTGAAAAGTAATTTGTAATTAAGCAAATAAAATGCCCAACATGTCCATATCCTTCTACCTTAAGCATATATTCCAAAGAAATAATTTGAGAAAATGTATACACCCTCTTCACTAAAATATACCATCTTATCTTGTGGTATCAAATAACTGGAAATGCAATCTATGTCCATAGGTTGTGAAATGGCTAAACAAATTGTGGTGTAAGAATATAATGGAATATTCCTGTACTGTAGTAAATAACAAATGTGATGAATGCAGAGAAGCCTGGAAAGACTTAAATGAACTAATATGAAATGAAGTAAGCACTCAAAAAACAATATACAGCTATTTAAAAAGAAAATTTGAAAATCATAAAACAGCTGAAAACAATGTTTTCTTCAGAATTATAAAGAATAAATATGGTCTCCCAAGGAGAAATTTGGGAAGACACTCCAATTCCAGAGTATCCTCATAAATGTTTAGCTACTAGATCTCTAAAAACAATGATAAATGCTATATCTGATTTTTATCACAATTCATACCTATTCATTTTGTGTGTATCAATCTTTTCCATCCAAAATGAAAAGAAAGGAGACAGTCTCTATATCCCAAACACAAAGTCCATCCTCCCAAATTAACTTATAGTAATCAGATGATGGGGCAAATTGCATGGAGGGGAAAAGTAAAGTAATACTTTTCCCAATGGCACCTGCACATTTGTTGTGGGTAGCAATTAGTTTAGTTTCTAACTCATGTTAGGGGGAGAGGCAACACTTAGTGAAAAAGTGAGAAGGCAGAGGATTTGGGCAGAAGATGGAAGGTAATGCAGAAGGAAGTTTGTTAGAGACAAGCCCAACAATTTTCTATCACAGGGAGTGTAAAATGCATACTATTCTCCTATCTTCCTTTTGTACAATCACACATCAGGAACAAATGACAGACTCCTGGAGTGATATCTCAACAATGGAACCCCTGGCACCCGTTTTGGACACCATTGTTTTAGTGGATATTTCTTCAGTCTTGACATCAGGAATACATGGATCTAAGTCCTGCCACTCATACATGTTGATTGTGTTACCATAGATATAATATTTAGTCTTTCAAAGTACCAGGAAAGTATAAAATTTTGGGCTATATTACCACAGTTTGGGAAATTTCTGACACAAGAATTCTTTAAATTGTTGAAATCACAAATCCAGATAAAAGTAAAGTAAAACAGAACTAGACCATAATGTGTCTATATGACGACAAACTTTTCATTGTATTTGTATGAACCATGGATGAGACATAACTGATAAAGAAAAAATGATGCTCCTCCAAAATAAAGGGCAACTTATAAAAGAAATGAAATTTAATGAATATCTACTCTACACCTCCAACTTATTTATCTTCTTGTTGCCCAATACGATTTCTTATGCGTACAGCTGATTTTTTATCCACATATGTTACACTTTGGAGACTTAATTTTGTTCATTATTGGGTTTTGCTGATCCATAATATTTTACCATACCAAGAGGCTAACTCAGGTATTCTGCAGATTATTCACTCATGGCCACATTCAATCTGTTGCTAATGTCCAACAATTTCAACTTTGCAATGTTCTGACACTACTACCTCTTATTATTAACCCTCTACACTTCACCTCTAGACTATAGCAATAGCCTACTAGGGAATGCATCTACTAGATCTGTCTCTTCACTCAAATCTATTCTCCATTCAGCTTCCAAATTGTTGTAAATTGTGTAATTGTTGTAAAATACAAATCTGATCTTGCCAAGGACACAAACACAACCTACTCAATAAATTTCAGTGACCCCATCTTTCCTTCAGGATCAAATATATTCTTTTTTTATGCATTCATATCCCTTTATCACCTACTCTCCCAGCTACTTTTCTAGTCTTCTTAAACCTTTATTGTACTACTTATTTCTTGATCCAGTAATATAGGTCTCGATACTGTTCTATGTACAATAAGCTCCATATTTTCTCTGATGATCCCTCATGCCTGGAATGTTCTTACTCCTCATCTCTCCCTCCTGACTTTCTTCAAGCCCCCACACCCCCCAAAATACCACCTTCTACAGGAAACCTTTCCTGACTTGTCTTAATCCTAGTGCCTTTCTTCTGTTGATTATTTGCTATTTATCTTGTATGTAGCTTGTTTTATTTTATAGTTGCTTGCCTGTTGTCTCCCCCATTAGATTGTGGTTTCTGTGCTTGTCTTATTCATCCCTAGGGCTTAGCAAAGTGTGTGGCACATTGTAGGTGCTATGTAAATGATCCTTAGTCATATTTAACTACATATTGCCAGCTAGCTAAGTCAGAAGAGCAATAAACTTTAAATCTCAAATTCATGGGTTAGTATATTTTAGTATTTTTGAGGAGTCAAAATGTTAAAATGGAAAGAGCAGTGTCTATACTGAGGGGTTGCTGTTCAGTTGTCCAGTTGCGTCGGACTCTTTGTGAAATTATGAAACATATTTTTCATTAGGGATTTCTTAGAAAAGATACTGGAGTGGTTTGCCAATTTTCTCTAATGGGTTAAAAGAAATAGAGGTTAAATGATTTGCCCAGAGTCACATAGTAAGGGTGTGATGCTGAGTGTGAATTCAGGTCTTTCCAACTCCAGATGCCATGCTCTGACCCCTGAGCCACCCAGTGCCCAGGGGGTTGGGTTCAAAACTTGTGATATTTATTGTCAATTTGATTTTGAACAAGACACTTAACTTCCATGAGCCTCCATTTTCTCATGTGAAAAATGTGGAGATTCAATTAGATGCCCTTTGAGGTCGTTTCCACCTCTGGATTTATGATCTGATATCATCACATTTGCTGGCCAAATTTTGAGCCTGCTAACTGAGTTCTGCACATAGTAGACACAATAAATATATTTGATTCAGTGCTTCATATTTCATTTCTCTTATTCAGAAGCACATAATTTATTGCTTACTTTTTCTCTTTTCATTGATCCACAAATCTTCTTACCCCATAGTACTACACCTGTAATACACCTGACCTGCTTTACAAGTTTGCCATTCAATATCCAGACATCATTATTTCAATGAAAGCTTCCCCAGATTAAACACAGAACATGGCCTTGCATAGAGTAAGCTCATAATTAAAAATTTTTGACTGATACATCAAATGAGAGGTCAGGTTTTCAATCCTTTTAGTTTCCATAACTGCAATTCAATATCTGCCCCTTGATGCACTCAAATGACTTACATGAGGGTATTTAGGCAATTCTGATGATTGATTTAATTCATCTTTTATATAAAATTTACATTTATAAACTGCTATTTAGACCTACCTTGACAAGCTACTTGAATCAGTTGGGGTCCTACAGTTTCATGGTGAAAATATATGCTTTCTTCCTACTCTTTGCAGATTGGCCATGTTACACATTCATATCATAAGCCTTTGGGTTTTATTCCTGCTACATTCTTCCATGAACGTTTCCTGACCACTCTAGGCCTCAGTGGTGTCCTCATCTTCTGAGTTTCTATAGTACTCCTACTGTGACATTTATTAATGTGAAGAAAAGCTTATTAAGCATCAACTATGTATAAGATACTGGTCTAGGTCCAGAGAGGAATGTAAAGATGAATGATTTGTGTTCTATTTCCTCCAAAAAGCTAAAAGACCTCACACTGATATTAAAGACTCTTTGGAATCACACCTAATTCTCCTATACAAAAATCTCCAGTGCTTTTCTACTGTCTGTAAATTTAAAGTTGAATTCCTTTTTTAACCCGAAACTTCAAATCTTTCCAGAAATACTAACTAAAGATGTCTCCTGGTTAGTCATTACTCTTTAATTGGCCTCAATATTTTCTGTGGTTTCCTTAGTAAGAGTGTTCACTTGACCCCAAAGGGCCTGTCTCAAATAGATCATAGGGATAACTGCAATAACCCATTAATAGACTTGTGTGAAAACAATTTACACATATAATTATATTCCAGAACTCCATCATCCAAGTTTTTCACCAGCATTTACTCACATTTGAGTCAGGCTTCAGTCTCACATGACAGTTACTACCAAAGGATGACCTGGGCATTCAAAGCAGCAACTATCCATGCTCAAATGGGAAATTAGCCCCCAAACAGCATATCTCATAATCCCCCAAGTTACCTTTTGGCTTAGGCAGGCATCCCTGGAAGGGAAGACTTTGTGATATAACACAGGGACCAATAAGAGTCTCAGCCCCTTAAACTTTTTTTTTTTTTCATTTTGTGTAAGGTAGAGCATCACACATATATAAATAGGTATGAATTGAAGTTTGTATGTATGTCCAACTATTACTGTCTTATCTCTGGACTGAGACCCTGCCTTTCCTCGAGGCACCAGTGAATTCCTAGAGGATGAAATTTCTAATAACAGGAAATATAAATGTGTTCTGATCGAACTATCATAATCTCATGTCCCCATGGATAAACAAACTGGGGCAGAACATGTGACTCTTCACTGTCATAACAATGTAATTAGCATCTCAGGGGAACAAGGATGATTCCATGGTTCCATTGGGTTTAAGACTGATATAAAGAGATCAGATTAAACAATGGATCAACTAATATCTTTCTATTTTCTGCCTTGTACTATAACAATGATCTTAGCCAGTTATATGAGCCAACGGAGATTTCACTCGTTAGCAAGGGGAGACACAATCATATTGCTTTGGAGAACTATTGTAATTGTGAAACACATAAATACATTCCTTTTTAGGCTTCCACTGGAGTGATATAATATCAACAACAAAAATATCTAAAACAAATACATTTTTTATTCTTCTCCTGAAAGAGAGAAGAGAAACAATTTGGAGAATATTTTACTTTAAAATAATTTCTGCAGTGTTTGATTAAAAAAGTTTACTAATACATTTGTGCATGACAGATTCAATGTTGTTCATCTTTGTCCACTCCAAGTAGAAGATGTCACTATTATTATTATCTTTACTATGATTATTTAAACCACCACAGTCTCCAAGAAGGAAAGAATTATGATGAGGTACAGTTTTTGAATGCATAGGTCATAGGGTATAGAAATCTGTTTTGCCCTACAGGAAAATAGAAGGGAAGGGAGATGGTGGAAGAGAGCAATGGAAGGAAGGACAAACTGGGGGAAGGGTTGGATGGAGTGCACTCTGTCCTGGAGTGAGGGGTAGGGAGAGATGGGGAGAAAATTTAGAATTCAAATTCTTGTGGAAGTGAATGGTAAAAACTGAAAAATAAATGAATTATAAATTTTTAAAAATAAAACCATTTTTTATGTTATTAAAAACAGTGTCTTTGGTCCTGGATTCATATCTTGGATCTAATCCTTGTTATTGCTGTGATACATATTATTACTCTTATTCAAATGTGATTATTTGCTTTGACTAAATCTCTGAAACCTCTTTGCACCTCAATATTTTCATCTATAAAATAGAATATTTTATATAAATATATATTATATTTTATATAATTTTATTATATAATAAAATATATTCTATATAATTATATATAATATAAATATAAAAAAATTCTACCCAAGAACTAATAATTTGTGTATTATATACTTCACTGGTTTGTTAGTAGTGGACTACTTTGTAAACATTATGGCACTTTAGAAATGTTGGTTATCATCATTGTCATCAACATTAATAGAAAAATGTGAGTTGTTATTTGTGTTAATTATATGCCCAAGAATACAATATCAAGGAATTTGGAATTCAGATGCCTTAGAGTCTTTAGTTTGAATTTTTTTTCAATAGATCAAAAGTGTGTTTACCTTCTACAACATGAAAGATAAGCATTGGTCGAAAAGTGAGAGTGGGAGCTTTCCTTGGTTAAAGTGTTTCAGGCTAAGGAAATTCCAAACCATAGACAAATCTGTGACTGAATAATTCCTGAAGCAAAAATTCACTGGTCACATGCTTTTATCCTCAAACACTTTAGTACAATCCAGCTGACCTAGCTCCACAAGTGTAATACCTAGTGTTAAAACATTGAATATGTCCAATTATGGCAAGCTGTAGCTCCACTAGGGCTGGGAATTATTTCTATATAACCAGATTGCCCTCTATATCAATGTCAGGTATTTGATGATAGAATTATGTATTCTAACTTGCCTCAGTTAATTCTTACAAGGTCCATATCTTCAAATCCTCTTTCATTGTAATAGGATCAGATTCTAGAGCAGAAATTCTTAACCTGGGGTCAATAATAGATTTCAGAGGGTTTGTGAACTCAGATAGAAAAAAATACATGCATCTTTATTTTTACTGCTCTGTAACTGAAATTTAGAATTCCCTTCAATTATTATTTTTTTTAAAACTATTCTGAGAATTGGTGCATAAGATTAACCAGAATTCCAAAGGAATCTCTAATCCATTAAAAAAGTATTAAATTCCCTGAATTAGAGGGTCTCATTGTTATGAAGATGGTTAATAAGTCAGAATCACTTACACATGATAATTACAAATAAATAGTTTACTAAAATAGCTTCCTATCCAGCTTCCCCACTTTGTCACTTCTGATTACAATGAAATATCAAATTCCAGTGGAGGCCAAACAAAGGTGACATCATCTCTCTTCTCATCACTTTTTATTCCTTTTTGAATGACTGGATGATATCCTCAGAGTTCTCTATTCCTAAAGATGACACAGTAGACCTGATATATCTCAGGCAGTTCTATTGTTCATTTAAGGGAAAAAACTACTTATTACCTTTAAAATGATTTATTTGCTCTTCAAAGTGGGATATTTCTGTTCCCAGCTCAGAGATTTGAGACACAATTCCCTTATCCACTTAAAATAATGCTTGGACTTTTATCAGTCATTCAGAAAATTGACTCACAAAGTCTCAGCACTATTGATGATGACGCATGTTTTTGGCTAATAAGGAGTCTGGAATTACTTTGGCAAGGAATAGGGATTCATTGACTGGTTAAGCAAAATGACTGCCATGACTTTAAGTATGAAGGTAAATGTGTAATATGTAATATGTGTAATATCTAATATGTAAAATGGGTTGTGTGAGAGGAAAGCAAGTTGAAGTGAGGAGAATAGGTTGGAGATTAAGCTAACAAACAGTGAGTAACCATTCTTGTCCAATCATTCATGGGAAGCATGAACAGTTCTTTTTTACTTTGATTGTCATAGCTTAATGAATATTTTATTCAGTGGTTGATTCCATGGCTTTACCTTCATGAGCAACATCTCTTGGCTACTCAAGTCAGGTAAAACCAACAAACATTTATTAAGCTCCTGCTATGTGTAAGTGACAGGGATTCAAAGAAAAGTCAAAACTGTCCCTGCCCTCAGGAAGCCCATAACTGAAAAGAAACAAATCAAATTACCCCTGGGTAGCAAAATGATAGAGAAAAGCTTATTAAAGGTTTAATATTGAAGATAATTGAGATTTTTAAAAATTGTATTGCAAAGTCAAATCAAAGTAATAAGCATTTATTAGTCTCTTACTATATGCTAAGCACTATGTTAAGGGCTAGGGCCATAAAGAAAAAAACATGGCTTCTACCCTCAAAGAGCTCATATTCTAATTGGAAAGGCAATAGGAAAATAATTAGACTTTGAACTAATTTTAAGTGCAGGGATGTTTAAATACTTTAATGTGGTATGAGATACTAAGTGGAAAGCTATCTAAAATAAATTCTTTGAATGAATAAACAAGTGATGACTTAAAGGAAACATACTCTTTATATTTATTTGGAAATATTTGTTTGCCCAAAAATTTTTAACAAGAATATTTTAATTAACTAGTATCTTATTGAACCATTCTTAGGTCTGAGAAACAGTCAAAAATAGAAATGAAAAGTGTGAGGCCTCACAAGACAAACCATACTGGAAACATTTTAAAGATTTCCTAAAGATGATTATTTTGAGAAAAGTCTGCCAAATTGTATACTTTTGATGTCTCATTTTTCAGGCCTTGAAACTGAGCTCTAGCTGAAATGCAAGGACATTGGATTGATACCTTAAAAGCTTTTGCATTTCTTGTGATTAGGTTTTCAATTATTGGAATGTAACGTTCCCCCTAAAGATCAAATGACTTTATTTTAATATACTAGAAGTCTCAGAGGCCTTCCTATAGCAAAAAAAAAAAAAAAAGGTTACAATATAATGCAATAGCTTAATGTCTACAAAAATTGTAACAGTGGACTTACTGAAAAGAGCATCATAGCTTCAATTTAAGTAAAAATTCAACAAACCAAGAATAATGAAACTCACTGAAAGAGAGAAGGGCAGCTAAGAGTTGCATAGATAGAGTTCCAGACTAGAAGTCAGGAAGCCTCATCTTCCTGGTTCAAATGTGGCCTCAGACTCTTGCTTGCGTTATGACTCTGTGTGAACCTACCCAAGTCAATTAACCTTCTTTGTCTCAGTTTGCTGATCTATAAAATAGACTAAAGAAAGAAATGACAAACCATTTCAGTATCTTTGCCAAGAAAACCCTAAATGGAGTCAGCAAAGAGTTTAGTATGATTGAAAATGACTGAATAACAAATGGCAGAAGGAAAGCATTGGTAGTCAAATAAGAGTTCCAAGAATATCTAATTGAAAGAGCTTATAGTTAAACAAGATGCCTAAAATAATTAAGTGTACCTAAGAGGAGAAAAACTACTTGGAAATGCCCTGCCATGGTAATTAATAAGCCACATAATAAAATGATAGAATTAACTATACTGGTGGGAAGAAGACTATCTAGTTGTCACTAAAGCATGCAGCAATGAAAAGTGCCCCCCCTAAAAAATCTCACCACCTATAATTTTAATTATGTTAAAGAGAGTTAAAGATCTTCCCCACCCATTAATGGGCCTGCCCATTAAGGGAAGTTTGATTAGGGGAAATTTATTTTCTAGTGTGGCCCACACCATCGGTTAATTTCTAATGAGGGACTGGTTCTCAAAGGTTGTGATGCCCACTGGCTCTGAAAAGTGTATATATACTCTACGGTGAGGTTTTGTTTGGGGACTTACTCATTGAAAGTATTTGTTTGGCCAGAGGAGACTCTGGGCACCCTCTAAGTACCCCCATTGGCTTTGAAAACCCAGATGGTGGTGCTTCTCTCTCTGGTGTTTACGTATTGCTTATTGTCATACAGTTGGAAGCCCTGTCTGTTAGTGTTTATTTTTCTGTATTTTCTCTGAAATTCAGGGTGCTAACTTTTTCCTCTGAACTAAGTAAATGATATAGGTGCTTGATTAAAACAGATTGTTGACCCCCTCAAAAGTTGTTTTCCTTTAAGAAAAGCACATATAAAAATCTGTATAGCGGGTCCTCCTCTGTAGGTTGGGGTCTTTGCTGTTACACTCCCAAATATCATTTATTCTGACCAACCTTTTAAAAGGTCACAACAAAAAGTTGAATAATTCTTTTCATTCAGCCAGAGAGAAGATGGTAAATCCCTCTCTGAGTCACCAGAGCAAACTCCTCTTCTTCCAGACATGGGAAAATGGGGAGACACAAAAGGTGAAGGAACCAAAATTTTCCCATCAAAATGTTTACAGATTCTTACCCCCCCTAAAAGGAATCATGTAGGAAAGTTATTTTTCTATATCTGAAGGAGCATACAAAGCTAAAAAACATGTTATGATTGAAATGTTTTCAGGGCTCTCAATGTACGAGTTTCAGCAATATAATCAAGAGATAACCTTTCAATTGACTCTTTATTAGAAGTAGCAGCCACTCTTGAGACTATGAGCCTGCAGATTAAATGTCCATAAGTCACCTACTTTAACTTCTGGGTACCAAGATGGAGGAGTGATCTGTAAGTGCTATACTTGTTGACTTGTCCCCTTGTTGACCTAGAAAAACCAAGAGAATATTTCTCCAGGAAAAATCCTGGAATAGTAGGATTGGCAGAAGGGGAAAATAGTCTGTTAGCTCGAGAGTCTAGGAAAATAATAAAGGAGCAAATGTTTTGCTGTGGCTGAAGGGGACCAGTGTAGGATTTAAGTGGTTCCAGAAAACCCCAAGTCAGGGAGCCCCAAGAAGATCCCAAGCTCCAGCAGTTTGGAGCCTGAAAGTTCCATCAGGCACCAAGGAGTGCCTTGTCACAGCCAGTGGAATCAGGAAGGCACTAGCTCAGATCAGGGCTCACCAACTGCTGAATCTGCCTGTGCTCTAGCCCAGGAAAAGAGACTTCTTGTGATCAGACAACCCATCCCCCACATCTCACTCAGTGAACTTCAAGGGAACTCTGGGTAAACTCAGAAAGACTTCACCTGGCCTCCACCTTGTCACAAAAGCCAACCTAGCACCAGGTAAGTTGTAGCATTCTAGGTTCTAGCTGAAATAACCAGAGGCCACAACACACAAAGTCTTAAGTTTTTAGAACAAGAACCATGGGACAGAACCCCTGTGTCCCAGAAGCAGAAGTCTACTTTAAAAGCCAGAAAAAAGGCAATCATCACAAGCAAGCAGCAAACCAGAAAAAAAAAAGACCATAGAATCATAGAAGAGGTCAGCATTGAGACTGTACTCCCAACTGAAATCTCAGAAGGGAATATAAACTGGTCTAAAGTATAAAGAGCATTCTTGGAAGAGCTCAAGAAAGATTTTAAAAGCCAAATTAAAGAGGTGGAAGAAAAATTGACCAATGACTTTAAAAATATGAAGAAAAAGAATTTACAGGAGAATTTGAAAGGAAAATTGAACAAATGAAAAAGGAGGTTCAAAAGTTAACTGAAGAAAATAATCTATTAAAAATTAGAATTGATCAAGTAGAAGCGAATGACTCTATGAGACATCATGAATCAGTCAAACAGAATCTAAAGAATAAAAAAGGAAGAAAATGTGAAATATCTCATTGGAAAAACAACTGACCTGGAAAACAGATCCAGGAGAGAAAATTAAGAATTATTGGTCTAACAGAAAGCCATGATAGAAAAAAAAAAAAACAGCCTGGAAAACATGTTCCAAGAAATCATCAAGGAAAACTGCTCTGAGGTCCTAGATTGAGACGGCAAAATAGTATTGAAAGAATACACCAATCACCTTCTAAAATAGATCCCAAACTGAAACAAGGAATATGATTGCCAAATTCCAGAACTATCAAGTTAAGGAGAAAATACTGCAAGCAGCCAGAAAGAAACAGTTCAGATATCAAGGAAATACAGTCAGAATCACACAGGACCTTGCAGTTTCTACAAAAACATCAGAGGGATTGAAATATGATATTCCAAAAGGCAAAGTAGCTTGTACTGCAACCAGGAATCAATTACCCAGCAAAATTGAGCATAATACTTCAGGCAAGGAGATGTACATTCAAAGAAATAAGGGATTTGCAGATCTTCCTGAAGAAAAGGCCAGAGCTCAATAGAAAATTTGATCTTCAAAAGCAAGTCTCAAGAAAGGCATAAAAAAGGTAAACAAGAGAAAAAGAATCTGTTACTCATTATGGGTAAACTGTTTGTACTCCTATAAGGTAAGATGATACTTGTTAATCTTGAGAATTATATATTTATTATGATATTTAAAAGGGATATACATACATAGAGAGTAGACATAAATTAGCTGATGTGATGACAAAAATATGATTTAAGGGTGCAAATGGATTGTAACAGGAGATGTGAAAATGAGGAGACAGGAAAAAGGTAAAAATACACCACAGGAAGAGGCACAAAAACATATTATAGTAGGGGAAAAGATTGAGATGAGCCCTGTTTGAGATTTACTATCATCTGATTTGTTTGAAGGAGAAAACAGCAAATGCAGTAAAGTATAGAAATACAATACCCATTCTTATTGAAAACACTGGAGAGTATTGGAATTAATGAAGCATTTCTTAAATTAATTAGCAGTATCTAACTAAAACCATCAGCAAGCATCATATGCCTTGGGGATAAGCTAGATGCAATTCCAATAAGATCAGGGGTGTAACAAGGATGTCGATTATCACCACTGTTACTCAATATTGTACTAGAAATGTTAACTTTAGCAACATAAGAAGAAAAAGAAATTGAAGGAATTAGAATAGGCAAAGAAGAAACTAAAACTAAACTTTTTGCCGATGATATGATGATATACTTAGAGAGTCCTAGAGAATCAAATAAAAAACTACTTGAAATAATAAACAACTTTGACAAAGTTGCAGGTCACAAAATAAACCCAAATAAATCATCTGCATTTCTGTATATTATGAACAAAACCCAAAAGCAAGATATAGAAAGAGAAAACCCATTTAAAGCTACAGTAGACACTATACAATATCTGGGAGTCAAGCTGCCAAAACAAACCCAGGGACTATATGAACACAAAACATCAGTTGCTCATGGATAGGCCAAGCTAATATAGTAAAAATAGCAATTCTACCTAAATTAATTTACTTATTCAGTGCCAAACCAATCAAACTATCAGATAATTATTTTCTACAGCTAGAAAAACAATATAAAAATTCATCTGGATGAACAAAAGGTCCAGAATATCAAGGGAATTAATGAAAATAACTACGAAGGAAGGTGGCCTAACTCTACAAGATCTCAAATTGCATGGGGGGGCAGAGCCAAGATGGCAGAGTAGAAAGACGCACATACACATAGCTCCGAACTCACAACCCATAGAACATCTGTAAAAAGGAACTCATGGTGAATTCTGGAGCAGTAGAGGCCACAGAACAGTGGAGCGAAGGAGATTTCTGTTCCAGAGGGACCTGCAAACTTCTTGCCAAAGGTCCTTCTCACTGCGGACGTGGAGTCCAGCCCAGCCCTGCCACACCCGCGGCACAGAGAGGAGCAGATACGAGCGGGCTTCAGGGACGGGATCTCCAGCGGCCACACGGGTCCCTCCACCCACAGGTGACAGGGGTCGGTGAGAGGGTCTCTTTGGCGGGTCGAGAGGGGAGTGGGGTGCCCCCATAACTCAGGCCCCCTCGGGAGGCAGCAGCAGAGGCAGCAGCAGACAAGGGCTCCCCAAGCAAGCAAGAGCCTGGATCCATTGTTGAAGGTCTCTGCATAAACCCCCTGAGGGAACTGAGCCCGTGAGGCGGCCCTGCCCCCACCTGAGCACCTGAACTTAATCTCACACTGAGTAGCAGCCCCGCCCCTGCAGAAGCCCTGAGGCTGGGAAGCAGCATTTGAATCTCAGACCCCAAGCGCTGGCTGGGAGGATCAGGAGGCGAGGTGGGTGTGAGGAGAATATTCAGAGGTCAAGTCACTGGATGGGAAAATGCCCAGAAAAGGGAAAAGAAATAAGACTATAGAAGGTTACTTTCTTGGTGAACAGGCATTTCCTCCCTTCCTTTCTGATGAGGAAGAACAATGCTTACCATCAGGCAAAGACACAGAAGTCAAGGATTCTGTGTCCCAGCCCACTCAGTGGGCTCAGGCCATGGAAGAGCTCAAAAAGAATTTTGAAAATCAAGTTAGAGAGGTGGAGGAAAAGCTGGGAAGAGAAATGAGAGACATGTAGTCAAAGCATGAACAGCAGGTCAGCACCCTGCTAAAGGAGACCCAAAAAAATGCTGAAGAAAATAACACCTTGAAAAATAGGCTAACTCAATTGGCAAAAGAGGTTCAAAAAGCCAATGCTTTCAAAAGCAGAATTAGCCAAATGGAAAAGGAGAATCAAAAGCTCACTGAAGAAAATAGTTCTTTCAAAATGAGAATGGAACAGATGGAGGCTAATGACTTTATGAGAAACCAAGAAATCACAACACAAAACCAGAAGAATGAAAAAATAGAAGATAATGTGAAATATCTCATTGGAAAAACAACTGACCTGGAAAATAGATCCAGGAGAGACAATTTAAAAATTATGGAACTACCTGAAAGCCATGATCAAAAAAAGAGCCTAGACATCATCGTTCATGAAATTATCAAGGAAAACTGCCTTGAGATTCTAGAACCAGAGGGCAAAATAAATATTCAAGGAATCCACAGAACACCACCTGAAAGAGATCCAAAAAGAGAAACTCCTAGGAACATTGTGGCCAAATTCCAGAGTTCCCAGGTCAAGGAGAAAATATTGCAAGCAGTTAGAAAGAAACAATTCAAGTATTGTGGAAATACAATCAGTATAACACAAGATCTAGCAGCTTCTACATTAAGGGATCGAAGGGCATGGAATAGGATATTCCAGAAGTCAAAGGAACTAGGACTAAAACCAAGAATCACCTACCCAGCAAAACTGAGTATAATACTTCAGGGGAAAAATTGGTCTTTCAATGAAATAGAGGACTTTCAAGCATTCTTGATGAAAAGACCAGAGCTGAAAAGAAAATCTGACTTTCAAACACAAGAATCAAGAGATACATGAAAAGGTGAACAGCAAAGAGAAGTCATAAGGGACTTATAAAAGTTGAACTGTTTACATTCCTACATGGAAAGACAATATTAGTAACTCTTGAAACTATTCAGTATCTGGGTACTGGGTGGGATTACACACACACACACACATGCACACACTCACACACACACACACACACACACACACACATACACATAGAGGCAGAGTGCACAGAGTGAATTGAAGAGGATGGGATTATATCTTAAAAAAATGAAATCAAGCAGTGAGAGAGAAATAAATTGGGAGGAGAAAGGGAGAAATGGAATGGGGCAAATTATCTCTCATAAAAGAGGCAAGCAAAAGACTTTTTTAGTTTGGGGAAAAAGAGGGGAGGTAAGAAAAAACATGAAGTTTACTCTCATCACATTCCACTAAAGGAAAGAATAAAATGCACACTCATTTTGGTATGAAAACCTATCTTACAATACAGGAAAGTAGAGGATAAGGGGATAAGCAGGGTGGGGGAGAGGATGGAAGGGAGGTCATGGGGAGGAGGGAGCAATTTGAGGTCGACACTCATGGGGAGGGACTGGATCAAAAGAGAATAGAAGTAATAGGGGACAGGATAGAATGGAGGGAAATATAGTTAGTCTTATACAACACAACTATTATGGAAGTCATTTGCAAAACTACACAGATTTGGCCTATATTGAATTGCTTGCCTTCCAAAGGGAAGGGGTGGGGAGGGGGGGAGGTAAAGAAGTTGGAACTCAAAGTGTTAGGAACAACTGTCGAGTAATGTTCTTACCACTAGGAAATAAGAAATACACTTAAAGGGGTATAGAAAGTTATCTGGCCCTACAGGACAAAAGAGAAGTTGGAGACAAGGGCAGAGAGGGATGATAGAAGAGAGAACAGATTGGTCATAGGGGCAATTAGAATGCTTGGTGTTTGGGGGGGGAGGGGATAAAAGGGGAGAAAATTTGGAACCCAAAATTTTGTTAAAATGAATGTCAAATAAATAAAGAAAAAAGAAAAAAACAAAGATCTCAAATTGCATTATAAAGCAGCAATCATGAAAAGCACTTGATACAGGCTAAGAAACAGAGGGGTAGATCGGTGGAATAGGTTAGATACTGAAGATACAGTAGTCAAATAATATAATCTACTGTTTGATAAACCCAAGAACCCCAGCTTCTGGGAAAAGACCTTACTGTTTGACAAAACTGCTGGGAAAATTAGATAATGGTGTGGCAGAAACTAGGCAGAGATCAATGCCTGACATGATACACAAGAATAAAGTCCAAGTGGATACATGGTCTAGGTATAAAAACTGATATAATAAACAAATTAGGGGAGCAAGGAGTAGTGTATTTGCCAGATATATGGAGAATGGAGAAATTTATTACCAAACAAGAGATAGAGAACATTATGAAGTGCACAATGGATAATTTTGGTTACTTTAAATTGAAAAGCTTTTGCACAAACAAATCCAATGCAACCAAAATTAGGTGGGAAGCAGAAAACTGGGAAATATTTTTTGCAATTAGGGTCTGTGATGAAGGTCTCATTTCTAAAATATATAGAGGACTGAGTTAAATTTACAAGAGTACAATTCATTCCCCAACTGACAAATGGTCAAAAGATAAGAACAGGTAGTTTTAAGATGAAGAAACTAAAGGCATCAGTAGTCATATAAAAATGATCTAAATCACTATTGATTAAAGATTTGCAAATCAAAACAACTCTGAGTTAGCACATTATACCTATCAGATTGGCTAACATGAAAAAAACAGGAAGATGATAAATGTTAGAGAAGATGTGGGAAAATTGGAACACTAATTCATTGTTGTTGGATCTGTGAGCTGATCCAACTATTCTGAAGAGCAAATTAGAACTATGCCCAAAGGGCTACAAAAATGAGGGCTACCTTTGACCCAGTCACGTCTAGGACTGTATCCCAAAGAGAACATGAAAATGGGAAAAAGTTGCATATATACAAAAATATTTATAGGAGCTCTCTTTGTGGTGGCCTGGAAATTAAAGGGATGCCCATCAATTAGTGAATGACTGAATAAGTTTTGGTATATTAATGTAACGGAATAGTATTGTGCTTTAAGAAATGATGAACAGGATGACTTCAGAGAGACCTGGAAGGAGTTACGTGAACTGATGTTGAGTGAAATGAGCAGAACCAGAACATTGTACACAGGACAGCCACAATGTGTGAGGACTGTTTCTGATACATCTAGCCCTTCACAGGAATTCAAGGACCTAAAACATTCCCAAAGGACTCTTGAGGCAAAATGCCATCCACATCCAGAGAAACAACCATGAAAGCAGAATGCAGAATATTTTTTCTTGTGTAATGTTCTGTGTTTTGTTTTTACTCATGGCTTATCACATTCATTTTAATTCTTTTATGCAACATAAGTATTGTAGAAATGTGGTTAATAAGAATGTATGTGTGGAACCCAAGTAAGATTGTATGCTGTCTTGAGGAGGGATACTAAAGGGAGGAGTAGAAAATCTAAGATTTATGGAAGTGATTGTAGGAAGCTGAAAACAAATAAATTAAATTTTCAAAGTTCCTCATTAAGAATATATTTTTCTCCAATTGTAAATGGTCAAAGGATATGAACAGGCAGTTTTCAGAGGAAGAAATGAAAAAATGCTCTAAATCACTATTGATTAGAGAAATGCAAATCAAAACCACTCTGAGATACCACATCACACCTATCAGATAAACTAATATGACAAAACAGGAAGATGATAAATGTTGGAGAAGATGTGGGAGAGTCAGAACACTAATTCATTTTTGTTGGAGCTGATCCAACCATTCTGGAGAGCAATTTAGAACGATGCCCAAAGGGCTACAAAAATATGCATACCTTTTGACCCAGCAATACTGCTTCTAGGACTATATCCCCAAGAGATTACAAAAATGGGAAAGGTTCCCACATGTACAAAAATATTTATAGCAGCTCTCTTTGTGGTGGCCAAAAACTGGAAATCAAGGGGATGCCCATCAATTGGGGAATGGCTGAATAATTGTGGTATATGAGTGTAATGGAATGCTATTGTGCTATAAGAAATGATGAACAGGAAGACTTCAGAGAGGCCTGGAAAGACTTATATGATCTGATGCTGAGCAAAAGGAGCAGAACCAGGAGAACTTTGTACACAGCAAAAACCACAGTGTGGGAGGATTTTTTTTTGTATACTTAGAACTCCATTGCAATGCAAGGACTTATGTATATTTATGTATATATTTTATTAGCACTCAGCACACCGTGCATTTAATAAATTATTCTTGATTTGATGATTTGTTTTATCCCATCATAATCACTGAGCAAGCAGTAAGTTTCCTGAGGGCAGAAACCATATCCTAAGTATCTTTGAATAAATGCTTGTTGAATTGAACATTATTTTTCGTTTTAGTTAGGATGCTCAGTACTGACCAAAATTCCCAAGCTTCCATGGCTCTATCTACTCTTCTCTTTATGGGTAATCTCTCATCCTTCCTTTCTCTCTTCCCCATTTTGGTTTTAGATCCACATTGACTGTTTGGTTTTACCATCTCTAAAACCTCAGTTTAACCTTTAGCTCTATTCTCTAAATAGCAGATTTCTGTAAAGGAATCAAAATCTTGGGAGAGCCTTACCTAAGCTTTGAGACTTCATAGCAACACATCAGAATAATACAAATTGGATAATTTGAAAGCAAAACACTGACTGTCATAAATCTTTCTTCACATAGGAATATTAAAAAAAAATGTTTGGAATGAGCAAAAACTAGGGGAAAGGAAAACAGCTGCTTATGATGGAAATTGCTATAGGAGAAAGAGGAGAGGAAGAAGGGAAATATGTATTAAGTACCTATAATGTGACAGGTGGTTTGCTAAGCTCTTTACAAATATTTTCTCATTATACCCTCAGAACCCTGGGAGGCAGGTGCTTTCCCAGCCCCATTTTATAGTTGAGGAAACAGGCAGACAGAGGTTAAGTGCCTTGCCCAGGATCATAGAACCAGTGTCTGAGGCCAAACTTGACTTTAGCTATTTCTTACACCCAAGTTCCATATGCTATCATCCTCACCAGGAAAGCATTGAAAACATAAGAAAATTCCATGAATAAAGGCATGGTTGTGGGATGTCATGAAATGTGTATGTGACATGCCATATGGCACAATTTAGTTGAGTAATATAGTACATGTTCATAAGGCACAGTGTTCAATAAGTCTGGGAAGGCAGAAGGGCCTAAATTGTTGAGTGCCTTGGATACCAATCTAAAGAACTTGAATTTTATATAGTGCACAAGAGAGTCATTTATAAACTTTAAAAAAATAGCATGATCAGATTCATGTGTAGAAGTATGAATCTGTCAGTTGTGTGAATGTCCTGAGATTAATAAAAATAGAAAGAAGAGTAGAAAAGTATGGCAATAAATCTAGGACCTTTGATTTCCTGATCTCTCCTTTAGAATTTGTTTTTAGCAGGCTTATATTTTCCTAGAGGAATAGAATTTCTTTCCAATTTCATTGAAGAGAAATATCTTAGTACCACTAAAAATACATACTTGACCAAATAAGTTTGGTGGCTTCTTTTGGCCATTACTGATAGCAATTGTCTATGAACAGGCCAAACCACCCAATCTTGTTTCAAAGAATAACTTTGAATGTGTCTTCATAGGATCTATTAAGTTAATGTATATATATATTTTTTTAATTTTTCTTATTTTTTATTTCATTTATTTTCAGTGTTCCACAATCACTACCATATAACTTAGATTAAATTAATAAAGTCATAATGATTGAAAAAAGTTATGAACTAACATTTTCATTAGTTCTTGAAGAATGGGCAGGTTTCAATAAAAGGGGAAAGGAAAAAGAAGGGAACAAGCATTTATGTGGCACCTACTACATGGCAACACTGTGATAAGTGCTTTTATTTTATTTTGATATTAACTCATTTGTTCCCTAAAACAATCATGTGAAATAGGTACTGTAATTATTTTAATTTAGCTAACCTCAACCTATGTTTCTAGCTTTGATATAGATACATCCTTCTGCTGTGTGCCCTCTGTGGTCTAGCTAGTAGAGGACCTGGTCTTTTTGTCAAGCCTCAGTGTGACACTCTAACTCTCATCTCTATGTCTTTGTCCTGATTGTCCTACACACTTAGAATGAATTCTTTCTTAACATTAAATTCTTATAATCCTTTATTTCCATCAAAATTATGCCTGATTGTCAACTTCCCTATGAAACTTTTCCCGATTTTTTCTGAACTACTAGTGCCTTCATCCAACAATCAACTTTATATTTATTTTGCATGTATTTTATTGATAGATATCTAAATGCACAATTAAACACATATACATATACTTTTTGTATTATTAATAAAATGCACTACTATTTTAAAATTCATGGTAATTTAGCTGAACTAAAACTTACTATTTCATTACATATAGAAAATTGTCTTCTATAGAAGTAATATCCAGAAATAACTGAACTAAGCAAGAGTTCAAGAAGGGTAACTACTTGAAGAAGGGATTCCTATTCAACAAAAAAATACTTGAAAAAAATCGCTTTGCCAAAAATAGTTTTAGACCAACATTTTAAAAGACCATAGATCACAATATCAATGAAAGAGATACCTTACTGAAATAAAAAGAAAAAAGGAGGAAAATAGAAGGAAGCGTTTGCAAACTTATGGCTTGGAGAAGAATTATTATCCAAATAAGGGACAGAAGTGAATGTAAAACATATAATAGAGAAATATGAATATTTGAAACTGATACATTTGAATTAAAAAAATCAATGTGGCTGTGATTAAAAATATGGAAACTGTCAATTGAGGGCAAAAAACTTAAATTCACACATCTTGACTAACACCGAGTATTCAACATACAGAGATGATATTTCACATTATCTTCCATTTTTTCATTCTTTTGGTCTTGTTTTGTGATTTCTTGGTTTCTAATAAAGTCATTAGCCTCCATCTGTTCCATTCTAATTTTGAAGTAACTATTTTCTTCAGTGAGCTTTTGAACCTCCTTTTCCATTTGGCTAATTCTGCTTTTTAAAGCATTTTTCTCCTCATTGGCTTTTTGAACCTCTTTAACCAATTGAGTTAGCCTATTTTTCAAGGTGTTATTTTCTTCAGCATTTTTTTGGGTCTCCTTTAGTGAGGTGTTGACCTGCTTCTCATACTTTTCTTGCATCTCTCTCATTTCTCTTCCCAGTTTTTCCTCCACCTCTCTAACTTGATTTTCAGAATCCTTTTTGAGCTCTTCCATGGCATGATACCATTGAATATTTATTTTGGATGTTTGGGATACAGAAGCCTTGACTTTCATGTCTTTCCTTGATGGTAAGCATTGTTCTTCCTCATCTGAAAGGATGGGAGGAGATATCTGTTCACCAAGATAGTAACCTTCTATGGTCTTATTTTTTTTCCCTTTTCTGGGCATTTTCCCAGCCAGTTACTTGACTTCTGAGTTTCCTCTCCACACCCACTTCACCTCCAGATCCACCCAGTTAGTGCTTGGGCGTTGAGATTCAAATGCTGCTTCCCAGCCTCAGGGCTTTTGGCAAGGGCAGGGCTGCTATTCAGTGTGAGATTAAGTTCAGGTGCTCAGGTGGGGGCAGGGCTGCTACACTTTGGGACGTCGTTCCCTCAGGGGGTTTATGCAGAGACTTTCATCAATGGATCCGAGCTCCTGCCTGCTTTGGGAGCCCCTCTCTGCTGCCGCCTCTGCTGCTGCCTCCCAAGGGGGTCTGAGTTATAGAGACACCCTGCTCCTCTCTTGGCAAGCCAAAAAGACCCTCTCACTGACCTTTGGCACCTATGGGTGCCACAGGGAGGGACCTGCACTGCTGCTGGAGATTCTGTCCCTGAAGCCTGCTCTGATCTGCTCCTCTCAGTGCCACGTGGCCAAGACAGGGCTGGGCTGTGCTCTGGGTACTGTGCATGACAGATCTTTGGTGTCAATTTTTCAGGGTTCTCTGGAACAGCAATCTCCTCCACTACATTGTTCTGTGGCTTCTGATGCTCCAGAATTTGTTGGGAGTTCTTCTTTACAGGTATTTTATGGGCTGTGGGTTAGGAGCTAGCATATGTGTATCTTTCTACTCTGCCATCTTGGCTCCTCCCCCCATACACAGATGATAATAAGAAATTCTTAACATCAAATGCCAATCTAAAATAGATAAATGGACAAAAGATGTGAATAAACAGTTCTCAAGAAACTAAATACTGTTAAGAACATTACAAAATGTTAGTATGAACTACTAATAATGAGACATAAAAATTAAAAAAACATAAACCTCTGAGGTTTGTTCTTCCACCCAGAAAATTGACCCCAAAGAAAAATATCTGAAATATTAGTTGTTGTAGAAGATACAAGGAGACAATCAGACTAAGAATATATTTTTGCTGTAGCTCTTCATTGTTGTAAACAGTGCAAAACAATTTGGAAATATTAAAGAAAAGTTGTTTTGCAAGTCATAAGAGAGACTTGGTCCAAATATATAGATCTGAGAAGCAAGTATCATAGAGGTAGTTTTGGTAAATGACAAATGGTCATTCCTTTGGACCTAGAAATCTCACTTAGTTATAGGCTACAAGGAGTTCAAACATAGAAATTAAGAAATGCCAAAATAGCCATAGCACTTTTAGGGTAACAAAAATCCAGAAATAATGTGGGTGTCAATGATAAGACAAAGAAGAAAATTGACTACTTTGGGTTAAACATAGTCCATATGGACCCAAGAATTCTAAGATCATCTACACGTTGGTAATAGTTACATAGGAAGGCTCAGTGAAACAGGTGTGAAAGAGAGTTCTATCCATAAGTGATTTATCTAAAACAAAAAGGATCAATATAACTTCAAAAATAGAAAACATATAGATTTTACTATAGAAATTAATAGGATTAATAATATTTCATGAGAACATTTAATCTACTTCACTTTTTCCTATTTCATCCATAGTTTTGCTAGTATATAGATTTCTTAGTAAGAAAATTTCATTTACCTATGCAGCTTGACACCTACTTTGCAACTTATAGTCTCAAAGAATTGTCTGGGCACTATGGGTTATTTAGTTTGTTACCAAGTATGTCACTAGCAGTATGTGTTAGAGGGCAGGACAGGAACCCAAGTCTTCTTAACTTCAACTCTCTATATACAATATCATGTTATATGTTTTGATCTCCTCAAAGGAAGGAATAGAAGACATTTTTCCTAGCCCATTCTGTATTCATTGATTTTCATTAATATACTCAGTTCCAGTGGTCCTTCTATAATGAATAAATATATTGTATGATTGGTGCTTAAAGACTTCATGAAAGCCATTAGGTAGTTTGATTTTATGTACTTACTTTATTTTAAAAGATACTATTGTTTATACTATCCAAACTATTTGCTAATGAACAGTGGTCTCTCTACTTCCCCTTCTGTCCTTTCCCCCTTCCCCCATTTCAATGAGTGAGGATTAAGAGAATGTGGTGGAAATACGATTATGAAGGCCATTCAAAGTTCAGCATGTATCACCAGAAAGCTGTGGAAATCAAGAGTTCTCTAATAGTCTCAATAAAGTTGCCAAATTCCTTCATGGTACCACAGGTGATAGAAGCATGAAGAGATAACGTAAAGAAAGAAAAAAACCATATAACCATTAAAATACATAGTTACCAAGCACAGTTTCCTGAGAGAGTCTGTTGTATCAGATAAAGGCAGTAAGACCTAGATGACAGTTCTTCCTTTGACATATACTAACTGGGTGAGCATGGATAAATTACTTAATGAGTCAGCACTCATTACAACCAGCTCCCTAAGACTATGTTATACATGGTTAGTTGTATTTGTTGATCTGATATCTGTGAAAGGAGGTTTCTTTGTTTTTATTTTGTTTTTATTTGTTGTTGCTGGGTTTTTTTTAACTTTGAGTTCTCCCAGGGGTATTAAATCACAGATCTAGATAAGAGTTGAGAGGAAATTTCTCCTTAACATATTTCCTCCTCCTATAAATGTTAATTGATTGATTTATTAATCCATATGTGTGTTTTTTGAAGCACATGCATGTTTCATAGGTACCTTGAATAGCAAGATTTGGAGATAACTGGAAAGAAAGTCATAGGTGATTGGTAGAAAAAAGGGAAGAGTGAAGAATTAGGAGAACAAAAAACACGATGTTTCAGTGGGTCTGAGAGACATTAATAGGAATGGAGCAAGAAGTTTTAGTTCTGGAGAGGAAGATCACTTAAAATGCATATATTAATCAAATTATATTGATTCTTACTGTCTTATGTATTTGGATGGAATGAATGAGTGAAGTTCAGCAATATATCTGAACTATTGTGGGTACTGTTCTAATTTTATTTCCTTTTTATTGTCTATTTTCCATCCTCAAATCTCAGATATCCTGTATTTTCTTCCCTGCATTTCTTCTAAAATAAATAAATCAATAAGTATTTAGTATGTTTTATTGAATAAGTAAAGCTGTATGTTATACAATAGTATATATATTGTTTTTCCACAAAAATGCATGTGCTCAGAATTCAATTTGATTTTCTCACTTAAGTTAGTTTTAGAACATTGCCATTGCATTTTACTCATTTTGTTTGTGTTCTGCATTCACGACTTTACTATTCTGTCATTTCCTATGAAGTGACAAATGCAGCAACATTTTTAAAGGGGAAAATGGTCACTCAGTTGAACTGTTAAACATTACCACCAAATTATAAGGGTTTTTTTTTAATGTTTTTCTTCTAAAGTTCATAACATGTCATACTCATAATTTATTTTTCACCGTGATCATTATTATCACTATTTGCTCTAAACATACAGTTAGGTCCTGATTAGTACAAATAATTACTCCCATGAAGTGGCTGCATGCATTCAAATTCCAACTCACACACTGTTCAAAACTATAACTATGACATCAGCTCCAGTTGAATGCATGTATTCAGTGAAAATTTGAATTAGTGGAGCCACTTCAAATAATGGATTATTTACACTAATTGCATTATGGGAAAATTGAGGTACCGTATTTATGAGTTAATTCCCCTGTGTGTCTAGATACATATGTGTGTATTATGTATTCATGGATAGGTAGATAGATAGATAGATAGATAGATAGATAGATAGATAGATAGATAGATAGATAGACACATATATACTTACTATTTCTCTTTGAATATATCTATATAACTATATTTATATACACATACATATGTATGAATGTATGTTTATTCCAGACTGACTATGGTTAATCATTTTCATCCTGTAAATAGATTCCCCACATATACACCATACCTTAAGTATTAGAGATGGAACCAAGATGGCAGAGAAAAGGCAGAAATTCACCTTAGCTCCCCCCAGTCCCTCCAAGTGCCTTTAAATAATGTCTCTAAACAAATTATACAGCAGCAGAACCCACAAAAAGATGAAGTGAAACATTTTCCAGTCTAAGATAACTGAAAAGGTCAGTTTTGAGAGAATGAGAGGGGTGAGAGAAGAACACAGTCCAGCACAGACTGAGCCAGTGTAGAGTTGGTCCCAGCAAATCCAGAGAAGTATTCAATGATTACTGAATCCACAAGAGTGGAAGTTTCCAGACCTTTCAGTTCACAGAGGTCAAAGACAACTTGGAAGGTCAGCAGGAAAGGTCTATCATGCCTGGGTGAAAGTGGAGCATAGTCAGGCACAGGTTGCACCAGCACTGCAGTGGTCCCAGAAAATCAGAAGCAGGCCTTGGGAGCCACTTAATCGGCAGGAACAGCAGCTGCTTCTAGAGATCTCAGACAGTAAGGGTGTCAAACAACTGGTCAGAAGGAGATTTTAGGAGTCTCTTTGCTAGCAGAGTTGAGTCTGTTGCTTTGTTCATATTTAGATTGAGGTTGCAATCCTGGGTAGCAATCCCAGGGCCATGAGGAGCACTAGGACATCAGAACTTGAAGTCACAGTGGAACAGGTACCCTCCTCACAGTTTCAGGGCAAAAAAGAGTGCCTGTGCTCACTCAAACCAGAACACAGTGCAGGAGAGTTGCTAACATCTCTCCTTAGATCATGCCACCTTGGAAGAACTCAGAACTTACAGATCTCTGAAAATAGTTGCACAAACCCCCTGATGCTTGGGACAGTGCACCCTCTACCCTAGAAGTAGAGCCCTACTTTAACAAAGAGGGAATTACAAAGAACTTGGGGAAATGAGCAAAATATTCTGACCATAGAAAATGATAATGGTGATAAGGAAGGTCAAAAAACACACACTTAGAAGAAGATAAGAAAGTCAAGGGAGAGAGAAATTAGAAAAAAATGAGGTATGGAATGGATGGAATGGAAGGAAATACAATTAACAATAGTAACCATGTTAAAATATTGAAGCAAATTTCTCTCATAAAGATCTCATTTCTCAAACATATAGAGAACTGAGTCAAATTTATAAAAGTAAGAGCCATTGCTCAATTGACAAATGATTAAAAGATACGATCAGTTTTCAGATGAAGTAAAGAAAGCTATTTATAGGCTTATAAAAAAATATTCTCACTATTGATTGGAAAAATGTAAATCAAAACAATTCTGAGGTGCTACTGCATACCTATTAGATTGGTTAATAGGACAGAAAAGGAAAATAACAAATGGTGGAAGGGGTATGGGAAAGAAGTGAGACATTGATGCATTGTAGGTGGAGTTGTGAACTAATTTGACCATTTTTAGAGCAATTTGAAACTATGCCAAATGGTCTACAAAAGCATGAATACCCTTTGACCTATCAATACCACTACTAGGTCTGTATCCCAAAAGATATAAACAACAAAAAGGAAAAGGCTGTATGTGTACAAAAATATTTAAAGCAGCTCTTTTCTGATAACAAAGAACTGGAAATTGAAGGGAAGTCCATCAACTGGGGAATGGTTGACCAAATTGTGGTATATGCTTATGATGTAATATTATTGTGCTACAAGAAATGATAAGCAGGATGTTCTCAGAGAAATCTGGAAACACACGAGATGATACAAAATGAAATGTACTGTGTACAAAATAACAACAATATTATAAGATAATCATCTGCGAATGATAGCTATTTTCAGCAATAAAATGATCCAAGACAACTCTGCAAGACTTATGTTGAAAAAATGCAGAACTGATGGTGTCTGAATACAAATTGAAAAATACTTTTTTATTTAATTTTTCTTAATTTTTTTGTCTATGCTATCTTTCACACATAACTATTATGGAAATGTTTTCTAAGACTATATACATACAACCTACATTAAATTGTGTACCTCCTCAATGAAGTAGGGAAGGGTGTGAGGAAGGGAGAGAATTTGGAACTCAAATTTTTAAAAATGAATATTCAAAATTGATTTTACATGTAACTGGTGAAAAATAAAATGCTAAATAAAGAAAAAAGAATTTTTAAAAGTATTATGCAATCTATCAATCAACAAACATTTATTAAGCACTTTGTCAGAAACTATGCTCTGTGCTAGTGATTCAAGAATAAAAAGACACAGTTCCTATATTTGTGAAGCTTACATTTTATTGAGAGAAACAAAGTGTTCAGTACACATATTAGCAAATATCAAACACATACAAAGTAAATCCAAGGCTATTTGGTGGTGTGAGGAAGGCACTAAATGCTAAGTGATCCAGAAAGGGTTCAGAATTAGTGATAGCATTTCAGGTAAACTTGGAATGAAGCTTCAGGTTGCAAGCACAGAGTATAAGCAGGTAGACATACTCTCTAAGCATGAGGAGACAAAGTGTTCAGTGCGACAGAGATAAGAGATAAAATACTATGTGTAAGGAACAGGAAAAAGATGTTTGACTAGACCTAAGAGTAAGTGACTTGTAGCTCAGAAAAGTTAGTTGAAAACAGATTTTCAGAGCATTAAATAACACATCTGGTCTCAGATACTAGCTGTGTGACCCTGGGTAAGCCACTTAACCCTGTTTGCCTCTGTTTCTTCATCTGTAAAATGAATTGGAGAAGTAAATGTCAAACTACTCCAGTATCTTTGCCAAGAAAATCCCAAAGGGGGTCCTGAAGATGTGGAAATGACTGAAATGACTGAGCAACAATGAATGTCAAAACATAGAGCGTGATATTTTGATCCTTGAGGTAAAAGGAGCCACTGAAACTTATTGAGCCAAGAAGTTACGTAATGAGACCTGTGCTTTGGGAATATCAATTTATTAGCTATGTGAGAATGGAATGGAGGGGGAAAAAAGACTTGAAAACAGTTGAATTATTAGGAAGCAATTGTAATAATCTAGAAGAGAAAAAAATAGACTAAATTATGTGTTATTCTTTTTACTGGAAAGGAGATATAGATCACAGTGCAAGGAATAACTAGTGAATGTATGAATTGTACTTCTGTCTACTGACAGAGGTATGGCTGAGGTAAATCATTTAAGGGAAGAGTTTATGCTTTTCATTGTTATCATAAGTAATTGATAATATATTGATATTTCACAAATATGTGTGTGCACCAATATGTGTGTGTATACAGAGAGAGAGAGATATCTTACACCTATCACCACGTTGTCACCTTCACAAAAACTTTCACATGCTAACATAACTAACATAGTTGATTGGTAGGAGAGAGGATATTGATAAGGGAGAGTGAAGGTCTAGGAGATCTAGGAGAAAACAAAAAAGTTTAAGGAAACAAAATAAATAGAGATAACCAATAGGAACAGAGCAAGAAGTTTTAGTGTTCTGGAGAGGAAGACCAATTGAAGCGCAAATGTTAATCAAATTCTATTATTTCTTGTTGTTTTATGCATCTAAATATCTAAATGGGATGGATGAGAAAGACAAAGCAGTATATGTCTAAATTATTGTGGTCCTGTTCTAATTTTATTTCCTTTTTATTTCCCATATTCAACTCTCAGCAATCAAATATTTTCTTCCCTGAATTTCTTCTAAAAATCAATCAGTAAGCATATAGTAGGTTTTTCTTAATAATAGAAGCATTTGCTTTTCTCATTTAGGTTAGTTTCATAAGAAGAATGTATTGCAATTTTGACTATTTGAGAGAATATTACATCCATAAAATTATAGATCCATTGAAAGACCATCTAAGAATTGCAATTGATAATTCTATTCTCATGAGTAGTTTAATTAATTGCTTATATATTTAAAATTTTAATTTCTAGCTAAAATCACATATCACACAAGTTTTTTTTCAGTTCCTCTTAATTCTTTTATCTTCCCTCTATTGACTATTTCTTATTCATTTTGTACATAGCTAGCTTGTACATAGTTGTCTACATGTTGTTTCAACTAGTAGTCTATGTACTCCTTAAGGGCAAGGTCTCTCTTTTGCATTTCTCTGTATCCCCAGTGCTCAGCCCAGTAACTGGCACATAATAAGTCTAATATATATTTATTGACTTATTTGCCCTACAAAATCAGCCCAATAACTTTTCTATTCACACATCTGTCTGATGATCAACCATATCTACTCTTCCTGAATTTTATCTTCTCTCTTACCTTTTGAATGCACTTAAAGCTTAATTTTCTAAAAAAATATCCCATGAGTCACAAATAAACAGTATACCCCTACTTTTCTATCAATGCTTCACTTGCTATTAATAAGTATAAGGTTGATGAACAAAGTTCTTTCTGATAATCCTACTTTCAGATAGTCTTATGAATTTGATGTATATATGAGTCACTTTCTTGTATAACAGCCTATAAAGCAATACTTGGCTATGTCCAGTCACGTGATGTTTTTGGCAGCAATCACCTAATAATCCCAGTGACATCTTACTGTCTTCACTTTTCCATTAATAATGCTGCTGTAAAGATTGTTTTTTGTTGCTTAGTCACTTTTTAGGTATGTCTGACTCTTCATGACCCCATTTGGGGTTTTCTTGGAAAAGATATGAGAGTTGTTTGCCATTTCCTTCCCCAGTTCATTTTACAGATGAGGAAAGTGAGAAAAATAGGGTTAAGTGACTTGCCCAGGGACACACAGCTAATAAGTATCTGAAGTCAGATTTGAAATAAGATCTTCCTGACTCCAGGTCCAGTGATCTATCCACCATACCATCTGGGTGCCCTTTTAAAGAGATGCTCAGCTCTAAAATAGCATTTGAAAAAGCCCTCCTCTTCCCTTGTCTTACCTTCATCAAAGATTCCTTCCATTTATGTACAAATTACAAGCATAAAGATTTTTCAGAAGAAAAAAGTAGGCATATAGATTAATTACTGATATTTGTTCAGTGCTTTTTTATGTACTATAAGGTTTATGATTTTATCTTTGCTATCTTCTTTTCTATATCTTAAGAACTCTTTCTTTAAAAATCTCTTTCCTGTACTTTCATGCATACATGACCAGGTTATACATAAGTTTAATTGAATTCATACAATTCAACAGGAATTGATTTACTGCTTTTTATATGCCGGGTACTGTGCTTGATTCTGGGTGTACAAAGAAAAAATAAATACATGTATAGCTTCTATTTCAAGGAAATAACATTTTGCTGGCAGCACATTTTCTGATAATAAGATGCTGTTGTTTTTGGAATAGATTTCTTTCATGATTTGAAGTATGATTTGCATCTTTTATTTCTTATAGATTTTATCTACAGAAGAAGAATGTCTCATAGAATCACAGAATTTGAGACTTAGAAAGGACCTCACTGGCCTTCTAGTACAAATTGTATACAAAAAGAACATTCATTGTTTACAAAACAGCTCATTACACTTATGGATGGCTCCAACTGGCATACCTGTGCTGTGTAGGACTAAAATCCAGGTCTTCTTAACACATATCATGATGCTACAAATATAAAAGATTAAAAGAAGAATTAGAAAACACACAAACTGATGCAAAGGTAACTAAGGAGAACCTTAGAAAACAATATACAGAATGTATAAAAATTTTTGTAATAATGGAAAATGTCAGGGCTCCATTGTGTATTGAGGCCCACCTGTGGTCAAAGGGCTATTCTTTTGAGTAGCTCAAAGGAACACAGAACAGATATTTCTTTCATTCCTGCCAAGAGGGAAAGCAGGAGGTTGGGACTGAAAGTTACCACTCTCTTTTCTCAAAGAGAAAGATGGGGTATCAGGCTAGAGGTATATCTATGCATTTACATAAGCATTTGTTATCTAGGGGATATGATGAAGTTCTGTCTAACTTTTGATCACTTTTTCGTTGAGGGATAGGCTTTTTATCAAAGTCCTTTATGCAAGACTTGACCCCTTTCCCATGTAATAGCAGTTTCAGAGAGTGGAGCCAAGATGGTGGAGTGAGAGCTACTACTCACCTAAGCTCTTAGACAAACTCCTTCAGATACCTCTAAAAAGATAACTTGACCAAATTTTGGAGGTACAGAATCCAATAGGAGACAGACTGTGGTAGATTCACAGACCAGGACAGACTGGAAGGTCAACAGGAAAGTTCTGTTCCGTGGGGGCAGAGGAACACATAGGGCAATGTATCCCTGCTGCTGCAGGGCCAAGCAGGAAAGCCCCACGAAAGTATGAGGCAGCAGCAGCATGGTATAATAGGAGCTCAGGGGGAGTCCAGCAGAACTGAGCAAGTGAGAGCCACAGTGCCCCAGGTATCTACGGCAGCTGCTCCTGAGACTATCAGCCCTCAGATTTAATGTCTGTAAGTCACCTGCTTGAACTTTTGGGAGCCAAAATGGCAGAGTGATAGGTAAATGTTCTCTCACTCTCCCCTTGTTGACCTTGAAAGAACCATAAAATATTTCCCCAGAAAAATCCTCGATCAATACAATCACCAGAAGGGGCAAACAGTCTCATAGCACCTGAAGCTAGGAAAATAGCTAAGAAGGATTCCTCTTACTGTGATGGAGGACCCAAGCTGCCCCAGATAGCCCCACCACAGAGAACTGGGAGGACATCTATAGTTCCAGGGGATGGAGCCTCACAATCACCAATGTCAAGACCTCAGACATTCCTCAGCACTCCAGGGGAAGCAAGAAGTCATTAGGACAGCTGGGATCACCAAGCACTGAGCTTGCTTTTGTTCTAGCTTATGTGAGGAGATATCCCATGACCAGACCACCACTCCCCCAAGCTTAACAAGCTAGCTCCAGGGCTAATCCAGGGAAACACAAAACAAATAAAAGAATTCACCTGGCCTTTGCTTTCTCACACAAGCCAGCTCAGCACTAGGTTCTTTAGGTTCTACCTGAAAGAACAAGGGACCACAATACCCAAAGCATTTTCATTATGAGTAAGAAGCAGAGCAGGAAGGAAAAGACAATAGAATCTTTCTATGGAGACAAGGAACAAAACACGAATACTAAAGAGGTGAGTATTTAGACTTTACTCTCAGATGAAGCTTCAGAATGGAGTATGAACTGGTTGCATGCAGAAAAAACACTCTTGGAAGAGCTGAAGAAGGAAATAGAAGAAAAACAGGCCAATGATTTTAAAAGTATGAAAAAAGAATTCATTGAAGAGAACAACTCTTTAAAAAGGAAAATTGAACAAATGGAAAAGGAAGCACAAAACCAAACTGGAAAAATTGAACAAATGGAAAAGAAAGTACAAAAACTGAGTGGAGAATATAACTCCTTAAAAGGAATAGTTGAGCAGATGGAAAAGGAGATGCAAAAGTTAACTGAAGAAAACAATTTGACAAAAATTAGAATTGGGCAAGTAGAAGCTAATGACTCTATGAGACAGCAAGAATCAGTCAAACAAAATCTGAAGAATGAAAATATAGAAGAAAATGTAAAATATTTCATTGGAAAAACAATTGACCTGGAAAATAGATCCAGGAGAAAAAATTTAAAAATTATTGGCCTACCAGAAAGCCATGATGAAAAAAAAAAGAGCCTGGGCAATATCTTCCAAGAAATAATAAAGGAAAACTGCTCAGAAATGCTAGATCTGGAGGGCAAAATAGTCATTGAAAGAATTTACCATTCACCTCCTGAAAGGGATCCCAAACTAAAAACACCAAAGAATATTGTTGACAAATTTCTGAACTATCAAGTGAAGGAGAAAATAATACAGGCAGCCAGAAAGAAACCATTCAACTATCAAGGAACTACAGTCAGGATCACATAGGACCTTACTGCTTCTACATTAAAAGAATGAAGGAATTAGAATATCATATTGCATAAGGCAAAGGAGCTGGGAGTACAACCAAGGATCAGTTATCCAAAAATGCTCAGCATAACATGTCAGGCAAGGAAATGGACATGCACTGAAATAAGGGATTTCCAGATCTTCTTGATAAAAAGGTCAGAACTCAGTAGCAAATTCAATCTCTAAATGAATGTCTCAAGAGAGGCATAAAAAGGTGAACAGGAGTAAAGAAAATCTTGTTACTCAACATGGGCAAACTGTTTACTTCCCTATAAGGGAAGATGATACTTGTTCATCTTGAGAACTGCATATCTCTTATGAAATATAAAAGGGATATACATAGACAGAAAGAGCATATATAAAGTAAATGATGTGATGATAAAAATGTGATTTAAGCATGCAAAGGAATTGTAACAGGAAATGTGAAAAGGAGGAAGCAGAAAATGGTAAATTACATCACAGGAAGAAATACAAAATTATATTACAGTAGAGGGGAGAGGGGAGGGAGATGAGCATTGTTTGAAAGGTACTCTCATCTGATTTGGTTCAAAGAGGGAACAACAAACTTAATTAAGTATATACGTCTAAGTAATTCTATAGGCAGTAGGAGGGGAAAGGGGGAAAAGAGAATGGGAAGCTACATGGGAGGGAAGGAGTAGTAAGGGTAAAGGGGAGTAAAAGGAAGGGGGGTTGAAAGAAGAAAGGGAAGACTGTGGGAGGAGGTGGTCAAAAATTTGAACTATTGTGGAGGGGAAGGGAGAAGGGAGAACTAAAAGCATAAATGGTGGGAAAGAGGATGGAGAGAAAGACACAGATAGTAATCATAACTGTGAATGTGAATGGGGAGGAACTCTCCCATAAAACGGATACAGATAGTAGAATGGATTACAAGATATAATCCAACAATATGTTGTTTACAAGAAACACATTTGAAACGGGGGTTACATATTGGGTAAAGGTAAAATGTTGCAGCAGAATATATTGTGTTTCAGCTGATGTAAGAAAAGCAAGGGTAGCAATCCTAATCTCAGACAAAGCAAAACCATAAGTAGATCAATGCATGCTTTTCTGATCATAATGAAAAACAAATTACATGTAATAAGAGGCCATGGAAAGGTAGAGGAAAAATTAACTGGAAACTAAATGATCTAACCCTAAAGAAGGAATGGGTTAAGCAACAAATCATAGAAACAATCAACAATTTCATTCAAGAGAATGACAATAATGAGACAACCAACCAAATCTTATGGGATACTGCAAAAGCAGTTCTTAGTGAAGCTTTATAAGTCTCAATGATTACATGAAAAAAAGAGAAAGAAGAGATGAATAAATTGGGCATGCAGGTGAAAAGCTAGAAAAAGAAGAAAGTGAAAATCACCAAGCGAATACCAAATTAGAAATACTGAAAATCAAAGGAGAGATTAATAAAATTGAAATTAAGAAATTGTTGAAATAAATAAATAAAACAAAGATTTTTTATGAAAAAAACAATAAAATTTACAAACCTTTGGTCGATTTTATTTAAAAAAAACAAAGAATAAAAACAAACTACCAATATCAAAAATGAAAGGGATGAACTTGCCTCCAATGAGGAGGAAATTAAAAGAAGAATTAGAAATTACTTTGCCCAACTTTATGCCCTTAAGTTTGACAATCTAAATGAGATGGATGATTATTTTTAAAAAAATGTAAATTGCCCAGATTAACAGAAGAGGAAGTTGAATACTTAAATAACTCCATCTCAGAAAAATAAATTGAATAAGCCATCACTGCACTCCCTAGGAAAAAATATCTAGGGCCAGATGGATTTACAAGTGAATTCTATCAAATATTTAAAGAATAGTTCATTCCAGTACTATATAGACTATTTGGGTAAACTGAGGAAGAAAGAGTCCTCCTAAATTCTTTTTATGATACAAATAGACTTTGATACCTAAACCAGGAAAAGTTAAAATAGAGAAAGAAAATTATAGACCAATTTCTGTAATAAATATAGATGCAAAAATTTTAAATAACATTTTAGCAAAAAGAATACAGAAAGTCATCATGAGAATAATATATTGTGATGAGGTAGGATTCATACCAGGAGTGCAGGGCTGGTTCAATATTAGGAAAACTATTAGCATTATTGATCATATCAACAACAAACCTAACAGAAACCAAATGATTATCTCAATAGATGCAGAAGAAGCTTTTGAGAAAATACAGCACCCTTTCCTATTAAAAACAATGGAGAGCATAGGAATAAATGAAACTTTCCATAAAATAATAAGAAGTATCCACCTAAAACCTTCAGCAACCATTATATGCCATGGATATAAGCTAGATGTATTTCCAATAAGATCAGGTGTGAAACAAGGATGTCCATTATCACCACTATTATTCAATATGGTACTAGAAATGTTAGCTGTATCAATAAGAGGAGAAAAAGAAATTGCAGGAATTAGAATGGGCAAAGAAGAAACTAACTTATGACTCTTTGCCAATAATATGATGATATACTTAGAGAATCCCAGAAATTCAAATTAAAAACTACTTGAAAAAATGAATAACTTTGGCAAAGTTGCAGGTTACAAAATAAAGCCACGCAAATCTTCTGCACTTCTATATATTACTAACAAAGCACAACAGCAAGAGATAGAAAGAGAAATCCCATCCAAAAGTAGGGTAAATGCTATAAAAAAATTTGGAATTCTACCTGCCAAAACAAATCCAGGGAATATATCAACAGAATTACAAAATACTTTCTGCACAAATAAAGTCAGCTCTAAGTAAGTGGAAAACCATCAGTTGCTTGTGGGTAGTCTGAGCCAATATAATAAAAGTGATGATTCTACCTAAATTAATTGATCTGTTTAGTGCCATACCAATCAAACTATCAGATAATTATTACCTAGAGCTGGAAAAAAATAATATCAAAATTCATCTGGGACAACAAAAGCTCCAGAATATCAAGACAACTAATGAAAAGAAATGCTAGGAAAGGTGGTCTAGCTGTACCAGATTTCAAATTGTATTATAAAGCAGCAATTATAAAAACCACTTGGTACTGGCTAAGAAACAGAAGGGTAGACCAATACAATATGCTAGGTACTCAAGACAGTAGTCAAGGAAAATAGTAATCTACTATTTGATAAACCCAAGCACCCCAGTTTCTGGGATAAGAACTCACTGTTCAACAAAAATTGCTAGGACAACTGGATCTGAGTGTGGTGGAAACTTGGCATAGACCAATGCCTGACACTGTACATAAGCATAAAGATGAAATGAGTACATAATCTAGGTATAGAGATGGATACTATAAACAAATAAGTGGAGCAAGAAACAATGTATTTATCAGATTTATGGAGAAGGGAAGAATTTTTGACTAAACAAGAGATAGAAAGCATTATGAAGTGCAAAATGGACAATTTTGATTACATTAAATTGAAAAGCTTTTGCAGAACCAAACCCAATTCAACCAAGATTAGCAGGGAAGCAGAAAACTGGAAAATAATTTTTGCAACTAGTGTCTGATAAATGCCTCATTTCTAAAATAAATGGAGAATTGAGTCAAATGCACAAGAATACAAGTCATTCCCCTATTGATAAATGGTCAAAGGATATGAAAAGGCAGTTTTCAGATGAAGAAATTAAAGATAACTCTAGTCATATGAAAAAAATGCTCTAAATCATTATTGATTAGAGAGATACAAATCAAAACTATTCTGAGATACCACATCGCACCTGTCAGATTGCCTAACATGACAAAACAGGAAGATCATAAATGTTGGCGAAGATGTGGGAGAGTTGGAACACTAATTCATTGTTGGTGGAGGTGTGAGCTGATCCAACAATTCTGAAGAACAATTTGGAACTACGCCCAAAGGGCAACAAAAATGTGCATACCTTTGAACCCAGCAATACTGCCTCTAGAACTGTATCTCAACAGATCATAAAAATGGGAAAGGGTCCCATATGTACAAGAATATTGATAGCAGCACTCTTTGTGGTGCCCAAAAACTGGAAATCAAGGGGATGCCCATCAATTGGGGAGTGGCTGAATAAATTGTGATATATGAATGTGATGGAGTACTATTGTGTTATAAGAAATGATGAACAAGAAGACTTCAGAAAGGCCTGGAAAGACTTATATGATCTCATGCTGAATGAAAGAAGCAGAACCAGGAGAAGTTTGTACACAGCAACAACCACAGTGTGGGAGGATTTTTTCTGGTACACTTAGAACTTCATTGCAATGCAAGGACTTAATAAGTTCCCAATGGTGTTTTAAGGCAAAATTCCTTTCACATCCAGAGAACAAAGTATGAATTTCAGTCATAGAATGTGGCAGATGATTTTCTGTTGCATTACATTTTGGTTTGCTGTATGATTTCTCTCATTCATTTTAATTCTTCTATGCAACATGACTATGGTGAAAATGTATTTAATAGGAATGTATGTGTAGAAACTATATAAATTGTATGATGTCTTAGGGAGGGAGGGGAAACTTACAGGGGAAGGAGGGGGAGGGAGGGGAAAAAAATCTAAGTTATATGGGAGTGATTGTAGTAGTTTCACAGTGAATACACATAGAGAACAGCAAAGAAGCCTATTCATCTAAAGCCTAGCAAAACGGAAATTAGAAAAGCTATCCGCAAGAGAATATATACGAGACAATACAGAGTGAAGGAGTTCTCCCATTAGGAATAGGATAGCTCAGCTTGACCAATAAAGAATGTCCCAAATTTCACCCAAGGAGAAACTCCTGGAAGTTTCTAGAGTAGCAAGCTGGGAATAAAGACATGATGAAGACTGTCAATTCTTCCTATGTCTTGCTAGAGACTTTTCCTAAAGCTATCTGAAGTGGGGTTGGCCTGGAACTTTTTCTCTATTAAAGTTAGAGTACTTGAATGATGAGTCCCCAAAGGAAGGACTCCAGAACTGAAGGTTAGGGTCAATGTCTTTGTGAATTTTTAAGCTTTAATAGCTTAAAATAGCTTTGGTACCTATATTGATATTTGTTCTAACGGACCTGTAGTTCAAATGTACCTAGAGAACTGAATTGGAAATGATTCCCAAAACAGAAACCACTCACTTTCTCTGTTTAAAAATGATTAATTTCATTATCTTGTGTGTTTTCTTTTTTAGTTCTCATCAAGTCCAGTACCTACCTCATGATTCTCATGAATTTAGTATATTAAATTGTACATTGATTTAATTGCAAGGGTCTTCAGAGAGATTTTCTAATTCTTCTGTAACAAATGTTGGCACATGAATAGAAATGATCTTCCTCATGACCTTCTGCAAATACTTACTACAAGGACCCAGTGCCCTAGAAAAAGATTATCTTTGTATAAATGATGGAAAAAATTCTCTGACTTCATTTTTTGCTTCTCCAAGTAGAAATACTATGTCCTCATTCTGCTTTGATTGATATGAATTCATTGACGCCAATTCCTATTGTCTCCTGGTTTCATATACATCAAGAATGAAAAGGCAGCAAGGTAGTACTGCACCTTAGAAAAACAGGTGAACCTGGAGTCAGGTGGACTGATTTCACATCCTTACTGTTGTTGTAATTGCTTGACCTTGGAGAAGTTACTTAATATTCAACCCCAAGCTTCCTCATCTGAAAAGTTAGAAGTTTGAACTACATGACCCCTGGGACTTCCTCCACCAATGTAATGTTCACTTTGTTTCTGCACAACAATCTTCAGTAATTGATTGAATATTTAAATGTTTAGAGCGGACCTAAAATTAGGTTGAATCTTGGCAGTTTTTGGACCATTTCCCACTGCACTGTGAGCAGACAGCAAAAGTGGAACAGAACATAGGATTGAGAAATTTTACATCTTTCTTCATTCCATGTTTTGCTATATCCATAGTATTTGTCACCAAAAGGTCATTCTGCTGAATATGAGTCTGTATTTTGCTAGTGTGCTTCTAGAAATACAAGTACAATTCATTCCTAAGACTGTGCCTGAAGCCATTTCAGCAAGGTTGAATCTATTAGGCTTTGTACTCCCCTTTAGACACTAGGGATGCCTCTACATTGTGAGAAATTTTTGGAATTGAACTTTGTGCAGGTCTAAATGACAACATAATTTGCAAATTCTGTGGAAGTAGGTTATAAGATACAAAACCCTTCTTTACACTAATAACATCCTGATAATATGCCATTATAGGACAAATTATGTAACTCCCAGCACATTTGGATCATTAATCAGCCTTTAGCCAGGATATCTACAAACACATTTAGACCTTTTAAAATACTACATTAATTTAGAATAATTGCTATTTTCTACTTTTTATATGATTCTAAAGTGTGAGATAGATATTCAACTAATAACAATAAGTTAGTACTGTAGCATAAATAATTGAGTCAAAAAAGGACCTTTTGTAGAATTTTTACTGAACTAAATATGTGTTTATTCATAGAACAAATAAAAATGTTATAGATTATTTATCTAAAATATTTTTGTCTCTTCCAGGCATAGGAAAACCTGATGAAGTGTTCAGAAAAGGTCATTTCAATCCTTCCACAAAACATTTTTTTTAAATTAAGTCAAGATAAGCCATAAATGAAATGATTGCCAGTCAATTCATTAGCTACATTTATGTATTTCAAGCAATTATTTAATTTAATCTATATCAAAAATATATTAAAAGAAATGATTCCACTTTCCTTGTGACTTTTTCCTTGCTAACAGCAATAATCTTCTAACATGCCTAGCATAGAAAATGTATCATGTTAATTTTTCTTTGACAATAAATAGTAAATGAAAAGAGTTACTTATTCATCACATTGCCACTAAAAATATGAAGGGAGTTACATAATTTGTCCTATAATGGCATATTATCAGGAAGGTATTAGTGTAAAGAAAGGTTGTTTATCCTATAACCTACCTTAACCTGACCCACCAGAAATAGTGAAGAAAGAAGATATTAATATTCTGTTTTTGAGGAGAGCTTTGAATCAACTTGTCAAATTAAGTTATTTTAGAGGGATGGGAAATGAATAAAAATATAACAAAGCAAAGACACCAACAGAAATCTATTTAAATTCTATTTTATCTATTGAATTCTATTCCAGTCTGATCCTCCCTTTCTAGCTCCACAGGATGTTGAAAATCATATGATACATTCATAAAGGCAATAAGAAACTTTTTTTCTATTCTAAGTTACTGTACCACTTCACCAAATGCCTTTTGGGCATTTTGAGCAGGATCTTCTCCAGGCAGCTCAGACTCAACTTGTCCACAAGAGAACTTGCTGCCCAAGGAAACTTCTCCTCTTCCAAACTTCCTTATTACTGTCAAAGGCAACACTATCCTCCCAAACATACATGTTTACAGTCTTGGTGTCATCTTTTACTTCTTACTATCATTTGAGCAGCATATGCAATCCATTGTGAATTCGTATCATTTCGACATCCTACAACAATTTCTACCACTTTTTTTACAAAATTTTTCATATATTGCTTCTCTTAATCCATACAGCCATCACCCTAACTCAGATCCTCATCACCTCTTGTCTGTACTTTTGCAATAGCTTTCTAATTAGTCCTCCTCCCTCAAGTCTCACCTCACTGCAATCTATTTTCATTCATCTGCCAAAGTACTTTTCCTGTAGTTCTGACCATGGACTCCCTGCTCCCCACTGAATAAACTCCAGTGACTTGCTCATTACATCAAAGATCAAAAATGAGGTCCAATGTTTGGTATTTGAAACTCTTCACAAATGGACTCCTTCCTATCTTCTTGATCCTTCTTAGCACTTAACTCCCCTCCAAGAACTCCATGATCTAGTAATAATGTTCTATTTCCTATTCCTCAAACATGACCCTCCATCTTTATGCTGTCTCCCATGGATGGAATGCTCTTCTTCCTCACCTCTACCACTTAATTTGTTGAATTCCTTCCAACCTCAGTTTAAATAATTTCTTCTACCAGAGTCTTCTCTAGTATCCACCCCTTCCTCATATCAGACCTTCCCTTTTAAGATTACCTTTATTTATTATTTATATTTTGGGTATTCTTAGTTATTGGCATACATATTGTATTCCCTTAAAATGTTTTCTTCTTAATGGTAAAGACTATTTTTGCCATTTTTATATCAAGAAAGTGTAGCACAATGTCTGACATATAATGCAGTTTTAAATAAATTCTTGATAAACTGACTTTTCTTTCTCTCATATTGGGATGAAAAATAAAATTTCCTCCTACCTACATGGAAATATGGCTATATTCACCTGTAATAAGTGCCTCAAATTATTTTTCTCTTACTGTTATCTTAATTCTATGCAGTATGGCTTCTGATATCATTCTTCAACTAAAACTGCTCTCTCCAAAGTGATTTATGACCTCTTAATTTCCATTTGGCTTTATCTCAAGTTATATCCTTCTTGATCTATATGCAATGTTTGACAAAATGTGTCACCTTTTTACCTTTGACATGGTCTTTCCTATAGGTTTTTGTGATACTGCACTGGTATTCCTCCTACCTGCTGGAATTTTTTTCAATTTTTTTTCACTGTCTTTATCCAGATCACACTCACTACTGGTAGGTGTTCCCCAGAGCTCTCTCCTGGGTATCCTTCACTTTTCCTTATACAGTATTTCACTTGATAGTTTCATCTTATTCCATGATTCCAATCATCATGTCTATGTAGGTGATTCTTAGATCAATGTCTTAAGCCTGAACTTCTCTCCTGATATTCACTCTAAGACCTCCAACTACCTATTGTACATCTCCAAATAGATATATCATAGACATCTCATATTCAACATGCCCCAAAATTAAACATATTACCTCCCCACCCACACCCGAACCCTTTTCAGTTTTTAATTTCCTTATTACTATCCAGGATACTACCATCTTCCTTGGCTGTATAACCTATGTGTCATCTTCAACTCCTCTCTTTTACATGTCCATATCCAATTATTTACCAAGTTCTGATGTTTCTGCTTTAAAGAGATCCATTACATAAGCCGTGCCCCCTTTACCTTTGACAATGCCACCAACCTGGTGCAGGACTTCATCACCTCATGCCTGGGCTATTGCTATAGCCTGTTGGTTGCCTTCCTACTTTTGTCAGGAGCCCTTCTGTCTTTTCTCCTCTCAGCTGTCAAAACTGATCTTTTAAAAACACAGATGACATCATTCAGTCAACTCTAGTCAGTCCCTATTGTGTCCAGGATCAAGTGTAAAGTCTTCTGCCTGGCTCACGAAACCCTCCATAACCTAGTCCTTTCCTTCCCTTCCATGGCTCACACCTCTCAATATATTATTCTATCCAGGGACATTGGTTTTCTTGTGAGTCCTCAAGTACAATACTGAAATACCAAACAGTTTCTCTGGATATCCCTTGTGTTTGAACCACTCTTCCTCATCATCTCCACTTTCTAGTTTCCATGATTTACGTTAAGTAAGTCTCAGTGAAAGTCTCAACCTCTGCAGGAAGCTCTCCCCATCCTCAATATCAGAAACAATTTTCTGAGACTATGTCAGTATATATGTGTGCATAGTTGTTTACATTTTGTCTCTCCCATTAGACTGTGAGCTCCTTAAGACTGGGACCATCTCTCTGTCTCTCTGTCTCTCTCTCCTATTTTCAAATCTCCAGGGAAACCAGGGAAAGCATCATACTTATATGAAAGAACTGAATTGCAGGTAAATGTTTTTCCCTGAAATCTATGAACATCAAATGTGAAAGAGTCAATCTGTTTTTCATTATAAAATATTCACTTGTTTTTCCTTTCCAAGGCTACATGGGGCAATCTATTAGGATTCTTTTAAAACTTTAGCTGTGTTAAATGAAAACAATGTTCTCACTGATATATTCAAAACCAACTGATTGAGGGAAATTTTAAAGGCTATTGTCAAGTCTCATGAATTTGTTATAAATATGAATTTTGGGTTTAAAAAATACTCCATAAGTCCCTTACAATACCCCAGCTGAAATGTAACAAAAAATTCCCACAAATATGTACTTAGCCCTTTGGGGGAACACATGTGGATTATATTACATTAATAAATGTGACTCCTCCCCCCAAGATGTTTACTAATTTTCTTTGACATCTTTGCTAATAATGGTAGCATTCTGAAGTCTAGTAATACCTTCTGAGTATTTTGGACTACGAAAAGTCAAATTATTGTTGCTTCTGCATTCATAGTAGAAGACTGTCTCTAAGAACCCTTCCAAGACTAACATAATGTCTAAAAGTTTAGCTTCAAATTATTTCCCAAGTAGCAGAGTCTATATTTAACATTCTCCTACCACATTTTAAATTTTCCTCCCTCCTATGATAATACATGAACACCTCTAATCCATTCTTTCTAGTGTCAATCACCATCATCCCTGCATAGCCCAAGACTATCTTCAGCCTCATCTCTCTTGCCCCCATATGATCATTTCTTTCTTTGACACTTTGATTGTTCAGTATAGGTAACCTTAGCATGTCTTCTAATTCTGTGTGACTTTGATTCACGATATGCCATAAATCTTCATTAGAGCATCTCCCTAGCATCCAAAGGATCTTTTTTCTTATTTTTCTTGTATTTTAAGGGTATAGTATATGATCTGTCCACTTGTTCTTTATATCTTAAGTAGTTTCCTTTTTTCTATATTATAGAACAGAATACATACTCCTTAGCTGAGAATTTTAAGTCATATAATCATAAGATCACAGATTTGCAGCTGAAAGGGACATTAATGGCCATCAAATTCAATTTCCTTGTTTTAAAAATGAGAAAAAAAACAAAATTTAGAAAGTTAAATGACTTCCCAAGGTCACATAACTAATCAGTGTCAGACATTGGATTAGAACCCAGATCTCCCTGACCCCTACTACAGAGCTCTATGACACAAAGCTACTTTAAATGTTCATAGGGTCATCGGATTGTAGATTTACAACTGAAAGGGACCATAGATCTTAAGTGTTCCATTTTACAGATGAAAGATTGCATAAAGTAATTTAGGTAGTAAATGACAGAAACAGATTTGAACCCAGATCATCAGACTCCAAATTCCATACTTTTTCCACTATACTATACTGCCTTTATCATCTGTACCCAGCATAACTTTGTGGATTTACTTCACATTATTCTCCTTCATTTATTTTTATATTGTAGCCCATCGGCCTCTTTTCTATTCCATAAAATTAGCATTTCATATCTTATTTCCAAAACTTTGCATATCTACCAATTCCAGCATTCACTCCCTCTCATATCCTCATCTCAGTATTCCTTGGTTCATTCTGAGCTGAGTTCATTTGCCAACTCTTAATGGAAGTTTTGAAGTATCCTTCTTATTCAGAGTATACTTACTTTCCTCAAATTATGTTGGGTTTATTTATATTAAATGTTGGTTCCTCTCAGAAAAATATAAGCCCCTAGAAAGAAGAGATCATTTTCTATTTTATCATTTATCACCAACATCTAGGATGGTACCTTGAAAACAGTTTGTACTTAATTAAAGCTTATTGATTTGTTGAGTTGAATTGAAATTTAATTAGCCCACATCTCTTTCCACACATGCATATTTTCAGTAATGTTCTCATAGGACTTCACAGAAACATAGACCTTGAAATGTGATAGGGACATCAGTGGCTACCTAATCCATTCCATTCACAAAAGAAATCCCTATGATTGCAATCTCTATATTGGCAAGTCATTATCCTATGATAGTGACATTATGGGGATAAAGGAGCCTATTATGCTTAGAGCCATATAGCTTCAAGTATATCTATTAAGAAACATCAACTTAATGATAACACTACCATTAGCAACACTTGGGTCTCTCAGTATGTCATTTTAGGGCAATAATCAGGAAATTCTTAGAAATAGATTTATAAAACAAAAAGAAGTCACAGTTTACAAGACAAATTGGTTCTAGGGTTTTCCTTAGATAAGCAAGGGAGCAGGCAGAGTTTTATTCCCTTTGTTTTCAAATATAAAAAGAAATGGGACATTTGAACATGTTGTCTTGCATGTTTTTTAGCCTTAAAGACTTTTTTGGTTCTCATAGAATGTACTAGTGAGGGGTCTTGGCAAAGGATGAGTCATATTAAGAATATCTGGCTGGGTGAAAATCAAAGTTAGGGATGGGATAAATATGGAGTACTATAAGAAGAAAGACCTAGAAAATCTTACTGGTCCATATCTTTTTCTAACACTCTTTTGTCTTTGAACCTTTCCAACATGTTTTGGTTGTTCAATCATTTCAGTCATGTCTTTTTTACTTTATTTGAGTTTTCTTGGCAAAGATACCGGAGTTTACCATTTCCTTCTGCAATTCATTTAACAGATAACTCAACTGAGACAAACAGACTTAAGTAACTTGCCCAGGGTCACACAATTATGGCCAGATTTAAACTCAGAAATGTGAGTCTTCCTGACTTTATGCCTGCCACTCTTTCCCATTGCACTGCCTAGCTGTCCAACATGACTTTAATAATAATTAATGGCACTGTTTGATGGGAGGGAAGTAGAAAGTATTAATTTCACTAGAAATTAACTAGAATCTTAGAATCCGTGATAGAAAAATAAAGAAAAACACGGTAAAGTCTGACATAAATGATAGATTTGTAGAGAGTAGGTTTTGAAGTGTTCACAGAAAAGAGAGTTATGATATAGTGCAAAATTCTATAGGTAAAGTCAGTATAAGAGAGATGGTGGCACTTAATGAAATTATTGAGACACAAATAGAAATGAAAGAAACAAATAGAAACTGTTTTTGTTTAGTCTGAAGAAAAGACTTGGGGTTGATACCACAGCAGACTTAAAGTATCCTGAGAGTGGACTTGTAGAAACTGAATTAGATTTATTTCACCTTTCTCTATGTGGCATAACTGAGTGCACTGAATGTTTATTGCTAAGAATAAAATTTCAGTTAGATGAAAAGGGGGAAAAGATCTTAAAAATCGAGGCAGGTAGAACCAGTCTGAAGATGAAATTGACTGCTTGAGAATTTTATATACTCCCCTTCCCCACTCTTCAGGCTGAATTCACTTGCTATGCATGTTATAGCAGCTATTCTTGTTCTAGTATGACTTGATCCAAATAGATACAGAGCTTATTGAGTGAGATTCTGTTATTCTTAGAAGTGGTAACATCAGCTCTGTGCACCTGTCAACTCTCTGACTGACTTCAAGTAGCCTGTGTACAAACTTCCTGCCTTGATCCCTGACTAGCCTAACTGTCAACTGCCTACACTTGCTGTCTTCCCCAGTTATGTCCTGGTTTGGTACTTTGATTCCATGTTGAGATCTCCAGGTATATCTTTATATTACTATTTAACTCTTATGCATGTGTTATGCTTTCCAAAGTAGAATATAAGGAGCAGAGGCTGTTAAGTGACACAATGAATGAAGCACTGGGCTTTGAGTCAAGAACATCTGAGTTCAAATCTAACCTCAGATATTTATTAACTGTGTGCCCTGGGAAATTCATTTAACTTCTATTTGCTTCAGTTTCCTCAACTGTAAATTGGGAATAACAGCAATACCTACCTTGTAGTGTTGTTGTGAAGATCAAATGATAAAATATGATAAAAATGATAAATAAATAATAAAAGGTGTTTAGCACAGTGCTTGGCACATAGTATTCACTTTAAAAATTCTTATTCCATTTCTTTCTTTGAAGACAGGGTTCATCTGGTGTATCTCTTAAAATCTGTAACACCTATCACAGTGTCTTGCATAAAATGTGAATTTTAAAAAATAGTTGATGATAATAACCTGAAGAAATAGTCACTGAGAAAAACCATATACGAAAAATAACTCTGATCAGTCAAATCATCAGCTAGATAGAGCAAAGATCACAATGGACAGTAATGCCTAAGAAAGCATAAAGGAGAGCAAGTACTATCCATATATATGATCAGATTACCATTTCCTAAAAATGCTTGATACAAGAACAAAGAAACTTAGTTCTCATGAAGAGGAGGCTAAAAGAATATCTCCAAACATTTTATTTTACAAAAAACACCAACCCAGAAGCTGTTTATTACCTGAATGGGAGAGGGAATATCTAGAGTCCCAGGAAAAGAATTCTACCCCCAAGGGATTCATATTGAAATTAGGGAGAAAAAATAAAAATAAGATAATAAGATTTAGAATTGGAGGGGCCTTAACAATCATCCAATTGGACCCTAATACTAGAAGGGAACTAGAAAGCTAGAATCACTTGCCTAAAGTTGCATAATTATGATAATAGCTAATAACAGCTAGCATTGTGTGCCAGGTACTGTGCTAAAGACTTTACACTTATTATCTAATTTAATCCTCACAACATCCCTGGGAGATAGGTCATATTATTACCCACATTTTACAGATGAGGAAACTGAGTTAAACAGAGGTTAAGTGACCTGCCCAAAGTCACACAACTAGTAAGTATCTGAGCTTAGATTTGAACTCAGGTCTTTGATGTTCCAGATCCAGCAAGGTCCATCATAATGACAAAGCTAAGATTAAAGTTTGGATGATCTGATTCCAAGTCCAGTACTTTTTTTTTTCACATCACACTAATCTGCCACATATAAAAAGAAAAAAAAAAGTGAGAAAGTTCAGCAAAATTTAACAATCCTTCCCAGCCTATATCATTTGCCACTTTATATTTGCAATTTATAGCGATTCTAAGGGAAGAAACAAAAATGTAAGGTTACACTTCTTGTATAAATGAGGTTTTAGGCCTGAGGAAAAGACGATGTCTATAGTCACTTTCTCTTCAGTGTTTCATTTAGTGTTATTACTTCCCCAAACTCAATGAGCTTTACCTTTAGATTATGGTAGTCTTAGAAACAGGTATTATTCAGGAGCAGTGAAAGCTTAGCCTTTGATGATTGATATGAGGGAAAGGGAAGAGGGTAGATCATACACATCACAAAGGTCATCTCAGAAGAAAGACATCTGGGAAGCCTTATTCTGCTTACACAAAGATTTTTTATCTTGTCAATAGCACATAACTCACTTCGAGATATTTCACTTTATAAGTATCAAATATCCCAAAAGATTTTGCTTATTTTGAGTTAGAACTGATCATTTATTTTGGAATTAGAATATTCTGGTAAATATTCTATTATAATTATAAAAGTGCTAGTAGGAAAAAAAGTAAATCTTATTCTGAAAATTGTGCTATCATGTAATTTTCCCCAAAACAACGTATTCTGTGTGTTCAAATTTTTCAAAAGTCCCATAAATATGTAACTGCTATACAAATAAAATATCATTTAAATTTTAAGTACCTACTTTAAATTAGTTTTGAAAGAGGGAAGACATCATTTCTAGAAATTATTTATTATATAGGTTTGCTTGTTCAATCAGGTTTTGATTTTTTTAACTAATAATTTTGACACAAACTTCTTCTGGATTTAAAAAAATTAACCAACTGTCAATCAACAAATGTCTATTCTTCACCTACCATGTGTATGATTCTGGACTAAGAGCTGGTAACACTGAGAAAAAAGTGAAAGAATTCATGCCTTCATGAATCTTGCAATCCAGCAGGAGAGACACATATATATGTAGGTGGGCAGTAGCTTAAGTGTTAAAGAGGAAAGTCTCTGTTATATAGGAATAGATGACTAAAAGAGGCATCTTCTTTGACTAAAGTAAGGGTTAACTTCAACACCTTACATAATACTGAGTTTCTCACAGTTCAGAGAACTCTATTGTAACATCTGATATTCATTTCCAAAGCCTACATCCTCCTCCACTGTGGTTATCACTATGAAAGCATCTTTCAAGTACTCTTATCAAGTTTTCTATATGCTTGGTCTGATGGCTTTGAACAATAGTGGCAATTTGTTATAGAGCCGCTTTTCTCTCCAACACTACAGACGAATCAAAGCATACAAAAACTATTTCTGCTGCTGCTGCTCAGGATCAAATGAGAGAAAAGGGAGTTTGCTTTAAACTGAATGAAATACCTACTCTACTCCTCACAAACTTTCAGATGGGAAATTGTTTCAGAGGTCAATTTTACATAGATTGAAACATGAGAGCACATGTGGAAAGAGACCTACTTTCAAAAGTCTTTCCTTCCATGTTCATTTTATATATGTGGTTGCCTTTTGTTTGGAGATTTGAACTAATCAAGTTCTATCACTACTGAATTGCTGGAATCATGCACCAGTGGTAGGTACCTTCCATTCTTTCAGAAGATATTTCTTCCCACCATCATGGAGGATGTCCACTCCAAAGTCCAAAATTAATCAACCAAAATTTATTAAGTATTTACTATGTGCTAGACAATGGACAATGTTCTGGGGATACCCAAAAGCATAATACAGCCCCAAACTTCAAGGAGCATACAATCTAATGGGGTAGATAACATGCAAATACACGCACTAAAAAACAAGCTACTTATAAGATAAATAGAAAATGTTTAACAGAGAGGAGATATTAGAAAGGAGAGGAGTTGAGAAAAGGTTTCCTATAAAAGATGGAATTTTAATTGGGATTTAACAAAAGCCAGGGAAACAAGTTGGTACAGGTTAGGATAGAAGACATTCTAGGCAAAGAAAAGAAGCAACCAGAAAAAAGCCTGGAGCCAAGAGATGGAGTGTCTTTTTCATGAAATAACCAGGTCAGTATATCTAGATCTAGAGTACATTGAAAGGAGTAAGATATAAGAAGATTGCAAAGGTAGAAAGGAGCTAGGTTATGAAAAGCTTTGAATGCCAAACATTTTCTGTTTGATCATGGAGGCAACAGACATGCTTGGACCTTCAAACAGAAGAGGGATGCTCTATAGCTTATGAGGACTTCCAGATGACATCAAGTAATATTATGCTATTTTTATCAAGTCCATCACTCTACATAGCTTCTTCCTAAATGAGATAAAAACTCAAAAGTATTCATTTCAAATATTTAAACAGATGGGAAATTATACAAAGAATTTCCATTGTGAAGACGATGAAATGCAATTGGCTAAATAACCCATAGAGCTCATCCTTCAGTACTTGGGAAGTCACTTCAGGGAGACAAAGAACATCTCAGAGATAAAAAAGAGAAGAGTTGATTGGAATGACTTTAGGAAATTGCAGAGCCCTTTAATGAGCCCAAACTTCTCCCTGAAACGGATGTCCATAATTACAAAATAAATATCTTTCTGGTGATGTTGAATTGAAGGTGTATGGAATGTCACCATCTGAAGAATAAATACTGTAATCAACCAGAGGAAAACTGGAAGTAAGATGAAGAGCATTAGCAAGCTATAAAATATTCCTTGCTAAGATTTGTGCAACAAAAGTGGTACAAATTATATCATCAGAAATATGTATGACTTAAGAAAGAGGCAGCTTAAAATTGTGTAGGGATAAATGATAAGAAATGCTCTTCTTGTGTATTCCCATGGTAGACATACAAAGTCCAAGAGAGAGCTAGCAAGGGATCTAGGCAAAGGTAAAAACATATTAAACAAGTGTCCAGTGGGAAAAAAATATAATAAGTGGAGAATAGTTACAAAGTTTGAGAAGGTAAAAAATAGTTTGAAATTCATTCTGGGAGGGAGTACCTCAATTAATGAAGTCATGATGGATTGAGCTATTGAAACATTTTTTATTAAGACAAATGCTGCTTTTGATCATTGACTGAGGCTTCCAGGTATCGTAATAAATACTTGAAAATTAAATAATGTGGATATGAGGTGCATTCAATAGATTGCTGAACTTGGAATTGGAAAGATGTAGCTTCAGAACCCTGCTCTAGACACTAGTTGTATATCATTTGACCTCTATGGTCTTCAGTTTCCTCAAATGTAAAATTAAGAAATTGGACTCAATGTTTTCTAAAGACCTCTCCAGATCTAAATTGGTGCTTCTATGATGTCATAATCTTCCAGCATGAAACTACATTTACCTTGTACAATTATGTAGCAGAATAATGATAAAACAAAACAAAATAAAAAAAACTGAACTTATGTACCTAAGACTCGGATTTTGAATCTTAACTATAATCTTAACTATAGAAAAAATATTTTACCAATGTGAATAACAGTTTGATATAAACAGTCACATAAATTAACCTAGGTATAGTTTCCAGGAAAATAAAAATGGTCATATTGGTCCACAGAAAAAAGGAACATTTAACCTAATGTTGCCTTCTTTGAGGACAGGGATAAGGGAGCTTCAAGACATGTCCATTTATCCAGGATCCTCATTACAAGAAGATTTAAGAATTTTCCATTAATTTCATAAAAATAATATTGTGGTTTGATACTAAATTATTTTTATGGCTGCATGATATAATCCATGTAGGCAGTCCTTCAACTCATAAGAATCAGAACTCTAGATAAGATTCTCTTTCCATGTCTTTTCATCTTTTGTGATTCTAAATTATGTTATTATATAAATCCTTCAGTCTTCCATAAAATACCCTCTAATCTGCCACAGGCTTTCCTCATATTTCAATATCATGGAAAAACCAAAGTTCTGCTTTGATTTGCCATTTGTCCCCTATCACTGCTTCTAAATGACTGGGCCAACTTTGTTTTTAGTTACATTACTTTAATATTACTTAGAATAAAACCTGGAAATAGCCTATAGAAATAAAAATGCCAAATCACTTCCCTACGCTACTATACTGTTAAATCTTGATTAAAAAACGCAGTCTCTGACTTACAAATACAAAAATCCCAGTCCAGAAATATTAAACAATGTGTCAGAATTTTAATTTAGGAATGGAAGGAGAAGAGTTATTTCTCAAAATGACTAGCCTTATATGCCCCGATGTCAATTATGTATGATAAGAATTCTCCTTTTGGTCATATAGGACCAACACAACTATTTCCTTTAATAAAAATTAAAAGCTTTCCTCAAATTTCAGCATTTTCTTTATCTCTTTTTTACAGGCCGAACTTAGAAGTAGCCTTCAATGCAATCTTCTTGCTTCCTGCTATCTTTCAGGTCCAATTTCAGCTAGCAGGGTCAGGGGTGAATAGTTCAGAGCCCTGCTTAATAATTCCTGTGTTCTCTGTGCTGCCCAGAACTAAATTTTGCCCTCACCTTTGGCAGCAGGATCAGAAAACACATCACACAGATGAAGAAAAAAATAGAGAGAGCTGAAATGTTGCTTATATTTAAAAATAAAACCAGTCTCCCAAACTTCTAAACAATTTTTTAAAAGAGTGACAAAGGATTGCAGCCCTGACTTCTTTACTTTTTTCAAATGTATGTGAGTCTTTTCTTGAGAATAATATATTTGGTCTTTGATTACATATTTTATCTTAGTAGAAACCAGATTTTTTGTCACATGAAGCTGAGCATCTGTTCCATTATCCATAAAATAGCAGAGTTCAGTTTAATTCATATTTTTAATTAGACAAGTAATTTAATTTTAGCCTAATCAAACACAGTGTATTAAGTTCTTATAAGTACCATAATTACAATTATGTAGCATTTTTTTTAAAAAATCAGTTCCATACTTCCATATTTTAGTACTTTGACTCATTGTAATCTCACTGATGAGTACCCCCTCCTTTGGTGAAGATAGCAACTAACTATTCCTGCCAATCATGTAAAACTTTCATCAATGAATAAATCTTTCATAGATAGTTCCCTTAATAGTGTGCTAGGGAAGGAAAGCAAAGAAGGAAACAATTATTTCTTAAGTGTCTACTATGTGTCAAGTGCTTTATAAATGTCCTCTCTTTCAATAACAATTCACAATAACCTTGAAAGGTGGATGATGATGATGATGATGATGATGATGATGATTCTTGCATGATTACAGTTAAGGAAATTGAAGTAGACAGAGATTAAGAGACTTGCCCAAGGCCACAGAGTTATGGCACACAGATAAGCCTAGATATAAACTCAGATCTTCCAGACTCCTGGCCTTTTACTGAATCCATGGTACTACTTCAGGCCTTCTCCTAGACAAGAGCTGCTCTTTTCGTCTAGATTTGACTAAGTGGTTCAAGTTCAAGTTTAAAATCTTAGAAGATGGGGGGCGGAGCCAAGATGGCGGAGTGAAAGCAACGACTCACCTAAGCTCCTGGAAAAACTCCTCTGGATATATCTGGGGGGAGAGTCTGACCAGACTTTGGAGGTGTAGAATCCAGTGGGAGACGGGCTTTGACAGATTCGGAGCCCAGGCTGGACTGGAAGGTCCACGGGAGGGATCTGTTCCGCGGGGGTAAGACCCTGGCGCACAGCGCAGCGTGGTCGGCGCGGCAGGGCGGAGGCGACCCGAGGGGCCCGAGAGTGGCGGGCGAGACCAGCGGAGCAGGAGATAAGCCAGGCCGAGCCAACGATATCAGCGCAACAGCCTTTGAAATCTTCAGCCTAAAGACGGGACTTCAGTGGGTCACTACTTGAACATCCAGGAGCTGGGATGCCGGAGTGATCAGTAAGTGCTCTCCCCTCCCCCCCATGACCGTGAGGGAACCATAAAATTCTTCCCCAGATTGATCCTGGATCAGTGGGAGCAGCAGAAGGGGGCGGGTGGTCTCATAACACCAGAGGCTGGAGAGGTGGCAAAGAGGGATTCTTCCTACCGTGGTGGAGGCTATCTGGAGGGACAGACGACCCAGGGCAGAGAAAAATTCGCACTGAGACCCAAGCAAGCCGCAGCCCGGGAGACGAGCCCCAGGAGGGGCGGGAACATGCATTAGCCTCTAGGCGTGCCCCAGCCCTCCAGGGGAAAAGGGAAGACAATAGGGAAGCTGGGATCACCATCCCCCGGACCTTGCCTTTGCCTCAGGCCAGCTGAGGAGATATCCTGAGACCAGACCACACCTTCCACACACCTATCAAGCTAACCCCAGGGTTGATCTGGGAAACAACAACAACAAAAAAAAGCCTGCTTTTAGCCTAGACAAACATCAACTCAACTTAAAAGATCTGTACCTTCTGACTGAAAGAACCAAAAGCTACAACACTCAGCCAACATCATGAATCGGAAAAAGCAGACGAAAAGTGAAAAAACCATAGAATCTTTCTATGGGGATAAGGACCAAAACACAAACACCAAAGAGGTCAGAGCTGAGACTGTACTTCCATCTGAAACCTCAGATGGGACTATGAATTTCTCGCAAGCACAACTAGATTACCTGGAACGTCTGAAGAAGGATATAAAAGAAAAACTGGCCAATGATTTTAAAACCATAAAAAAAGAATTCACTGATGAGAACATCAATCTGAAAAAGAAAATTGAAGAAATGGAAAAGGAAGTTCAAAAATTAACTGGAGAGAATAATTCCCTAAAAGGAAGAGTTAATCAAACGGAAAAGGAAACTCAAAACCTAATAGGGAAAATTGATCAGATGGAAAAGGAAACCCAAAACCTAACTGGGAAAATTGGTCGAATGGAAAAAGAAGTACAAAAATTAAATGGAGAAAATAGCTCCTTAAAGGGAAAAATTGGCCAGATGGAAAAGGAGATGCGAAAGCTAACTGAAGAAAACAATACGATCAAGATTAGAATTGGGCAAGTAGAAACTAATGACTCAATGAGGCAACAAGAATCAGTCAAACAAAATCTAAAGAATGAAAAGATAGAAGAAAATCTAAAATATTTAATTGGAAAAACAACTGACCTGGAAAATAGATCCAGGAGAGAAAATCTAAGAATTATTGGCCTGCCAGAAACCCATGATGAAGAAAAGAGTCTGGACAATATCTTCCAGGAAATCATCAAGGAAAACTGCCCAGAAGTACTAGACTCAGAGGGCAAAATAGTCATCGAAAGAATCCACCGTTCCCCACTGTAAAGGGATCCCAAACTCAAAACCCCAAGAAATATAGTTGCCAAATTCCAGAGCTACCAAGTGAAGGAGAAAATACTACAAGCAGCCAGAAAGAAACAATTTAAATATCAAGGTCACACAGTCAGGATCACACAGGACCTTGCAGCTTCTACATTAAAAGATCGAAAGAATTGGAACCCAATATTCCGTAAGGCAAAGGATTTGGGACTCCAACCGAGGATCAACTACCCAGCAAAGTTCAGCATAACATTTCAGGCAAGGAGAAAGTCATTCAACGAAATAAGGGATTTCCAGAGCTTCCTGACCAAAACACCAGAACTCAATAGACAATTTGATCTTCAAATGCAGGTCTCCAGAGAATCATAAAAAGGTAAACAGAGGGGAAAAAACAAAAACAAAAACTTGCAACTCAATTAGGGCAATCTGTTTACCTCCCTGTAAGGGAAGATGATACCTGTTAATCTTGAGAACTGTGCAGCTATTATGATAAAAGGGATATATGTAGAGGGAACGGGCATAAAGTAAATGATGTCATGGCAAAAATATGATTTAAGTATGAGAAGGGAATGTAATAGGAGGTGTGGAAAGGGGGAAGCAGAAAATGGCAAATTATATCACAGGAAGAAGTACAAAACCATAGTAGAGGGAAGGAGGGGAGGGAGATGAGCATTGTTTGAGAGGTACTCTCATCTGATTTGTTCAAAGGAGGGAACAATAACCTTAAGCAGATAATCCTAACTAGCTCTATAGGTAGTAGGAGGGGAAGGGGGAAGAAAGGGGAGGGTGGCTAAAAGGGAGGAAAGAAGCAATAAGAGTAAAGGGGACTAAAAGGGAGGGGGGCTAAAAGAAGGAGGGGAAGGCTGCAGGAGGAGGGGGAGAAAAGTGAATACCATTGAGGAGGGGAAGGGAGACGGGAGAGTTAGAAGCACAAATGGTGGGAAAGAGGGTGGAGGGAAATACACAGATTGTAATCATAACTGTGAATGTGAATGGGATGAACTCTCCCATAAAACGGAGACGGATAGCAGAATGGATTAAAAGCCATAATCCAACAATATGCTGCTTACAAGAAACACATTTGAAACGGGGGGATACACATAGGATAAAGGTCAAAGGATGGAGCAGAATATATTGTGCTTCAGCTCATGTAAGAAAGGCAGGAGTAGCAATCCTAATCTCAGACAAAGCAAAAGCAGAAATAGATCTAATCAAAAGGGATAAGGATGGAAACTATATCCTACTAAAAGGCACCATAGACAATGAAGCAATATCATTACTAAACATGTATGCTCCAAGTGGTATAGCATCCAGATTCTTAGAGGAGAGGTTGGGGGAGTTGAAGGAAGAAATTGATAGCAAAACTATACTAGTGGGGGACCTCAACCTCCCCCTCTCTGAACTAGATAAATCCAACCTTAAAATAAACAAGAAAGAGGTTAAGGAGGTAAATAAAACTCTGGATAAGGTAGATATGATAGATCTTTGGAGAAAATTAAATGGGAATAGAAAGGAATATACCTTTTTCTCAGCGGTACATGGAACATTTACAAAAATTGACCATGTACTAGGACATAAAAATCTCACAATCCAGTGCAGAAAGGTAGAGATAATCAATGCATCCTTTTCAGATCATAATGCATTAAAAATTACATGTAATAAAAGGCCATGGAAAGAGAAACCAAAAATCAATTGGAAACTAAATAATCTAATTCTAAAGAAGGATTGGGTTAAAGAAGAAATCATAGAAACAATCAACAACTTCATTCAAGAGAATGACAATAGTGAGACAACGTACCAAAACTTATGGGACACTGCAAAAGCAGTTATTAGGGGAAGTTTTATATCTCTGAATGCTTACATAAATAAAATAGAGAAAGAGGAGACCAATGACTTAGGCTTGCAGTTGAAAAAGCTAGAAAAAGAACAAATTGAAAATCCCCAAGTAAATACCAAATTAGAAATACTGAAAACCAAAGGAGAGATTAATAAAATTGAAATAAAGAAAACTATTGAATTAATAAATAAAACCAATAGTTGGTTTTATGAAAAAACTAATAAAATTGATAAACCTTTGGTTAATCTGATCAAAAAAAAGAAAGAAGAAAACCAAATTACTAACATTAAAAATGAAAGGGGTGAACTCACCTCCAATGAGGAGGAAATTAAAACAATAATTAGAAACTACTTTGCCCAACTTTATGCCCACAAATTTGACAATCTAAACGAGATGGATGAATATTTTAAAAAATACAAATTGCCCAGATTAACAGAAGAGGAAGTTGAATACTTAAACAACCCCATCTCAGAAAAAGAAATTGAACAAGCCATCAATGAACTCCCTAGGAAAAAATCTCCAGGGCCAGATGGATTCACAAGTGAATTCTATCAAACATTTAAAGAACAGTTAATTCCAATACTACATACACTATTCTTGAAAATTGGGGAAGAAGGAGTCCTCCCAAATTCTTTCTATGATACAAATATGGTTTTGATACCCAAACCAGGAAGAGACAAAACAGAGAAAGAAAATTATAGACCAATTTCCCTAATGAATATAGATGCAAAAATTTTAAATAAGATTTTAGCAAAACGAATACAGCATCTTATCACGAGATTAATACATTATGATCAGGTAGGATTCATACCAGGACTACAGGGCTGGTTCAATATTAGGAAAACTATTAGCATTATCGACCACATCAACAACAAAGCTAACAAAAACCACATGATTATCTCAATAGATGCAGAAAAAGCTTTTGACAAAATACAACATCCATTCCTACTAAAAACATTGGAGAACGTAGGAATAAAGGGAACTTTCCATAAAATAATAAGCAGTATCTATCTAAAACCTTCAGCAAGCATTATATGCAATGGGGATAAGCTAGATGCATTCCCAATAAGATCAGGGGTGAAACAAGGTTGTCCATTATCACCACTATTATTCAATATGGTACTAGAAATGTTAGCTGTAGCAATTAGACAAGATAAAGATATTCAAGGAATTAGAATAGCCAAAGAAGAAACTAAGTTATCACTCTTTGCAGATGATATGATGATTTACCTAGAGAATCCCAGAGATTCAAGTAAAAAATTACTTGAATTAATAAACAACTTTGGCAAAGTTGCAGGGTACAAAATAAACCCACACAAATCCTCTGCATTCCTATATATTAGCAACAAAGTTCAACAGCAAGAGATAGAAAGAGAAATCCCATTTAAAGTTAGGGTAGACAGTATAAAATACTTAGGAGTCTACCTGCCAAAACAAACCCAGGGACTATATGAACACAATTACAAGACACTTTTTGCACAAATAAACTCAGATTTAAGTAAGTGGAAAAACATTAGTTGCTCATGGGTAGGCCGTGCTAATATAATAAAAATGACAATTCTACCCAAATTAATATACTTATTTAGTGCCATACCAATTAAACTATCAGACAATTACTTTCTAGAGCTGGATAAAATAATATCAAAATTCATTTGGAAAAACAAAAGGTCCAGAATATCAAAGGGACTAATGAAAAGAAATGCTTGGGAAGGTGGCCTAGCGCTACCAGACCTTAAACTGTACTATAAAGCAGCAATTATCAAAACCACTTGGTATTGGCTAAGAAACAGAGAGGTAGACAAGTGGAATAGACTTGGCACTCAAGATGCAGTAGGCAAAGAATACAGCAACCTTCTGTTTGACAAACCCAAGGACCCCAGCTTCTGGGATAAGAACCCATTGTTTGACAAAAATTGCTGGGAAAACTGGATAACAGTGTGGCGGAAATTAGGCATAGACCCATACCTGACACCGTACACAAGAATAAAGTCCAAATGGGTACATGATTTAGGTATAAAGATTGATACCATGAACAAACTGGAGAAGCAAGGAATAGTGTATTTATCAGATCTATGGAGAAGGGAAGAATTCTTTACTAAAGGAGAGATAGAAGGCAATATGAAATGCAAAATGGATAACTTTGAGTACATTAAACTGAGAAGTTTTTGCACAACCAAACCCAATGCAACCAAAATCCGGAGGGATGTAGTAAACTGGGAAAAAATTTTTACAGCTAAGCTCGGGGATAAAGGCCTCATTTCTAGAATATATAGAGAACTGACCCAAATGTATAATCATACAAGTCATTCCCCAATTGATAAATGGTCAAAGGATATGAACAGGCAATTTTCAGAGGAAGAAATTAAAGCTATCTATAATCATATGAAAAAATGCTCTAAATCACTATTGGTTAGAGAGATGCAAATCAAAACAACTCTGAGGTACCACATCACACCTATAAGATTGGCAAACATGACAGAACAAGAAAATGATAAATGCTGGAGAGGATATGGGAGAGTTGGAACACTAATTCATTGTTGGTGGAGCTGTGAGCGCATCCAACCATTCTGGAGAGCAATTTGGAACTATGCCCAAAGGGCTACAAAAATGTGCATACCCTTTGACCCAGCAATATCGCTACTAGGACTATATCCCCAAGAGATCATAAAAATGGGAAAGGGTCCCACATGTACAAAAATATTTATAGCAGCACTCTATGTAGTTGCCAAAAACTGGAAGTCAAGGGGATGTCCATCAATTGGGGAATGGCTGAATAAATTATGGTATATGAATGTAATGGAGTACTATTGTGCCATAAGAAATGATGAACAAGAAGACTTCAGAGAGGCCTGGAAGGACTTATATGACCTGATGCTGAGTGAAAGGAGCAGAACCAGGAGAACTTTATGCACAGCAACAACCACAGTGTGTGAGAGTTTTTTCTGGTAGACTTAGATTTTTGTAATAACACAAGAACTTCTGAAAAAAAAAAAAAAATCCCAATGGTGGACCTCAAGGCAAAATGCCTTCCACACTCAGAGAGAGAAATATGGAAGTCACTTACATAATGTAGCAGATCATGTTTGTGTATGTGTATCTGTTTGTGTATCATGTTCTGATTTGTTATACGGATTCTTTCATTTATCTTAGTCTGACTACATAGCATGACTATAGTGAAAATATACTCAATAGGAAAGTATATGTAGAATCTATACAGAATTGTATGCAGTCGTGGGGAGGGAGGGAGGTAGTGGGGGGTGGGTGGGGAGGGATAAAATCTGAATTGTATGGCAGTGATTGTTAAACATTAAAAAAATAAAAAAATTAATAAAAAAAAAAAAAAGAAATTGATGTACTAAAGGAGAAATGACATTTCTCAGGGTGGGCTACAGATGAACACTTTGTATATCCATTGTTGCTTGAACTAGGGATTTCAGGTGTTGGGAAATTGGGGAATCCCTATGGGGTATAGAATTAGGAACCAATCAGACACTAGACTGAGGAGTCAGAAACTCAGACTCAGACTCTGCCATCTAACTACTTTAATGCTATATAAAGAGAAAAATTAGGATAATTAGCCAGATTAGTCAGATCCAAAACCCTTTGACTGAGCTGAATTGTCTGGATGTTTGAGGGCATGGAGCATTTCCTTTGCTTGTACTGTAGTTATAGTCTTAATATTAATGAGAGGTTTAAGAATTCAACACTTCTAAAAGATGATATTTAGATGCAAGAAAATCTTGAACCATCAGTTCCATATTCTGGTCATGTTCCTGTGATTTTAAGACACATTGGAAGCTAAGAATCACAAATCAATAATATCCTAGCACAGAATAATACTTTATTTTCCCTTTCACAGGGAAGAATTCATTTGGCTTTGAGTAAGTCAATGAAACAAAGATAACTAATAAAAATTCAGTGTTTCCTTACAATGATTTAGATTTTTTGCTGAATTTGAGATTTTTATGCCAATACTCTGTGGGTCACTGATTTAGACAAATTAAAGACATAAATCATATGAAAAAAAAAAAATCTTAGAAGATGCCAAAGGACCATCCTCCTTAAGAAAAGGAGGTTACTTTACCACAGTATACAAAAAATATTCAATAAAAGCATAGCGTTGATTCATTTGGACCAACGTTCCCAGCCTCCACATTTCACAAGGTGTGTGTCTATCAAGAGCATTTGCCAAGCCTGTGATATCCCAAATCCTTATGCACACAGATTTTCTATTTTCATTATCAAGAAGCTATATTAACAATTTAAACCTCAGTTACCATGAACCAATCAAGCCTCAAGAATAGATTCAGTGCCATTCAAAAAACAACTTTAGCTTACATGAGGTACATGTTGCTGCTACAACAGTCTTAAAAGTGCATATTGTGATTACATTGGGACTTCCTCATTCTCACTACATAATTATCACATGATTTAGAGAAGAGTTATCTTCTTTTTTGATGACATAATTTATATAACTTCTCCTGAGCAATCCCTCAGTTGTATAATAGTTTATTCATATCTACTGTGGGCTTCTCCATTGCATTTTGGATGACTCTCAAATTTAATTCTTCATAAACTATAGAAGAAATGTAGCATTACCAAAAGACTATTATAGTTTAAAAGATGGGCCACTATTTCCAGTAAAAGGTGAGACCACAAAAGAAAAAAACTGTTATTTCTCAAAGTCATTCCTACTTCCCTTCTCTTATTAAACATTGAACTTGGCTTATTGTTCATATCAGTTTTCTAGTAGAGGAAAATTCCATTTATTCAAGATAGCTGGAGAATAGGGTATTCAAGTTAGCAGAGTGTATGTATTTATGTGTACATAATATGTGTATACATATTTTATATTTGTGTGCATACATACATATGTACTTATATAATTTGGAGAAATAAAAGAAAGTGGATATTATATATATATGCATAATATACACATATTTCAAATTTCAGAGAAATAATATTTTATATATGTGCAACCACTGTGATCAGAAATGTAATATTTCTTTGATTATTCAAGAGATATTTCAGAATTTTGTAATTTGCCAGTATAATCATTCTGAACATCATTATAGCTCATTATGCATTTTAGTATTCATGGGGAATTTGAAGATTGGATAAGTTAACTTTTAGAATATTTAAATAATTTCCTTTTTAAATCAAATATCTGATTTCAATTCTTTGCTAGATTTATTTTAGCCACAAGTAGTATAAAATATGTAAAGCATAGTCATTATATTTCTGAACCTTCTGAGTTTTTTAAATATAATACACATAAATCTATGACATACAGAACATATCATACATTTAACCTTCATAGAAAAATGCTGGCATCAGCAAACGTTGTGATGTTCATTTTGTTAACTGGTGGAATATAGATCTCAAAACAAAAGGTTTTGAATGTTCAGGATGGCAAATTCTGAGAAAAAATATATTGTTTATCATATATTACATAGAGGAAATTTGAAATGTATTCACTGATTTTAAGTTATCATGGAATGCAAATCATTCTACAAATTTGGACCATATTTAAAGGAAACTGAACTTTTTATAATCTCCTTTATAAAATCTGCTGAATCTAGTTCTTTGAATATTAATACTTTATAGGCAGCAAGTCAACAAATATTTATTAAATACCCTACTATGTACCAGGTCTTCTACTAAATCCTGGGGTTACAAAGAAAAGGAAAAAAACAGTTTCTGCTCTCAAGATCTCCCAGTCTAAGGTGGCACCAACATACCAAAAACAATGTACAAACAATATAGATGGACAGATGATCGATAGATAAATAGATATAGATAATAAATGGGAAGACAGATTATCATATTAAGGGAGATGAGGAAAAGTTTCTTCTAGAAGATGGCATTTTAGCTTAAATTTGAATGAATCCAGGAAGATGAGGAGGAAAATAGTTCTAGGCATGAGGGATAGCCAGTGAAAATACAGTATCCAGAAACTAAATATTGTGTGAAAACCAGCAATGAGGCTGGTGTCACTGGATCACAGGATGGTGTTGGTGGCAGAAGGAGGTTGGTAAGTTATAAGAAGAATGCAAAGGTATCAGTGCCTCTTATGAAGAGCTTTGAAGGCCAAATAGCTAGCAGGTATGAATACATCAAGTGCAATTTTTGAGAATGGGACAATATGGGAATGTCTGTAGAGAAGTCAGTAGACAGGGAGATGATGAATATAAGTGAAGTGAAGATGATAAAAAGGGAAGAGATAGAATAGAGTGGGAACATTTGTACAAGTTGAAGTGTTTGCCTTGGTAAGGACAAGGGCTATTTCTTCAACATGAGTAAGAGGAAGATATAATAGCAGAAGTCATCTGAGTTCAGTGAAATGAAAAGGAGGCAAGAATAGAGTGCTCAGGGAATAGATTCAGATTGTGTGTGTATGTGTGTGCATGTGTGAAATAAGATAAAGCTCAAAGTCAAGAAGAGGGGAAAATGGAGAATCTTTAAAGGTTTCAGGAGGGGTGAAATGATTTGGAAGAGGTAATATGATAAGAATGGAGGATCAGTTAGGAAGGTGTGATTGTTTTATAGCAATGAGAGCAACATCAGTTGAGATTATGTAACACAACTTTGTAAAGGATCCAGTCAACATACAGTATCAGTTTTCTTCTCCCTTTCTGTCTGTCTGTCTCTCTCTGTCTGTCTCTCTCTCTGTCTTTCTCTCTCTCTCATATATACACACATGTATACACACAGACAAACACACAAACACATACACGCCCCATCCTAATCTTGCAAAAAAGCACAATTCAATAAAAATTATATTCAAAATACCATGATTTCTGAGGGAGTTAAAATGATGAAAAGAAAATAATTACAGTTACTCCCCTCAAGGAATTTATATTCTGGTGGCAGGATTTAGTATGTACAAAAACGAGTTTGCTCTGAGGTAGGATCAATTATGTTTACTGAATTGAATTGTGTTTTTTTGGAAGTTTGAGGAGGGGTGTGTGTGTGTGTGTGTGTGTGTGTGTGTGTGTGTGTGTGTGTGTGTGTGTATGGATATGTCCTTGACGCACAAGGTAATAACTTCTCCAGAAGGTCAGAAATGTTTTTGGACTACAGTCCCTTGTGATCTCAAACACATATTTCAATGCTTTATTTTTTCCCTTAATTTCATTAATGTGTGTCAATGAACAATAACCAGCAATAAAGATACAATATGTGGTGTAATTCCTATATTTAAAGGGAAAAAAGATTACATAAGCTATATGTCCCAGGACAAGTCACTTAAACTATTCTGTGCTTCAGTTTCCTCATCTCTAAAAATGAGATGATTGGAGTTTATGGAATTTATGGTCCCTTGCAGAAATAAATCTGCTATTTTTTTATACTGTGATATCTCCTTAAAAAAACACTGGTAATTCATTCTAGGAGCTCTTCTTGAAATTACTGTGCATAATCAGAATAAAAGAACTCTAGCCAATCTTTTGGCCAAAATTAAATAATTAAGCCTAGTCTAAATTTTTTTCCCCAATCTTGCTTTTTTTAAGATAATTCAATTCAAAAACAATAACAAATTTAACAGCTACTATATGCAATTTGATACTGATCTTACTTTCAAGCAACTTACTATATAATAAATCTAGTCAACAAGCTGGTATGCCTGCCAAAAGGAGTGAATAACAGGCTCATGACAATGCGATTGCCACTCACAGGAAAACGCCATGCCACCATCATCAGTGTCTATGCTCCCACCATGACAAACTTTGATGAGGTCAAAGAAAAATTTTATGGAGACCTAGAGACCCTTATCATCAATATGCCAAAAAAGGACAAGCTTATAATTCTGGGTGGCTTTAATGACAGAGTAGACTCAGATTACCAGACATGTCAGGCAGTCCTAAGGAGGAATGGAGCTAATAGCAATGGTCATTTAGACTTGTGCATCTCATGACCTTTTCATCACCAACACTAATTTTCATTTACCTAAATGCAATAAAATTTCATGAATGTACTCTCATAGCAAATATTGGCATCTAATAGACTATATGATTATAAGAAGAGACAGACAAAATGTGAGAGTGACAAAGACAATGTGGGGTGCAGAGTGCTAGACTGAGCATAGACTTATCTTTTCCAAGGTAAATATTTGCATTCATCAAACGTGCCACCCCCAAGGCAAAATGACTACCAGAAGAATTAATGTCAACAAATGAGAGTTTTTCTCTGAGCATGAACAGCTTGTTGCTAATTTGAGGGAAAGCTGAGTCAACACACAGTTGGTAACAGTAGAGCAGAAAAGAAGTGGGCAACTTTCAGAGATTTGGTGTACAGCACTGCATTTGCTCATCTGGGTCAAAACACACGCAAACACCATGACTGGTTTGATGAAAATGATGGGGAAATTCAGAAGCTGCTAAAAGAAAAACTTGAACTCTACATGATATACCAGCAGGATAGTTCATCCACCTTTAAGAACACAGCATTTAATTCCATCAAAAGCAAGGCACAAGCAAAGCTTGGAGAGATTCAGGATTCCTGGCTCAGTAGGAAGACAGACGAAATTCAATTTTATGCTGATAGTAACAGTCCAAAGCTGTGCTCTATGAGCAAAACAGAATTGAGACAGCACAAAGGAAATGTAGGATTTGCAAATTTGGAGTATCCACCCCAAATATTCACACAGATTAACTGTGCCCAACCGATGGAAGAGCATTCTAAGCTCATATTGGTCTGATCAGTCACAGTTAGACACACTGATATTTCACTTTATCATGGTAATGTCATTTTGGTCCTCTTCAAGAATGAAGAACAACAAGCAACCAAAGTAGTGAATAGTAAAAGGGCCCTCAAGTCAGAAAAAACTGAGTTCAAATCTCATGTTCAATACATGTTGGCTTTTTAAACCTAAATAAATATTTAACTTCTTAGATCATTAGGCAGCTTTCAAAGATGCCAAGTTAACAGTTTCCTTATCCATGAGGTAACTGACAATTTCAGTTCCTATCCCTTCCTTAATGAGGGCAAACAGTGACCTGTAAAACCATTACAAAACAAGTTTGACCTGTAACTCACGATCAGTCATTTTGAAGAAATCAGAAGAAAACTAGAGCTGCTTTTTACATAGAACTCCACAAATCATTATTTTAATACTAGATAAATATCAAGAATTGCATAATCTTTAGCCAGATCCTAATCCTGAATTCCACAGGAGATTTTTAGCCTTTTCCACTAACTCTCAGTATGAGTTCATTGGTAACTGGGCAAATGAAGGCACCAAGAGAAATAGAAAAGATTGTGGAAGAATGTTGATGGTACCATCTGCGAAATCTTGAGAATCAATCAAAGTTCATTAATTTGTAATAATTCTAAAAAGGTCAATCCAAATTAACTGAAAATATATATCATGGAGTATTTTAAAGAGAATTGTAGCTTTATTACTATTGCAGAATAACTTGAAGTTGGAGGGGAAAAAATTAGCAATGTAAAGTTTCTCAGCACTTGATTTGAATGCTAGACCTTAGTGAATTAAAGCAATGTACAGTAGTGGAATGAACATTGGCCTTGGAGATAGCTTTAAATAATGGTTCTGATACTAGTGGTGGGACCTTGAGTAAGTTATTCAACCTCTTTCATTCTAAGATTCTTTATCTATAAGATGGAAATTATGGTATTTGCTAATAATAAGAGAGAACCTCTATGGTATGATAGAAAAAAATTGATTTTGGTATATGATCTAAGTTCAATTATCAGTTCTGTCGGCAACTAGCTTTGCAACAACTTTTGTTACTTAACCTCTCTGGCCTCAAGTTTTTCATATGTAGAGTGATGGCACTGAAATAGATGACCTCTCAGATCACTTCCAGCTTTTAGTCTATCATCCTATAACCTATCATTATGAATTTTGATTACATAATCATATTAACATGTTTTATTAGAAAAACAATCTAAAATTGATATATCAATTATATATAAATGTGTGCTTCTCAAATCCTTGGAAGGAAGGTGGAGCCAATATGGTGGAATAAAGGCAAGGATTCACCTGAATTCCTACGAATTTCCCTCCAAATAATTTAAAATAATGCCTCAAGCTGAATTTTGGAACATCAGAATCAATAAAAGTTTAAGGTGAAAAAAATTTTGGAGCCCAGGATTGCTTAGGAGGGTGGCTAGAAAGGTCTAGCTTAATGGGGTAGGGGTCAAACATGGAGACCAGTACATACCATAAAGTGCAAATTTGAGGAGGTGGGGAATAGTACCAGACCTTGAAGACAGATCTGCAGCAGCAGCCTATGGAGTTCTCAACCCAGAAAGAGAAAGGGGGTTGAACATCTGGTGAGATTACAGGAACCATTTGCTGGGTACAGTATTCTGTCTCATTGCATATGCACAGTTCTAGGTCACAGTCCAAAAGCTAAGAGAAGCACCAGCTCACTAGCATTTGCAGGACAGAGATACAGGTGCCCTGGTAACAGTTCCAGGGCAGAGACTAGGGCTTATGTCTGATTACAGACAAGGGCACAAGTCAGGATAGCAGTGACCAAACCTCTCCTTAGATCATATCAATTTGAAAGATCAGAAAACTTACAAACCACCTGAACTAGCTCTGAAAACATTAGCAAGAAAGTCCTGAAGCAGAAGACAATGGCACCTATAACCCAGAAGCAGAGCCAAACATTAAAATAAAGTTATAAGTAAAAGAAAAATAACTAGAAAAATGATCAAACAACAAGCAAAGAAACTGATCACTGAAAGTTACTGTGGTGACATGGAAAATCAAAAGAATAAAATAAAATAAATGAAGACAACAAAGTCAAAATAGTAACATGCAAAACCCTAAAGAGGAAAAAAGGTGAATTGGTCACAGAATCCAAAAGAATTTCTAGAAAAATTCAAAAAAAATTCCAAAAAGAACTTGAAAAATGAAATTAAAAAAAGAGAAATTTTGGGACAAAAAATGAGAGTGATGCAATATTATGAAAAAAAGAATCAAAAGTTTGGTAAAGGAATTTCAAAAAATGAAGAAAATAACATTTTACAAAACAGAATTGGCCAAATGATAAAAGAGTTATAAACATCCAACAAAGAGAAATAGACAATATGAAAGTCTTGATGAAAAAAAGTCTAGACATCATTTTCAAGAAATTATCAAGAAAAACTGCCCTGATATCCTAGACTAAAAGGGCAAAATAGAAATTGAAGAATCCAGCAATCACTTCCTAATAGAGATCTCAAAATGAAAACTGCCATGTCATGGAGAAAATATTTCAAGCACATGGAGAATATTTCCAATATAATGGATCCACAGTCAGGATAACAAAAGATTTAGATACTTCAACATTAAAGAATTTCAGAACTTGGAATATGATATTCTGGAGGGCAAAGGATCTAGGATTATGATCAAGAATAGCTTATACAGCAAAACTGTGTACAAACTTTTAGCAGAAATAAATGAATATTCAATAAAACAGTGGACTTATAAACATTCCTGATGAAAATGCCAGATCTGAAAATAAAAACTGACCTTCAAATACAGTACTCAAGTGAAACATAAACAGATAAACAAAAAAAGATTAATAATAAAGGATTTAATGAGGTTAAACTATTTACCTTCTTGAATAGGAAGATAATATTTATAACTCCTAAGAATTTTATCATTATTAGGACACTTAGAAGGTATATTTAGACAGAGAGAATGGATGTGAGTTGTCTAGGATGAAATGAATTCAAAAAATAAAATTAAGGGGTGAGAAAGAGATATCCACTAGGAGAAGGGATAAGGGACAATAAAGAATATGCTAAAGTATCTCACATAAAAGAGATGCAAAATAAGAACTTTTACAGTGGAAGGGAGGATGGGTGGGGTGATGAGTAATGCTTGAATCTTACTTCCATCAAAATAGGTTCAGAGATAATAATATGCACATTCAGTTGGGTATTTAAATCTATTTTGCTCTACAGGGCAGTAGGAGAGAAGGAGTTAGTAGAGCGGAGAACTGATTAAGGGAGGTAGTGATCAGAAGCCACAGACTTTCGAAGAGGGACAGGAGAAGAGGGAAAGGAGAGGAGAAGAGAGGAGAGAGAGAGAGAGAGGGAGAAAGATAAATTGAGGAGAACAGGATGGAGTGAAATAAGTATTTAATAATTCTAACTGTGAATATGAATGAGATGAAATCACTAATACAATGGAAATGAATAGCAGAGTGGATTAAAAACCAGAATCCAAAGACATGTTTACAAGAAATGAACCTGAACCAGAGAGACGAACACAGAATAAAAATAAGGCTGAAGGAGAATCAATTTTGCTTCAGCTGATATAAAAAAAAAAATAGCAGAGATAAGAAGGATGCCCTCAGAAAAAGCAAAAGCAAAAATGAACCATTTATAAGAGAGTGGAGAAACTACATCTTGCTAAAAGGAACCTTATATAATGAAGTCATAATAATATCGGATATATATTCACCAAATTGTATAGCATCAAAATTCTTAAAGGAAAAGTTAAATAAGTTACAGGAGGAAATTAACAGTAAAACTATAAAAGTGGGAACCTCAATTTCAGCTCTCAGAAGTAGATAAATAAAAGCAAAATATACAAGAAGAATTTAAAGAGATGAATAGAATTTTAAAAAAGTTAGATATGAGAGGCCTCTGGAAAAAAATTGAATGGGAAGAGAATGGATTGTACCTTTCTCTCAGTGGTACATAGAACCTTCACAAAAAATTGACCATATATTAGGATATCAGGGCATCACAAATGTAGAAAAGCAGAAATATTAAAAGCACCATTTTCAGATCATAATGCAATGAAAGTTATATTAAATAAAGTTATGTGGAAATATGGACAAAAATAATTTGAAACTAAATAATCTAATTCTAAAGGATGAGTGGGTCAAAGAAAAAATCATAGAAATATTGAGTAATTCCATTAAAGAGAATGACAACATAACAAAATTTATGAGATACAACTGAAGAATTACTTAGGGGAAATTGCACATCTCTAAATGCCTACATAAATTGAATAGAACATAAGTAGATCAATGAATTGTATGTAACTAAAAAACTAGAAAGAGAAAAAAATAATAAAATCTCCAATTAAACATCAAATTGGAAATCCTGAAAATTAAAGGAGAGACTAATTAATGTAAGAAAATCACTGAGCTCACCAATAGAATAATAATAAATAAAACTATAATAAAAGTAAAATGTAAAATAGGTAAATAATAGGTTAATTTGATTTTTTAAAAGGTAACCAAATTACTTCCATCAGAAATGAAAAGTATGAATCACCACCAAAGAAGATGAAATTAAAGTCATTATTAGGAGCTATTTTGCTTTAGTACATGCCAATGAATTTAACAATCTAAGCAAAAATGGATATATATATATATATATATATACATATATATATATATATATATATATATACACATATGGCAGAAAAGGAAATAGAAAACTTAAATAACACTATCTCAGAAAAAGAAATTGAACAAGTCATCAAGGAACACCCTATGAAAAAATTCCCAGGACCAGATAGATTCACAGGGAAACTCTACCAAACATTTAACGAACAACTACTTCCAGCAGTATATAAATTATTTGAAAAAATAGACAAAGATGGAGTCCTGTCACATTCCTTTTATGATACAATTATGCTGCTGATAACTAAACCAAAAAATGCAAAAACAGAAAGAAATCTATAGACTAATTTCCCTAATTAACATTGAAGCCAAAAATTTTAAATAAAATAATAGCAAGGAAATCATAGCAATACATTGTAAAGGTCGTACATTATGACCATATGAGACATTCTGGGAATGGAAGACTGGTTCAGTATTAGGAAAACTTCAGGAAAATTAATGATATCAATAATAAAAACAGCAAAAAATATATGACTATCACAATAGATGCAAAAAAAAGCTTTTGACAAAATACATCACTCATTCTTATTAAGAAGGCTGGTAAGTAGAGAAATAATTGGAGCTTTCCTTAAAATGATAAGCAGTATTTAAGCCTTCCTCAAAAGGTCATTAAGGAAACAAGGATGTCTATTATTACCATTCTTATTCATTATTATGCTAGAAATGCTAGCTCTAGCAATTGGAGAAGAACAAAAAATAATTAGAAAAGAAAATGAGGAAATAAAACTGTCACTCCATCACAGATAGTATGATATTATGCTTACAGAACCTAGAGAATCAACTAAAAAATTATTTGAAATAATGAACAATTTCAGCAAAGTTGCAGGATTTTTAAAAACATATAAATCATCAATATTTCTATATATTACCCAAAGTAGTTAAGCAAGAGATAGAGAAATTCCATTTAAAATACCAGAAGATAATATAAAATACTCGGGACTCTACCTACCAGGACAAACTCAGGAACTATATGAACAGAATTACAAAACACTTCTCACACAGATAAAGATAGATCAGAAGAATTGGAAAAATATTAATTTCTCACACAAGCTGAGACAATATAATCAAAATGACATTTTCGACAAATATTTACTGTTTCATAGAAAATTACTAAAAATAATTTATAGAGCTGGAAAATATAATAAAAAATACATCTAGAAAAAGAAAAGGTAAAAATATCAAAGGAATCAACAAAAAAATGTGAGGAAAGGTAACCTAATAGTACAAGATCTCAAACAATTTTACAAAACGGTAGTCAAGAAAATAATCTAGTACTGTGTAGGTTCTAGATTTCCTACAATACTCTAGGAAATAAAGTGGTAGACCAATGGAATAGATTAAGTACACAACATGCAATATTAAATGAAAAATTTAGCCTAGTGTTTGTTAAATACAAACACTCAAGTTTTGGGGAGAAGAACTCACCATTAGACAAAAAATGTTGAGAAAAAAATCAGCTTTGGGTAGAAACTAGGTTTAGATCAACATCACATGCTGTATACCAAGAAAAGGCCAAAATGAGTACATCATTTAGACATGAAGGATGATATCATAAGCAAATTAGGAGAGTGTGGAGCTTTTTATTTGTGAGATCTTTTGCTAATGGAAGAATTTGTGACCAAACAAGATATAATGAGCATTACAAGATATAAAATTGATAATTTGATTGCATTCAATTAGAATTTTTTGCAAAAACAAAGTCAATGCAACTAAGATTAGAAGGAAAGCAGAAAACTGAGAAAAATAGCAGCAAGTTTCTCAGATAAAGCCATCATTTCTTAAATATAGACAGAACTCAATCAAATTTATAAAGAGTCATTCCTCAACTGATAAATGGTCAAAGGATATGAGCAGGCACTTTTGAAAAGACTACCTGCATTCACATGAAAAATTGTCTGTCACTATTGATTACAGAAATGCAAATTAAAATAATTCTGAGGTTCCATCTCACACCTATTAGATTGGTTAATATGACAGAAAAAGGAAATGACACATGTTGGAGAGAATGTGGAAAAATTGGTATACTAATACAGTATTGGTTGAGTTGTGAACTAATCCAACCACTCTGGAGAGAATTTGAAACAATGTATAAATATCTACAAATTCATGCATATCTGTTGACCCAGCAATACTACTACAAGGTCAGTATCCCAAAGAAATTTTTTTTCTTTTTCTTTTTTTGTTTTTTTCTCAATTTATTTATTTATTTTTAGTTTTCAACATTCATTTACACAATATTTTGAGTTTCAAATTTTCTTGCCATATCTGTACTCACCCACCCCAAAACATCATGCATTATGATTACCCTTCCCCCAATCTACCCTTCTATCACACTCCTCCCTTCCATTATTCCCATCTTCTCTCTTTTCTTGTAGGGCAAGATACATTTCCATACTCCATTACTTGTATTTCTTATTTCCCAGTTACATGCCAAAACAATTCTCAATATTTGTTCCTAAAACTTTGAGTTCTAACTTCTCTCCCTTCCTCCATCCCCACCCATCCCCACTGAGAAGGCAAGCAATTCAATACAGGCTATATATGTGTAGTTTTGTTAAAGACTTTGCATAATATTCATGTTCTGAAAGACTACTTACCTAGATTTCCCTCCTTCCTAACCTGTGCCCCCATTTGCTCTATTCTCTCTTTTTTTACCTTGTAAATCCCCCAAAATGTTTACTTCTAATTACCCCCTCCTCTCATTTGCCCTCCCATCTATCATTCCCCCACACCCCACTTATCCCATTCTCCCCTACTTTCCTGTAGTGTAAGACAGATTTTCATAACAAATTGATTGTGCATGTTTTTCCCTCCTTAAGCCAAAAGGGATGAGAGTAGGCTTCACTTTTTCCCTCTCACCTCCCCCTTTTCCTCTCCATTGAAAAACCTTTTTCTTCCCTTTTATGAGAGATAATTTGCCCCATTCCATTTCTCCCTTTCTTCTCCCAATATACTCCTCTTTCACCCCTTAATTTTATTTATTTAGATATCATTCCTTCCTATTCAACTCACACTGTGCCCTGTCCATATATGTGTGTGTGTATGTGTATGTGTCTGTGTGTGTGTGCATAATCCCTACGACTACCCAAATACTGAGAAAAGTTTCAAGAGTTACAAATATTATATTTCTATGTAGGAAAGTAAACAGTTCAGCTTTAGTAATTCCCTTATGATTCTCTTTCCTGTTTACCTTATCATGCTTCTCTTGATTCTTGTGATTGAAAGTCAAATTTTCTATTCAGCTCTTGTCTTCATCAAGAGTGATTGAAAGTCCTATATTTCATTGAATGACCATTTTTTCCCTTGAAGTATTATACTCAGTTTGTCTGGTTAGGTGATTCTTGGTTTTAGTCCTAGTTCCCTTGACTTCTGGAATATCGTATTCCAAGCTCTTTGATCCCTAAAGTTGGAAGCTGCTAGATCTTGTGTTATCTTGATCGTATTTTTACAATACTCAAATCCTTTCTTTCTGGCTGCTTGTATTATTTTCTCCTTGACCTGGGAACTCTGGGATTTGGCTACAATATTCCTAGGAGTTTTTCTTTTCAGACCTCTTTCAGGAGGTGATTGGTGGATTCTTTCGATATTTATTTTACCTTCTGGTTCAAGAATATCAGGGCAGTTTTCCTTGATGATTTCATGTAAGAGGATGTCTAGGCTCTTGTTTTGATCATGTCTTTCAGGTAGTCCCATGATTTTTAAATTGTCTCTCCTGGATCTATTTTCCAGATCAGTTGTTTTTCCAATGAGATATTTCATATTGTCACCTATTTTTTCATTCTTTTGGGGGCTTTTCGTAATTTCTTGGTTTCTCATAAAGTCATTAGCTTCCATCTGCTCCATTCTAATTTTTAAAGAACTATTTTGTTCAATGAGCTTTTGACCCTCCTAATTCTCTTTAAGGCATTCTTCTCCTCATGGCTTTTTAGGCCTCTTTTGCCATTTGAGTTAGTCTATTTTTAAAGGGGTTAACTTCTTCAGCATTTTTGGGTCTCCTTCAGCAAACTGTTGACTTGCTTTTCATGATTTTCCCGTATTCTCTTATATCTCTTCCCAATTTTTCTTCCACCTCTCTTACTTGGTTTTCAAAATCTTTTTTAAACTCTTCCATGTCCTGAGACTATTGCATATTTATTTTGGAGGTTTTGGATGCAGAAGCCTTGACTTTTAGGTCTTCCTCTGAAGACCTAAATTGCTCCTCTTCATCTGAAAGATTAGAAGAAAATGCCTGCCCACCAAGAAAGTAAGCTTCTATTGTCTTATTCTTTTTCCATTTTGGAGGCATTTTCCCAGTCTGTTACTTGACTTTTGAGTTCTTTGTCAAGGGGAGAGTATACCCTAGGAACCTGTAAGTTCTTAGTTCCTCCAAGGTGGCACAATCAAGTGAGAGGAGTTTATTCTTCTCCTGGCCTGTGCTCTGATCTGTGAGCAGGATTCCCTCTCCAGAGCCTCCACCAGTTTCACCATGCCAGACCTCCTCCTCACTCCAGCGTCACCACTCAGGGCTGAGAATCAGATCAGCTGCTCAATTCCCCCAGGGGCTTTAGGCCAGGGCTCCAACAATGAAACCTGCTATTGCCTGGGGCTGGGGCTATACTACTGAATTCCCTTCTCACCCAAGTGAAACAGCTTTCTCACTGACCTTTGAAACTGTCTTTGGCCTTTGTGAGTTGAGGAATCTGGGACCTGTAGCTGCTGCCAGTGGCTCCTTGAAGGCTGCTCCAGTGCTGTCTTTGCTGTGGCATGGCCCACACTATGCTGTGCTCCACTCCACGCCTGGCATGATAAACCTTTCCTGTTGGTCTTCCAGTCTACCTTGTGCTGGAAATCTCTTTCATTCTGTTGTTTTGTGCCTTCTGCTGCTCTCAAATTTATTTAGAGTCATTTTTTACAGGTATTTTATGGCCTGTGGGAGGAGAACTTCTAGAGGTGCATCATTCTCCTCTGCCATCTTGGCTCTGCTCCCCCCAAAGAGAATTTTTGAAAGAATGAAAAGGACCTGTACACACACACACACACACACACACACACACACACACACACACAATTTATTTATTTACTAGTGTATTTATTTATAGCAACTCTTTTTGTGGTGACAAAGAACTGGAAATTGAGGGGATGTTCATCACCTGATGAATGGCTGAACAAGGTGTAGTATATGATTGTGATGGGATAGTATTTTGCTATAATAAATCATGAGCAGGATGGTTTCAGAAAAGAAAAACCTGTAAAGGATTGAATGCAGATTTTTTTTCTTTTACTTCATTTCAGTCTGGGTTTTCTTTCTCAACATGGTTAATATAGAAATGGATTTGAATGACTACATATGTATGTATATATATATATATGTACATATGTATGTATGTATGTATGTATGTATTTGCTTGCCATTTCAAAGAGGGGGAAATTGAGGTAGGAAAGTTGAGATACACTTTCACACTATCTTAATCACATTCTTTCTCTTCTGTCACTGCATCTCAGTGTCAATGATGATGAGGAAAATTACCTCCTGACTTATGAAAACCTCACTACATATCCAGGAAACCCTTCAACTTTCTCAAGTTTTTGGTACTTTTATTCTCATTCATATAATTAACCCTTAATGCTTTTTTCTGTATAGCCATATCATTCTATGGTAACCAATATAGCACACATTTTTATCCTTCAGCTGATATACTGCTACCTCTCCTTCTGAAAATTAAGCTCAACACAATCAGTTTGTTTCCCTGACATGAACACATTACTGGTATATCTCCAGCCCTAATTCATCCTACTATTCAATATCCTCCATAAAGATCATGCTTACTAAGGATGCCAAACATCTGTTTTCTATCAAATCCAGTATTTTCATATCAAAGCCTGAAAAACAAAATGTTCAGAGAGGGATGTTCTGACCACACGGGCTGTGTTTCATGGTGTATATATTTATGTATATTTCCAGCCTTTCTAAAAACACTTTTTCTTTTAATTTAACAATTTATCAAGTGCTCATTTGCTTGTTAAGTTTGATAAAGCTATTTCCTTCTATAAAGCATGTTAAACACTATATAGCAGCTAAGAGCAACAACATCCTTATCCAGAACTGACTAAAAATAACAACAATAAACAATTTGAAACCCTGGTTCAGATAGTGACTTTGTCATTATGATTTAATTATTCCTATGAATTTAAGAAATAGACAGAGTTTAATTATATTTTGTGACCTTCTACAAACTTACCTATTTGGCAAATTGTGGAGTTAGTGGTGCTTGCTCCTATCATGGTGATAATAATCGCTAGTATTTATACAGTGCTTTGATTTTTTTGAACTACTTTACAAATGTTATTCCACTTTATTATCACAATTGCCCTGAAATATGGTTTTATTCATCACTATCATTTTAGAAATGAAGAAATTAAGACAGTCAGCTATTAGTGGGCTTGCTTGAGTTATATAGTTAGTCAGTATCTGAGGCACATTGAAACTCAGGTCTTCTTGACTCCAAGTCCAATGCATTATCCATTGTGCCATATAGCTATTAGAATAATAAAGGAAGGTGTATCAGAAAAAACATCACAAATACCCATATTTTCCCTACTAGAAATGTTTTGATACAGATAGTGCTGACCAATTGAACAGAGAATCATAAATGTTCATGAAATAGACTGAAGATACATATTTTATATCAATATTAGATCATAATAAAATTGGAAACACATTAGAAGTTTTAGATAAGGACTTCAATATGCTTTTTGTCAATAATATGCTTGGTTACCCAAAAACCTACTGTATAAAAGCAAGTTGAGGAAATTATTGAAGACCTGCAGGAATTTATTGGAAGATTATCAGCCATGTCTACTTGTTACGCATAGTAAAATAAAAACAAAAGACTATCATCTATTTAAAGGCAACAAAAAAAGATAGAATCACAAAATATGAGAGTTAGAAAGACCTCAGTAGCCATCCAATACAACCTGTACCTGATAGAAATTTATATTATAACATACCCCAGAAGTAGTCAACTAGCTTTTGACTTTTAGCAGAAATCTAATATCTAAGACAGGAGAACCTACCATTTCTTGAGTTAGTCTATTGAAACTCTTGACAGTTCTAATTGTTAAGATATTTTGTTTTATTTTGCCTCAAGAAACTAATTTGCCCTTGGAAATTTCTGCCTATTTTTTCTCCTGGATTCCCAAGTCAGGCAAAAGAAGTTCAATTCCTTATCCCATAGGACAACCATTCCAATATTTGAATCTAGCTATCTCTGACCAACTCCATCTTTTCTTGTCTAAGCTAAAATGAACAATTATTTAAACCAATCCTCCCAAGAGATGGACTCAAAGGCCCTTCACGATCATAGTTTACCTCATCTATACTCCCTACAGTATGCTAACAACTTTTATAAAACCATACCACTAAGAATTAAACACAATACTCCAAATGATACCCAATGGAAGCAGAGTGCAGTGACACTATCACTTCCCTGTTTTAGGAAGCTATGTACTTATGACTGAAGTACCAAATCAATTTAGCTTCTTTTATTGACAAATACATCCTGTTCCTGGCTCATATTGAACTTGCAGTCCATTAAAACCTCAAGATCTTTTTTTCAGAACAACTTAATTAATGTGGAAAATGTAAGTATGCCAGAAATCAAAATTTCATTATAAAATTTAGTAAACAATCATAACACATAGTATAACTACTTGAGAAGCAAAGAAATTATAGAAGAGATAAGTCATTTAAAAACATTATATGGAAAATGTATAGTTGTTATATAGTCTAAAGTCCAAGGTAATAAAACAGAAGACTTACGCATCATTAATATAATGAAATGGCAGTACAGATATCATTGAAAAAAAAGGATCAGTTAGGTTGAGGGAGGTGACCATTTTTGCAAAACTGAGTGGTATCAGGTCCAGATAAGATTCATAAATATTGGCTCAAAATATTCATAATGGTGAATAAATTACATGGAAAGAACCTTAGCTGTTTTCTCATTGATGCAAGTTTGACCTGATCTTTCTCAACAGAATGCATGATATGGCTACAAAAAAAAAAAAAAAAAAAAAGATGAGAACACCAGTGACCCCTCCAAAAGTTGACTAGTTGTATGTTTATGTAATGTCCTTTATACAAAGCATTCAGACCTTGAAAAACCAAAAAATAAATCTATAATTACCAGAAAACAGTGCATTGGCTGAGTAGCAAAATGAATGTGCAATAAATGTCTAAGCAAAATGAAGAGCAACCTATTAGTTCAGTGACTTTTGGACAAGCTGCCAAAAAGCACTGTAACATTTAACCTACTTGTATTAATTATTATTTGGAACAGTTCCATAATCATGACTGGCTTAGTCATATGTAAGAAATATATGAAATAGTTCCAAAAATAGTGAGAATAATAGAATAAGTGATATCTACATGGAAAACTATTCTTCATATAAAACATGTTACCAATACAATTATGTCAAGGCCAATGAATATAAAATATATCAAGACATCAATACAAAATATGGTATCAACCAAGGACGTAGTTTAAGTCAGCTATGGTTCTCCCTACACTTAAATACATTTTTATACCTCCTGAACAAAATGAAGCATGAAATTTGGGGAGTCATGCCAAAACAATTATTAATCTCTAGATATACATGAATTACATCAAGTTGTAAGGCTACACTGAAAAACACATTAAATAGCTATTTTATCTCATACTTTTCTCCCATGATATCAAAATATCATCTGTGCTCAGTAAGTGTAAAATTCTTAATGTGCCCCAAAGAAGAAGCGAGAATAAATGCTTAAGCTTTAATATAGAGGTCAAATCTAACCAATAGATAAAGATAATACTTAGAAATCACTTGTCCTTTTCCAGTCAAAACACATTGAGGACAAGTCTAGAACAGAAAAATCTGACGCAAAGTATTTTAAGAGTGTAACTAGGTTCATGAAGTCAAAATAAAATGATTTTTTTTCTGAGAGTAAATATGGCAGAGTAAGCAGTAAATCTCTGTAACTCTCCTGTATTCACTCTGAAACAATAATAAGATCGTGCCCCCAAACAAATCTTAGAACAGCAGAACTAGCAAAAAGACAGCGAAACAATCTTTTAACCCAAGAAACTTAGATCAGCAAGAAAATTTGTCTTACTCAGGTAAAATGGAAGCATATTCCAGGACAGAAACTGTCCTAGCAAGACAGCAGCAAGCCCCACATCAGTAAATCAGAGAGAAAGAGCCTGAGCCTCACTGTGGTGTGAAAACCAGGAACTGCCCCACCCCCATGTGCCTTAGCAAAGCCAGGAGAACTGATCAACTCCAGCTTCAAGCAGCACAACATGTTTCTGCTCAGCCCCAGGTGGACAAGCATCCTCCAGGGACCTGGCATACACATGCTTTATTGTAGCCTGAGGAAAAAGCAGAAATACCCCACCAGGCCTTGGCACACACAAGACATCGATACTAGGACAGCAGTTCAGCACCAGGTAAGCTGCCAGACCCCTACAGTCTCTGGCTGCACTAACTCACCACGCCACCTCCTCAGGACAGCACCAGACACTCGAGATCATAGAGTCTCAAGATTAAATCAGTATAGAACCAGGTAAACAGTGAGGGCTTGTCGTGACTTTCCTGAAAGTTGAAATCATGTCACTTCCACTCCAGAAGCATCACTCAGATTTAAAAGAAAAAACAAATGAAAAAAAAAAAAACAACCCAAGGTGGAGTCAAGATGGCAGAGTAACAGCATGATCTTGCTAGTGATCTTCCACCAAGCCCAGCAAAATATCTGTAAAAAATGACTCAAAACAAATTCTGGAGCTGCAGAACCCATAGAATGATGGAATGAAGCAAATTTCTAACCCAAGGAAGCTGGAAGGTTGCATGGAAATGTCTATCACACTAGGCTAGGAGCAGAGCACAGAGCAGTGTGGGCTGCTCTGGCACATATGGGAGCACTGGGAGGGTACCAGGGTTGGGGGGGAAACTGTGGAAGTTTCCAGACAGCATAACCCCAAAATGCCAAGGACAAATTAGAAGGTCAGTGGAAAAAACCTGTGGTACCTGTGCAAGAGAGAAGAGTGGTTAGGCCCCAGCCCCAGGGTGGTGAAAGAGGTTGAAGAGAACACTGAGGAGAATCCCACAGCAGCAGCAGCAGGGGCAGCATCAGAGACTGATTGTAGAGCTCTATGCCCACAGATTATGGGAGGATCAAGCAGCTGACAATACACCCCTCAGGCCCTATTGGAAGCAGAGAACTAGCTTGACAAAGAGCTCAAAAGTTAAGTAAATGACTGGGGAAATGAACAAAAACTGGAAAAGAATCAGACTATAGAATCTTACTTTGATGACAAGGAAGACCCAAATATACAAACAGAAGAAGACAGTAAAGTCAAAGTTCTTGCATCTAAAAGCCTCCAACAAAAATTTGAACTGGTCTCAGGCCAAGGAGGAGCTCAAAATGGATTTTGAAAATACACCAAGAGAAGCAGAGTAAAAATTGGGAAGAAAAATGAGAGTGATAAAAGAAAATCATGAAAAATGATTCAACTGTTTGCTAAAGGAGACCCCAAAAATGCTGAAGAAAGTAACACTTTAGAAAAACAGACTAATCCAAATGGAAAAAGAGATCCAAAAAGTTAATGAGGAAAAGAATGCCTTAAAAAATAGAATTGGCCAGATGGAGAAGGACTTCGAAGAGTTCACTTTGGAAAATAATTACTTAAACATTAGAATGGAGCAGATAGTAGCTAATGACTTTATGAAAAATCAAGAAATTATAAAACAAAACCAAAGGAATGAATAAATAACATAAAATGTGGAATATGTCATTGGAAAAACCACTGATCTGGAAAACAGTTTCAGGAGAGACAATTTAAAAATTATGGGACTATCTGAAAGCCATAATTGAAAAAAAGAGCCCAGACATCACCTTTCAAGAAATTATCAAGAAAAACTTCTCTGATAATCTAGAACCAGAAGGTAAAATATACATTGAAAGAATTTCTTGATCATCTCCTGAAAGAGATCCCAAAAGGAAAATTCCTAGGAATGCTGGAACCAAATTTCAGAGTTCCCAGGTCAAGGAGAAAATATTGCAAGAAGCCAGAAAGAAACAATTCAAGTATTGTGGAAATACAATCAGGATAACACAAGATCTAGCAGCTTCCACGTTAAGGGACTGAAGAGCTTAGGATATTATATTTCAGAGTCAAAGAAACTAGGATTAAAACCAAGAATCACCTACCCAGCAAAACTGAGTGTAATACTTCAAGGGAACAATGATCATTCAATGAAATAGAGGACTTTAAAACATTCTTGATTAAAAGACCAGAGTTGAATAGAAAATTTGATTTTCAAACACAAGAATCAAGAAAAACATGAAAAGGTAAATGAGAAAGAGAAATCATAAGGGACTTACTAAAGTTGAACTGTTTACATTCCTACATGGAAAGATAATATGGGTAACTCCTGAGACTTTTCTCAGTACTAGTGTCATTGGAGGAATTATATACATAGAGACAGAGGGCACAGGGTGAGTTGATTAGGAAGGAATGGTATCTAAAAAATTAAATTAAGGGGTGAGAAAAGGATATATTGGGAGGAGAGAGGGAAAAATAGAATGGGTCAAGAGTCAAGAAAAAGTTTTTTCAGTAGAAGAAAGGAGAGGGGAGGTGAGAGGGAAAAAGTATGCCTTACTCTCATCACTTTGGGCTTAAGGAGGGAATAACATGCATACTAAATTTGCAATGAAAATCTATCTTATACTACAAGAAAGTAGGGAAGAAGGGGATAAACAGGGGGTTGTGGAAGATAGAAGGGAGGCAAATGGGAGGAGGGCATAATTAAAGGTAAATACTTTTGAGGAGGGCTAGAGTCAAAAGAGAGAATAGAATAAATGGGGCAGGATAGGATGGAGAGAAATATAGTTATTTTTTCACAACATAACTTTTATGGAAGTCTTTCGCATAACCACACATGTATAACACATATTGAATGACTTGCCTTCTCAGTGGAGATGGGTGGGAAGGGAGGAAGGGAGAGAAGCTGGAACTCAAAATTTTAAAAGTGAATGTTAAAAAAAATTTTTACAAGCACCTGGGAAATAAGATATACAGGCAATGACGTATAGAAATCTATCTTACCCTCCAAGAAAATAGAGGTAATGGGAATAAGAGAAGGGAGGCATGTGGTAGAAGGGAAAACCAATTCAAGGAAGGGGTAATCAGAATGCATGCTGTCTTGGAGTGGGCAGAGGGGAGAGATAATTTGTAACTCAAAATCTTGTAGAAATGAATGTTGAAAACTAAAAATAAATAAATTAGAAGAAAAAGAAATTATCAAGAAAAACTGCCGTGATATTCTAGAACCATATGGTAAAATAGAAATGGAAAGAATCCACCACTCACCTCCTCAAAGAGATCCCAAAAGGAAAACTCCTAGGAATATTGTAGCCAAATTACAGAGCTCCTAGGTCAAGTAGAAAATATTGCAATAAGCCAGAAAGAAACAATTTGAGTATTGAGGAGACACAATCAGGACAACACAGGACCTAACAGCTTCTACCTTAAGGGATCAGAGGGATTGGAATATGATATTCCAGAGGTCTAGGGAGCTAAAATTAAAGTCGAGTCACTTACCCACCAAAACTGAGTATAATATTTCAGAGGAAAAAATGGTCATTCAATGGAATACAGGACTTTCAAACGTTTTTGATGGAAAAAGTAGAGCTGAATAGAAAATTTGACTTTAAAATACAAAGTTTTAAAAACAAATGTTAATAAATTGTTTTTACATGCAACTGAAAAATAAGATATACAGACAATGAGGCATAGAAATCTCTCTTGACCTACAAGTAATCAGAGGGGATGGGGATGAGAGAAGGGAGGTGTGTGATAGAAGGGAGGGCAGATTGGGGGAAGAGGTAATCAGAATGCATGCTATCTTAGAGTGGGTGAAAGGGAGAGATGGGGAGAAAAGTTGGAACTCAAAATCTTGTGGAAATGAATGTTGAAAACTAAAAATAAATAAATAATTTGTAAAAGAAATTTAAAAAAAAAGAACAAAACAACCCAAAGATACGCTGATCATAAAAAATTATTACAGAGACAGGAAAGAAGAAGACAGAAACTCAGAAGAGGAAAACAATGTTCAAGTACCTATGAGCAAAACCTCAAAGAAAAATGGGAAGTGATTTCAAGCCCAGTGAGAACTCATGGAAAAAGCTCAAAAGGGAGCTTAAAACATATAAGAGAAGTAGAAGAAAAATGGGAAAGGACATGAGAGTGATGCAAGAAAATTATGAAAAAGAGAGAGCTTGGAAAACTACTTAAAAAACTGAATCAATCAAAAGGAAAAGGAGATAAAAAAATCGACTGAAGAAAACTCCTTAAAGAATACAATTTGTCAAATGTAAAAAAAAAAAATACACATTTAATTGAGGAGACAACACTTTAAAAGTGAGAATGGGGCAAATGGAAGCTAGTGACTCTGTTGGACATCAAGAATCAAAAAATTCAGAGGAAAGAAAAAATGGAAAAAAATACAAAATAACTCATGGGAAAAAATAACTGACCTGGAAAATAGATGCAGAAGATGTTATATCAGAATCACTGGAGTACCTGAAAATCATAATCAGAAGAAGAATCTGAACAATATCTTTCAAGAAGTTTCCAAGGAAAACTGCCCTGATGTCCTGGAACCAGAGGGCAAAATAGTCATTGAAATAATCTACCAATCATCCCAGGAAAGACATACCAAAATAAAAACCCTAACAAATGTTGAAGTCAAATTCAAAACTATTAGGTCAAGGGAAAAATACTGCAAGAGGCCAGAAAGAAACAATTGAAATATCAGGGAAGTCACAATCAGGATTACACGGCTGCAAGGGGCAGCTAGGTGGTGCAGTGGACAGAACATCAGTGTAGGAGTCAGGAGGACCTGAGTTCAAATCTCACTTCAGACACTTGACACTCACTAGCTATGTGACCTTGAACAAGTCACTTAACCCCAGTTGCCTCATCCTGGCTCATCTCCAGTCATCCTGATAAATATCTAGTCACTGGATTCAGGTGACTCCAGAGGAGAAGTGAGGCTGGTGACCTGCACAGCCCTCCCTCACTCAAAAAAAGTCAAGTACAAGTCATGTCATTATTTTTCTGATGGCATGGTCTTCTTTGGCAACGAAGGACGAATACACACACAGTTGCAAGATCAAAGGATCAGAAGTCATGGAACATGACATTCTGGAAGGCAAAGGAGATAAGACCACCACCAAGAATCACTAGTATGGCAAAATTAAGCATAATATATCATGGGAAAAATTGTCATTCAATGACATAAAAGGATTTCACAGGTAGAAGACCAAAACTGAACCAAAAATTTGATCTCAAATATCAAGCCATGAAAACATAAATAGGTAAAAAGACAAAACAATGGCGTTCAATGGAACTAAATTATTTACGTCCCTACATGGGAAAATAATATTAGTAGTTCTTAAAATGTTGTCACTAATGTTAGAGCTAGAAGAAATATACATAAATTGTAAAAATTATTAAGGGATGAGAAAGAGGAGTACACTGGGTGCAGAAGGAAGGGAGTGGTAGAATGGGGTAAATTATTTCACAGGAAGAGACAAGAAAGACCTTTACAGTGCAGGGAAGATGGGAGAGTCAGTGGTAGGCATCACTTGAACCTTACTCTCATTTGCTCAAAGAGATAATTACATACACAATCAGTTTAATATAGAAATACATCTTACCTGATAGGGAAAAGAGGGAGTAGATGAAATGAAAGAGGGGTAGAGACTGATAGAAGGGCGGGCAGATCAGGAGAGATGGTAGACAAGCAAAACTGTGCAGGAGGGAAAGGATGTAAGAAGACAGAGGATAAATAGGAGGAAGAATAGAATGGAGGGAAATAAACAGGAAGTAATTATAACTGTGAATGTGAAAAGAATGTACTCTCTCACAAAATGGAAGTGAATAGCAGAGTGAATCAAAATTCAGAATCCTAAAATATATTATTAACAAGAAATACACTTGAAGCAGAGAGACACATATTGAGTATGGTAAGGGATTAGAGAAGAATTTATTATGCTTCAGCTGAAATTTTAAAAAAGTAAGAGTACCAATCCTGAACTCAGAAAAAGTAAACTCAAAAATAAATCTTCTTAAAAAGATATAAGGAGAGAGACTACATCTTGCTAAAAGATGCCATAGATAATGAAGCAATATCAATAATAAACATATCCACCAAGTGGTATAATATCCAAATTATTAAAGGACAAGCTAAGTGAGTAACAGGAAGAAGCAGATAACAAAACCATACAAGTAGGGGATCTCACCTGTTGCCTCTCAGAACTCAGTAAATGCAACCAAAAAATAAAGAAGAAACTAAGAAGATGTGATGACAATCATATTAGGATCTTTTGCTGTTTTTGATTTACCAAATTTACCAAAAATGCCTTTGATTGAATAATGTGATTGAGGAGGATAGTTCCCAACCATTGATGGGCCTGCCCACTGTGGCAAGCTTGAATGGTTTTGCAGGAGGGTCCCAAGTACCTTTTGTTTTCTCTATTGAGACACCGCAACAGAGTGTTATACCCTCTGACTCTAAAAAGTAAAAATACTCTGAGGGTGAGGTTTTACTTTGGAACTTAGTTTTTGTAATAAGGTTTGAGTGCCAGAAGAAGACTCCGGGAATCTGCTTTAAGGAGCCCCCTGGCTTTGAGGACTCAGAAGTCATACTTCCCTCTCTGGTAACTATGATCAGACTTGTCTGTTGAATTATTTTGACTTTTTGATTTTCTTGTATTTTCTCTGAAGTTCAGCATGCTGACTTTTCCCCCTGAACTAACTGAATGATATATGTGCCTGGTTAAAGGAATGATACGGGTTTGTTTAAAACGATTGTGAACCCCTTGAAAATTGTTTCCTTTTTATGAATGCAGATCTAAAAACCTGTGATAGCAGGCCTCCCTGTATATTTTGGGGTGCTTACTGTTGCAAAAGGCAAATAGAAAAGTTAGATAGTTTTTCATAATTTAGACATAAAGGATGACTTGATAATCAAATTAGAAGAGCAAGGAATAGTCTACCTATCAGATCTATGAGGAGGAGAAGAATTCATGACCAAACTAGAGATAGAGAGCATTGCACAAAGTAAAATAGATAATTTTGATTATATTTAATTTAAAAGCTTTTCTACAAACAAAGCCAATTCAGACAAGATTGGAAGGAAACCAGAAAGATGGGAAACAATCTTTATAGCAAGTGTCTATGATAAAGATTTTATTTCTCAGATATAGAGAGCTGAGTCAAATTTAGAAGAATACAAGCCATCCCCCTATTGATAAACTGTCAAAGTAAATGAACAGGCCATTTTCAGATAAAGAAATCAAAGTTATCCATAGGCTTATGAAGAAGTGCTTTAAATCGCTTTTGATTAGAGAAAAGCAAATTAAAACAACTCTGAGGTATCACCTCAGATTCAATAAAAAGGAAAAATTATAAATATTGGCGATGATGTGGAAAAATTGGGACACTAATGCACTGTTTGTGGAGTTGTGAACTGATTCAATTTTTCTGGAGAACATTTTGAAACTATACCCAAGGGGCAACCAAAATGTTCATATCATTTGAGCAAGTAATGTCACTGGTAGGTCTATATTCAAAAAGGTCATCAGAAAAGGGGAAAGGACCTGTGTGGGCAAAAATATTTATTGCAGTCCTTTTCATGGTAGCAAAATATTGAAAACTAAGATGTCCATTAGTTGAGGAATGGCAGAATTAGCTGTGGAATACGAACATAATGGAATACTATTATGCAGTGAGAAATGATTAAAGGTCAATTTCAGAAAATTCTGGAAATTGTACAAACTGATGCAAAGTGAAATGAGCAGAGCCAGGAAAACATTGTACACAGTATCAGCAACATTGTATGGTGATCAAGTGTGAATGACTCAACCCTTCTTAGCAGCACATTCATCCAAGAGAAAGACAAAGGACTCATGATGGAAAATGCTACCCATATTCCAAAAATGAACTGATATACTCTGAATGCAGAAAGAAGCATATTTTTTTTCACTTTATTCTTTCCTATGTTATTTTTTTTCCTTTTAAGTTGTCTTTTTTCTTTCATAACTGTGACTAATATGGAAGTATTTTTATGTGATAGCATACGTATTAACTGTATCAAACTGCTTACCATTTTCAGAAGAGGGTAGGGGTGGGAGGGAGGGAAAAAAAGATTTGGAATTTAAATTTTTGTAAAAAAGAATGCCAAAAATATCTTTGACTGGTAACTTGGAAAAATAAAATACTATTAAAATGTTTAAAAAATATAATGGGAAGAACATGTTCACAGTAAGTCATACCCTTTCAATACCAGTATTAATGTATACTTTTGATATGATATAATGGACAAGAATGAATCAAAAGGTCACAAAACCCTCTTACAATGTTAATTAAACACAAAGGTAATTACCCCAAAATTAACTACAGAAAGATGAATACTTCCTCATCAAAGGAGGCAAATGACCAATAGATATTCTGAGAGCAAATGATAACGTAAGTGAAAATTTTATGGAAACACTTTTGGAACAAGAAGGCATCACTTCAAAAAGTACTGTTCAAAAATGATTAGGAGTATATCCCATGGAGTTTGTTGAATATATTGGCTTCTGGTTAGAAGCAGTGAAAGGGCCCTAATTCAAGAGGGAAATCATGAGGTACTCCACAAATAGTATCTACATGCACCCAACTAATAGTATGTTCCTTCAAAAAGATGGCTGTGTCTGACTGCCTTGTCTACAGAAACAGAAAATTAGATGATAATGCCAATTCAGATCAGGAGATTGCCTCCAGAAATTAGAGGTTGTTCTTTAGGACCCAGAACTTATTAATTGAGCAACATATACTGCACCATTCTCCCAGAACTCTTCTTGACTTGAAAGATTCCTCTGTTCCTATGAACCTTTTCTCTGATTGTCCAGTTTCTTCTAGAAGCTCCATTTTCAGGAAATGTCCAAACCAGACATGTTCACTCCTTTCTTTTCTGTGCTACATTCCTGATTCTGTACCCTTTTTTCCTCACCGTGCCCCTGCACAAGTACCTTATCCACCCACTTCCTTTTATATGTTGTTTCCCTCTATTAATTCTTATTAGAATGCAAGTTCTTTTGATAAGAACTGTTTTTATTCTTCTTGCATTTACTTCTATTTTAAACACTTATCACAGTGCCTAGCACATAATAAGCATGTTAACAACCTCTAGATGACTTGACTTGAAATGGTCAAAAACATACAACATTGTATTGCAGGCTTTAAAAATGTAGCAATGACACACCTCTCCCTGTAACCCATCTTGAGCCACTGGCACTGCTCCTACACCAGTTCTGGTAGCAATCATCCAGGGAAACATTGCTTGTAAAGACATGATCTTGTATTGCCTCTGTGGGGGCTACAATCTCTGCCACCTCAAAAGTTATAGCTACTGACAACTGAGACGAGAAAGATCTCACCACCAATGTCCCTGACACTGTCAAATGGTTCTGCCTCAAGATTTATATAGTTTTATCAATGGAAATTAAATTAAGTAAGTTTTTGACCTAAATTGCAATTTTACGCTAAAGACCAATGAACTTTTCTATCTTATAGTTGAAGTCTCTTACCACTTCTATTTCCCCCCATTATAATATGAGCTCCTTGACAGTAGACTCTCATACTGTCTTAAGAACTTAACATAGTCCTTCATATATATTAAATGCTAAAGAAATGCTTTCTTATTTTTTTTGCTACAAAAATAATTCTATTGACTTGTGAAAAAATCTCATGAACATTAAACAAAAATGACAGTAAATTATACAACTTTCCAAGGACTATTTCCATTTCAACACCATCAAATATTAGGTGGAATAATAAAAATTATTATTAAAATTTAACATTTCATATTGATACATCTCTTCATAGTAGCAAAAAAATGTATTTCTGAAGAATTAGCTCCATACCTTGAATTTTCTTATTAGCTAAGACGTTTCTTTACATTTTGTGGTTGTGAGGAAAAAAGCCAAACCATGGATACGCTGATGGGTGCCATTTTCAAATTCTTCACTGACTTGAGAAATGAGTGCTCAACTTTTACATCTGGATCAAGATTATAAAGGATAATTGAATGTGGAACAAGTTTGAAAGATCACTGGAGTTGATGCAAAGGTAGGAGACAAATAATATTATGGAAAATTGAGTTAGACAGGTATAGCAGCTGAAGTGAAGATACTTGGAGCAAATAACACATTGATAGGAAAATTGGGGGGGAGGAAGCAATGATTTCTAGATTCTGTCTACAGGTAGCAAATTTTACAGTGAAAAAGAGAATTCCTATAGTCCTTTAGAGTAGCAATATATAGTCTATTTAATAATTTTTGCAAAAGAACAAAATATTAAGCTCCAGATGTACAAGCAAAGAACATTTTCCCACAGCAATAATTACCTCATTTGATTCTCACACAAGATACATATTAATATGGTTATCTTTATTTCACCCAAATGGAAACTAGAGTTCAAAGGATCTAGGTTATTTGGAACAAATCCAAATAGCTAGTAAGTGGAGAAACCACAACTCAGAACCAAGTTTTTGATTCAACTAAGTCCAATTAACCAGATATATGCCAAACACATGCTGTGCCTTCAAATCCATTGATTTCTCCATTCCATTATAGTCTCAACAGGTATAGAGAATGGAAAGCAGATAGCATTCCCGCACAAGCAGAACTTTGGAAAACTAAAGAGAAATGGACTCAAACATCCCAAAATAAAACCATGGAGCTCTGTATCAAGCAATCCTTCTTAACAGCAGGTTGCTAGGAGAGCTTAGATAAGCAGGGTTTAGAGCCCAGTATTTAAAAATGTTTTTGAAGTAAATAAATCAAATCAGGGGTCAATAAAGAGGCCAAATCACAAACAATCCCAGACCTAAAAAGAATTCCTGTTAGTATAAGCCACCATCAGATAGTTTCCACATGTTGGTCCTGGTGAAAAGACTTCTGGTCATGTGACAGAGTCTGAAACTTCAGAACATAGTAGAAAGGGTTTTTTGTTTTTGTTTTTGTTTAGACTTTTTATCTCTAGCACCTAGCACAGTGTAGAGCACAGGGTATGCACTTAATAAATATTTATTGAATGAATGAAACATACTTTAGGATCACAAAATTAAATAATTATAGTGATCCTTCTCAGTATTGTCACCTCTAAATAGAAAAGAGAGCAGGTAGGATATCTGTATAGGTCACAGTGAATGATCAATTGGCAACATCCAAAATGGAATAACCAACTAGCAAAACTCCGATTTAGTTAATAATCCATTTTAGTGGAAAGACAAAGAGAACTCCTCCTGCACTATCTCACTATCTATAATCTGTTCATGAAAGTCATTTGCCACACCAGATATAGTGTACATTGTTCATTTCATCATGCTGAAATACTTTTATCTTCAGGTACCAAACCAGGGTTAACTTTACCCTGCAGCCTCCTCTCATCTCACAATAGAAAGTGATGTCTTCATCGTTAAATATTTTTCAGAACACTTTGTCTAGATCAGTGGTATTCAAAGTCAGGGATCCCTATGGGTACATGGCATAACCTCCACAAATGTGAGACAGAGAAGATGGGTTGCAGCTCATCTACTAATAACCACTTGTGGGACTTCTTTCAAATGCATCTACAACTAGTTTTATTTTCTAGCACTTTTCTACTCCTACCCTTCCCCCACTGTGTAAATTCTGAACCTTCCCCTATTTGAGTTAGACCTTGGCTGATCAAAGCAGTTAACATAGAACAGATAGTAGGACTCACACAGGAGCAGCCTCACAGTTTTCTCTAGGAAAATCCATCACATCATCCCCTCACCATCACCACCTCCTTATGACTTTGGCAGTCAACATTTAGAGAATAGGCACTATTTTCTAAGAGGACCCTACCTATCACCCCCTTGGGTTTCAGAGTACATTGGAGTAGTCTTAAAAAAGAAGATAAAAAGAATGTATACAGAGATGTAATTACATGACCTTTTGCCCCTCTCTTCCAAAATTCCCTTTTACTGTCAAGGGTACCACCATCCTTTCAGTAACACAGATGGAAAAGCTCAATATCATCATTGACCATTGACTACTCTCTTGCTCCCCTCATTTCTATCTCTCTCTGTCTCTCTCCTCTATCTTTCTATCCCTCTTTTACACACACACACACACACACACACACACACACACACACACACACACACACACCCCTATTCAATTCTAAAATCTTGTCACTTGGTATCTCATCATTATCTTATGCTTCTGGTTCTCTTCAAACATGCAGTTACTGCTGTAGTCCAGGCTCCCATTCTTGCTCCAAGGACTACTACAACAGCCTCCTTATTGGTTCCCCTGCTTGAGGTCTCTCCCCATGCCAGTCCCTACTCTAAACAGATGTCAAAGTCATCTTCTTAATGCATAGACTTAATCATGTGATTTTTCCACACAATAAAGCCAGTGGCTCCTGTTGTATCTCAGATCAAATTCTGCTTCTTGTTTATCTCATCTTTTAAAAATTTCAATTTTGAGTAAATTGTGTGTGTATGCATTTACAAAATAAGAGCACATACTTAGGCATTCCTTTTAATTAATCGGGTGGGTAATAAAAATTTTAAAGGTCATTGGTGGTCTAGACCACTATTTTATACTACCAAATTTTTCACTGTAATAAGCTTAATTGTGTATAAATCATATGTCCTCTTCTTGATTGTTGGTGTCTTGTAGGCAAGAATTGTGTCTGTTTTAACTTATCACTAATGATTCATTGCAGGGAATATAATTCACACTAAAAGAATGAATAGAATGGAAAACAAACATGCAAATAAGATCTTCATTCATTAAGTCAATAATCCATTTCACCAATTAGCACTAGTTTAAGCTCAGCACACATGCGTTTACACAATCCAACTGCTTTCCTCTTAAAATACCATTATCTTTCTTTGTTAGTCTTTCTTACTAGTCTTTACTGTTGTGACCTACAATTTAAGGGATATTCTTTGCATCTCTATTTCTCCGTTATTCAAATACAACTAGTTATAGAATTGTGATCCGGATCTAAGGCTACAAGTTTGACCACCCGCCTTAATTATAGGATATTAGCACCATGGATAGGAATTGTAATAGTTTTAATTTGGTTACATTCTGCATAGGAAATGTATGGAGTAGGCAGCAACTTCATTGTATTAAATCATTAAGGAGGACAAAGTTGGCACATTGTCAGAAATTAAAGGAAAATGAATTGTGCTGACCTCAAACAGTCTACTATTTTGGAATCTTTGGTCAAATTCAACCTTTTAATAGAATAACCCAGATAAATAATTCTTGTATTCAGGAAGGAATAGTTGACAGTATTTGAAGTGGGAGACTGCTCCGTTGTGTGTGTTTCTTCATGTCTCCTCCCAAGGGAAAGAAGTAAGCAGAAATGAAAAATAGATCTATCTATGTATCTGTCTATCTATCTATCTATCTATCTATCTATCTATCTATCTATCATCTATCTATCTATCTATCATCTATCTATCTATTTATATATTCTTGACTGTTGGCAGACAAGAACTGTGTCAATTTTAACTTAGCACTATTGATTCATTACACTGCAAGGGAATTTAGTTCACATTAAAAGAATGATGACAGTAGAAAACAAGTATACAAATGATTGTCATTCAGTAACGTGGTAATGCATTTTATCATTTAGCACTGGTTTATGTTTAGTAGTGTGTGTGTATGTGTGTGTATGTGTGTGTGTTGTGTGTATTTTCTTCTTCCTTTGAGTGGTTGTTTTCTAAGGCTAAGCTATGTTGGACATCTTTCTAAGTGTTGTAGTGTCAGCTTTCTGTTTCAGACAAATTTGTGATGATAAGCCTTTTCTGAGACATCCTTAGGTCATATCAGTGAGAGGGCAAATATCTGAGTCTTTTGCCCAGAAAACTTGAATCATATCTGAGTACTCCACATGTGCTGTGTTTAAAAACATACCATTAAATTATTAC